>NW_027192193.1:112365-203443 GCF_041956535.1 Calcarisporiella thermophila
CGGTTTAGGAGTCACCGTTACAATGGTGGTCGGGCAGTTAGGATCCATATAGTCAGGAGATTCTATGGGTTGCCCAACAGTAGAGGTCAAGGTCATGACTTCAGTGCATTTGCTCACCGGCGTTGGAGGAGTCACCGTCACGACTTTCGATGGACAATTTGGATCAAAGTTAGGAGGTGTTGTGAATGGTTGTCCGGCGGTAGAAGTAAGGGTTGTGGTTCCAGAGCAAATAACGGTGACTATGTAGGGTGGTGGTTCTGTTGGAGTAGTGGGAGTTGGGGTGAGTGTCATAGTGGTGATTGACGATGACACGGTTATAGTGAGGGTGAAACATGCGGTCTGCGTGTATACCCCAGGGGGAACGTTCTTCATCCGGCTCCAGTTTGACAAAATAGATTGAAGGAAATTCTCCACATACTTATTTTTGCTCAAATAGGCCCCGAGATTGTAGGCTAAACGGTCGAGACTCGAATCAGCATGCGCGGTGCTGGCCAGCGCAAGTGCTGCGGTCGCGAATAGAGCGGTTAATTTCATTTGCTTTTCATGAAACAGAGAGGCAGACTGAAGGGAGCTCGATAACAAAGGTTACAGCTACACACTAACGTAAGGTAAGGAAAAACGAAAAGAAAAAGAGAGAGGAGGGAAGGGGGTTGACACACTTAAAGCACAGCAAAGGGAAGGGGTCTTTAACACCCTGCTCGATTCTTAACTAGCTTATTGGCAAAAATGGTTGTATTACCATCCTTTGGGTTAAACTTAGAAAGAAACTAGGGAGCGGTCGATCCGTACGGCTAATCCCGGTGAAAATCTTAACATAATTTCCTTGCGCAAACCCCTTGTTCGACTGCGATTTTTCGCAGTCACGCATTGTTTACTCAACACCGGCCAAGATATTAATTTGTATTAATACTCTATCAGGGGGCCAAGATTGACATGTATAGTAGATGGTCAGCACTATGAAGGGTAGGTTCCATTGAAGTATTCTATTCCTCGTTCCTCCATCTCAATCCATTCGTTCAATAGTCAAGAAATCGCTTCTCGAACAGCTCGCCGATTTTGAATCGACTGCTCCGAAAGGTATGGATGGCGGAATTCATTGAGGTTTACAGTCGGGTTTTGTAGGGCTCCCGTTTCTTAACTCTGAGTATATTTATTGGTACAGAACACGATCCAGAGGATATTGATGCTGGTATTAATGCCAGTGGATCCGAGGCTGAGGATGCGGCGGAGTTGGGCCGTGATCATTACATCGCAGTTGGGTGAGGATTGTAGAATTGGCGGCTGTCATCGTGAGTTGGGATACTGACGATAACCATGTAATATTGAAAATAGAAAAAGTAAATTGAGGCAAGGATTGGAGCATATTCTAGACGATCCCAAATACGAGGGCAAGAGAAAGAGCCGCAGAGAAATCTTTGAGGATAGCTGGGATTATAAAGAAGACGATGAGGATGAAGATGAGCTGAACAATGCCGGAGGATATGGAATTAATACTGACGAAGTTTCCGATGAAGAGAGTCTCGATGAAGAGGAGGAGGAAATAGAGAGTGAAGATGACAATGAGGGGAGCGACGACGAGGAAGATGGAAGTGAAGAGGAAAGCGACGACGAGGAAGGTGATCAAAGCGAGAGCGATATCGAAGACGATCTGGAGGGAGAGAATGCCGCTGCGGCATTGCATAAGGCCGAGGAAGAGGAGCGCGATCTTTTGCGCACAATATCTCAGAACGCAGAAAATGATGTTGAGAAGGGCAATCATGTAAAGCAGCAAATAGTATGTTATGACTTTATTTTTTTATCTCTTGGTTGAATGGTTTCACAATGGGCGGATGAAATCTTTTAGGGAATGTGGGATACCTTGCTCGACTTCCGTATACGCATCCAGAAGTCGGTACAGATAGCGAATCAACTACCTCAGGTAAGATAACCTCTCTATTTGATCCCACCTTGAAAGCATTCTGGTATTGACACGCCCGCACTAGTATGATGTATATCCTGAATATCGTGCCATGTCAGAAGATGTAGAGGCAGCCATCGCAGAAGCAAGGGCCGAGGTGTGCAGCCTTCTTGACAGTCTTTTGCGGCTAAGAGAAGACTTAACGGAGGAAAATGAGGCTGTGCGGCTAGAGAAGCGCAAGCGGCCGCGAGAGGACGACCCTGACGCCACCGCAAAGATGGATGTCGAGGAGCTATGGGCATCGCTGAAGGGACACCATGACGCGTAAGCTCTATTGCTGACCCCCCCCCCCCTTACTTTTTTTCTCATCCCCTCACTTCCCATACTAATCCATGATCTCGAGCAGGTTCCTTCCCTATCGAGACGAGACACTGGAGAAATGGAGCAACAAGGTGCAGATCGCGTCGGGGATCCCGCTCAATAAAAAATTCAAGGCAATAAATCAGGTGAGCCAGCTAGTCCCCGCTAGCCCTGTCGGGCTGCAATCAAGTCGACCGGAACTAATCCTATGGCATCCTTGGGTAGAGCATCCATTTCCAAATACAACAAGTGATGGCGGACCGAGAGCGATTGATAAAGCGCACGCAGCTGAAGCGAGCCGAATATACCCCTCTTGGCTACGTAATAGAAGATGCCACTCTCGTGTTTTCTTGGGCTGGTCGACTAACCTAGCCGCCCCCTTCTCTCCACCCTTAGAAACCGAAACCTGTGCCAGCCACGACCAATGACGCGCAGCTCTCCACGTACGACCCCGAATGCTTCGACGACACCGACTTCTACCAGCAGATGTTGCGCGAGCTAATCGAGAGCCGGATGGTGGACGCGGGAGACGACCTGGTGGCGCAGGGGATGCGATGGGCCGCCCTGCGGCAGGCGCGAGCGCAGAAGCAGCGCAAGGTGGACACGAAGGCGTCGAAGGGGCGACGGCTGCGCTACCATGTGCACGAGAAGCTGCAGAGCTTCATGGCCCCGGTTCCCGCAGGAACGTGGCACGAGGAGATGGTGGAGGAGCTGTACGCTAGCCTGCTTGGCCAAAACGGCGAGAGGCTTGACGCGAGAGGGGCCCAGGCGGAGGAGGAGCCGCAGGAGGCGGGCCGCAGCACGCTCGAGGGCCCAATCGAGCCCAATGGGCTGAAGATATTTGGCTAGCCCAATATATTATCTAAGAATAAACCGACTTTTTTGATCCTAATGAAGTGTCAAATTCGTTACGCAGCAGGCCGCGGCCCAATCACCGCGGCCCGCTGCATTTATCAAATCAATTGAAACAGGAAGAATTGCCTCACCGTCGTTGATTGAGTGGCTTCGTTCTTACCACACGATTGATCGGAAGTCGGTTATGCAATGTCCATTTTTTTTTTTTCAATTTTCCTATTTTCCCCCCCTCATGCCTCTTTCGATCTCCTCTGGAAGCCTTTGCGGCTGTCATTTTCTTCCCATGCAATTCTGACATTGCGCGAATTCCCATCCCGATTCCGCCGCCCGCGCCGCCCGCCCGCCCGCCCTCGCTCTCCAGCATGCTTTACCAAATACCGGTGAGTGATATCAATCATTTTTTCGATATGGCAATACCCTTGTCGTTCTCTATAAAAGCCATCATAATCACCCAGTCTGCTCCCCCAGCCGTTTGAAACCCTTGTTAAAAAATTGGTTTCATTTTTTTTTTTCGCAACTATACTCTTTTCCCTTCGGTCAACGTCCTCTCCACCCTTCTTACTGTTTTGTCTAACGAAAAACGTCTAGTTTTACAACCCGAATCGAACCGTGACGACCCCCACCATGCAGGCCACCCACGCCTCCCATACTTCCTCCACACACGACCCGACGCTGGCGCAACCGCCGCAGCCCCCCCCGCACCAGGGTCAGCCGGGGTTACAAAGCCCCGCCCTGCGTGTTCTGCACTACTCGCCGCAGCACGGCCAGGAGGGCACGCCCTTCACCGTCGCGCTGCAGGTCCCCCAGCTTGAGAAGACGCTCAAGCTCGGGTTCGGCACCCTCATCGTCGACACCAAGCAGCTGAACACGCCGTCCTACGCTACCCTCTCCACCAACGTTCCCGCGTTCAGCCTGACAAAGTGGAACTCGGGGCGCGTGCCGGTCTACATCCTGGTGCTGGACAACGACACCGTCGTCGACAGCCGGTACTTTGGCGACTTCACGTACGAAGACCGCAAGCGGCCCTCCTCGGACTTCTCGGACGGAGGAGAGCTGGCCGCAAGAAAGCGAGTCGGGCGTGTCAAAGGTTAGTAGCCGACTCCCCTTCCCTCCCCTCCTCGGCTAACCGTCCCCCCCCCCCCCTTGCCTCTCTCCTATGCTCGCGACCCCAGCCGAGGACGACATCTACCTCAGCAACGTCAACTATCCATCGCTCTACCAGCACCAAATCGCACCCTCACGCCCACAAAACCCATTGCCGCAGCAATGGCCCCCGGCCAAGGGATATGACGGTGAGCTCTCTGCCACCCCCCCCCCCCCGCCACTCGCCGCGCTAACCTTCTCCTCCTATAGATCCGCAGCGGCTCAACCTCTTCTCCCAATACACCTCCCCGTACGTGTACGGGCTCGGCGTCTCCACTGGTCTCAACATGGGCATGGGCGCGGGCGACTTCTCATGGTATGGCCAGGCCGCTCCTCAATCGCAACCCACAACCCCCAACCACCCGGGCAACCAGCCTCCGCTACCCCAGCAGCAGCCACAGCAGGGCCAGCAGGCGCCTGGCCAGATGCATGGCCACAGCCCCACCGATGCTCAAGCACAGCAACGAGGTGGCCGCACATACCAGCCGCCGCTTCCCGGAGCAAGCACGCCTGCCGTATCGCTGTCGAACTACAACTTCTACGCAAGCTTGCTCAACAAGGCCAACCTGAAATTTTCCGGGAATTTGGACGATATGGCCCGAAACTGGTAGATCTTGCAGATGATTAGGAATGGGCGAAATCACGTCCCCATGCTAACCCTCTCCCCCTCTTTTCCGTGCCATCCATCAAGGTCGCAGGAGGAATGGGAAAATCGGCGACGGCTTGTACAGTTTTGGCGTAAGCAGGAAGCAAACGATATCCACTGCTCATTCGCCCCCGTCTCCCCCGCCGACTGCTCCCCAAACTCCATCGTGGTCTCTTGCATCTACTGGCAAGAAAAAAACGACTGCTACATCACCAGCGTAGACTGTATCTACCTCATGGAATCGCTGATCGGAGTGCGCTTCACGGTGGAAGAGAAGAACAGGATCCGGCGGAATCTCGAAGGCTTCCGGCCCTCAACCGTGAGCAAATGCAAGCCGGAGAGCGCCGAGTTCTTCAAGCTGATCATGAGCTTCCCCAACCCGAAACCACGCAACATCGAAAAGGACGTGAAGGTGTTCCCCTGGCGGGTGCTGCCGTTTGCCCTCAAGAAAATCATCAGCAAATACGTGAGTATAGCCCGTGCTCCCTCCATTCCAACCATCGGCCCCTAACCACGACAGCCCTCTTGCATATCCAGACCGCAAGCTATAGCAGTACTGCCAGCGTGAACATGGATGCTATCCAGAGCGCCTCCGCCCCCGCCAGCGCATACCCCGTCTCCTCTCTCCTCCACCAGCAGCCATCTATCTCAAACCCCAGTGCCGCACCGTCTGCCCAGGCATCGTACCTCGACCCCCTTGGCATCCCGGACCAACACGCCCATCCATCCGCCACCCCGGGCCATCTGGCGGGGGACGCACCGCAGGCACATCCGGGCGGCATGCTCGGCTATGACCTCCGCCACGAATTCGATGGAGATAAAAACACGGATCCAAACGCCCCCGCCCACTTCGACGGCCAGGCGCCGGCTGGGGTAGAGGATTCCAACGGGCCAAGGCAAGGGCACCTGATGGTTCCATAGGTTCCACGAGCAGCGGGTCAACGCTAGGGGCTCCCGTGAAGGAGAGAGAGAGAGAGAGAGACCCCCCTGCATGATCCGACTCTGTAGCATAGCACATGATCTAGGTATTTCTGGTCTTCCGTTACTAGCCCACCTCCCCTCCTTTCCCCTCTATCTTAGTTTTTCTTTTCTGTCGATGGGACGCATTGAACGGGACTCTACCTCACTTATATACTCTTGGATTAATTTTCTAATTTCACCTGATTTCTCTATTCGTGGGGCCTCGTCTTGTTTCCCTAGGCCCCCCTCACCCCCCTGTCTACCTTTGTATATTATGTAGATTAAGACCTTCTGATCTCTATATAAATCAGAGGTTGTACTATTGATATTGTTTGTTGTATCCATCCACCCACTTCCCCCATTTTACCTACTTTGTCCGTTTGTCTCGATCCTCTATCCCCCTCTTTTGTACATGGTGTTTGTGCACGCGCGTTTTCTGCTGGTCTGCTTTACTATATTTAACGCGATGATGAAGGAAGACTGAAAATAAGTAAAAAAAAAAAAAAACCTGACATGGAGGGTCCATTTCGTCAAAACAGGAAACAGCAACACAAACAGCCATGGTTCAAGAAGAAGCTTATACAATCAACACCCGGCTCAAGAAAAGTGAGGAAAAAAAAAATAAAGTATACACACTCCTCCGAGCATAAACAATATCTATTTTTCTTAAGACATATTACATCACAATAAAATTATCAAGCAAAGAGGAACAAGCCCGGAGCGAGGATCCAACGAGGCCTCTTGCGGCAGGAGCAATGCTCGCATCATACCGTCAAAATCGGACCGCTATGGAAGATCCAGACCGTGCACCGCTGGGATAGACTTTAGTCCTCTTCTCAAAGCGGCGAGGCGCAGGAAACTCCGTACTTGGGCGAAACGTCCACCTCCCCTCCGTGGTGGGCTCGCTAGGAGTTGCCCTCGACACAGATGCCGAGGGAGGTTGAAGGGATATCGGGCGAGCACGCGCATCGGCACCGTTCATGGATGGAGGAGGGGGGGGAGGGAGAGAAGACATTGGGCGGTGGTGGCCACCCCCCAGAGAAGAAGGAGTAGATGCGGGAGGTGGCGGGGGGGGCGGAGGCGGAGGCGGAGAGGAAACTCTAGCCGAGGAGGCTGGAGGCGGAGGTGGGGGAGGTGGTGGAAGAGAAGGCATTCCCCTTGTAGGGGCGCTTGAAGGCAAGGGCCTCGAAGGTGATGATGCACGAGCTGTGGAGGATACGTTCAATCCAGAGGCAGGAAAAGGGGGTGGAGGAGGAGGGGGGGGCGGAGTATCCTCTCCACCAGACGTGGTAGATGGTTTGTTGCCAGGCGGAAGAGGCGGAGGCTTCCTCCCCACTGGTGGTGCAGGCACCGTTCTTGAAGGTGGCTTCGCGACAGGAGATGGCGCGGGGGGTGGGGGCGGGACAGCCCGACCGGGAGGTCTAGCGATAGTGGTGCTGGATGGCGACGAAGAAGGTGGAGCGGGGGCTGGGAAAGAGCGTGGCAAGGTGTTGCGACCTGGTAATTGGGGAGGGGTAGGACCAGTAGCTTTTGAGACCGTAGAAGCTTTTGGTATTGTGGGAGGTTTAACTAATCCAATCAATCTTGATTAATAAAACCAGTGAAAGAGAAAAAAAGCCCATCATGTCTACCTGTAGGCATCTCAGGCCGGGATCCGGGGCCACTAGTTTTTCTGAGCTGAGGGACGCCACCAGCAAATAATCCTCCTAGCCCTGGGGGACCTCCAGCACCTCCTCCAGCACCACCTCCAATCGGAGGTCGCGCAAGCCCAGATGATGCTGCCGATGCACTCCCACCGGTCGATTTTCCTATAATGTTATCCACATCCGACGTGAGCGAAAATGTAAGAATGAAAATTGAGAAAATCGACACGAACCATCTATGACAGGTGCTGATCGATCATTTGTTACGGCCTTTTTTAGCTTTTTACCGCTTTGGATTTGCTTTAGCAGTGCGCTGTCCATGAGGAAATAGGCGCGAATCGAAAAATATCCAATCCTTTGGTTGCTTTTAAACCACCTCCAGCATCCCTTGGCAAGCCCTGGGCAATCCCGACCGCCGACAAGAAAAGATGGCTTGGTGATGACGAAATCAATGACGTTGGCGCCCATTTTACTACGGGCGCACATTCCCTCCTGCATGCGTGCACAGGGTCGCGAAATAGAAACAAAGCTATTCATCCAGTCTTGAATTCAACCTCCGGAGTTCTCGAGTAGGATGATGAACAAAAAAGCGGACGGACTTTCTCGATATGGGACCATCCCTTAATGGTTACAATCCATTAATTGTGTGCGACAATGACTTCTCCTCCTTCGGTTAATCATCTCTGCATGAATAGGCAGCCTCTGTTATCGGAAACTTCGAGAGGTGCGCCGGTGATGAGGGGCTAAGTTACAGTGTAAAAATAACCAGTATCTTGGAGGGTTTCCAAGGCTCCATCTTTCACCTGGCTCCTGCATTTCCGGTCGCTCTCTTGTCTAGTCTCCCCAGATACTTAGGATAAAGTTGCCGCTTGAAGTGTTTTTATTTTCTGCCCATTGATAAATGCGATGCAATAGAGATAATAAGCTATTGTGTCTTTTGTGCACCTATCAATTAATTAGCCTCTTTCGACAATATAAACTCGGATTGTCTGTATTTACCACTTTTTTCCCACTGCCTTATTTTTTTTTTTTCGTTCGATTTCTCGAGAGTTGTCAAAAGTTACTAGGAGCTGTTGACGCTTCTTTTCCCCTCCTTCTTCCCTCTCCCCACAACCGGCACTTCTTTGCTGGCCAAAGATAACCCTCTACCCTTCCGCTCCTTTACCATCGATATCATTTTTATGGGCCATACTTCCTCCTCGCACGATGTGGCTTCTGGTTCTCCTTTCCCTCTTCCTTTTTGTCGATGCACGAAGCTTGCCCATCCAGAAGCGGAGGCTCTTGCAGCAACGTAAGGAAAAACAAGCCGAAGAATACGAAGACTATACAGCCAAGGATAAGCCTCAAGCTAACAAACTCGAGGACAAGAGCAGTAAATCCAAAGGCAAAAGTAGCGAAAACACAAAGTCCTCGAAGACACCGGGCAAGAGCCGTGAAACCGACAACGACAAGAGCGAAAAGGCACCGGGACTAGGGGCGGCCCAAGGGCCACGGTTCATGACGTCAAGCACCTCGGTCTCAAAGTTGCGGGGGCCAACGCAGCTGGTGCAGCAGCAGCTATCCATTGCTAAACCTACCGCTACGTCTTCGCCTATTCCCACCATCTCCCTCGCAACAACACTCTCACCTTTTCAAACCACCCTCCACCCGTACTTCCCCCCCCAAATCTCGCCACCGTCAACGTTAGAGCCATCCAATATACCCCCCAATAGTTCCTATACACCGTCTGGCCAGCAACTCGCCCCGCAGTCCCATGGGCCTTTCGCTATATTCCCTCTTGGTTTAATCATCACCGCTACGGTACTTGGGATCGGGACGGCCACGGTCCTGTTAGGGACCTGCGCCCGATACTATTCCCGTAGAGACAGGAGCCATACCGCCCTCATCGTAAAGGGCGTTTTATGGAAGCATAGAAGGCAGGCCAAGGAAATGGAGATCTCCTATCCTCTCCTCTGCAAAACTGACTACTGACGCAAATCGCAAGGCGGGACGGCTTGCTGGTTATACTCATCTAGATCTTGTGTAAATGTATTTTATTTATTCAGAGGCAAACCGGGCCCTCTCTTGTTTGCTTTATCTTTCAATAATGCCCGTGCAAATATATACCAATCGGTTTTCTTATTTTATTAAACAATTTCGCCGCCATATCCAAGGGATAGGCGCGGTCAAGTGAAGGGGGAATGTATGGATTTCACTAGTCGAAAAGGATGCAATAGAGGCGCTGCGGAGCATGTGAATTCAAACTCAAAGAACCATCGCACAACAAAGCTTGATAGCGTTCCCCTGACTGTTTAGATCCCCAACTTAAATATTCTCTTTACTCAACAACTGAAGCACTAGAGTGTTTGATGCTGCTGGGATCCAAGAGAATACGCGCTTCCATGACACTCAAACGCCGAAATCCCCAACCACCGAAGCCGATCAATGGCGGTGATGACGAAGTAAACCATCTTGGATACTGTTTATTTATTTTCCTTTTGTCAATACATTCATCAACCCACTCTAACTCGCTAACCTTGATTCCACCCTGATTAAAGGCCAAAGGCAGTGAGCAGAATCTCTTGCTTGCCGACCAGCCCTCGTCCACCAAATGGCGTAATTGGTGGCTCCGCGTCACTACCACTCTTCTTATGATCGCGGGTTTTCTTTTGATCGTTTCCATGGGCCATGTATGGGTTATATTACTGGTGGAGATCATTCAAACGCTCGTTTATAAAGAGGTCATTACACTGGCGAGCCAAAAAAGCAAAGATAGAAAATTACCCTATTTTAAAGTATTGAGCTGGTAAATGGGATTGAATTCTACGCGATTCTGGGATCAAGCGAGCGTAGATCGCTAACCAATGTTGAATTCTGCAGGTATTTCCTCGTGATTACTACCTACTTCCTCTATGGAGAAAGCATTGTGTATTACCTCAAGCAGATTGTGATGGTAGATGCATTTCTCCTCACGATCGCTACCCACCACCGATTTCTCTCGTTCATGCTTTATCTTATTGGTAAGTTCTATTCCTAATACTACACCTACTGCTGCTGCTTGCGATGGGTAATAACCGAGATCTAATGGATACGTTTTTTAGGGTTTGTGTTTTTCGTCGCAACTCTCCAGAAAGGTCACTACAAATTCCAGTTCGTCCAGTTTTGCTGGACGCACATGGCTCTTTTCCTTGTTGTTTGCCAGAGTCATTTTATCATCAATAATATCTTTGAGGGGCTCATTTGGTAAGTTCTCTTCCGCTTCTTCTGCCCAGGAATGGATTCATACTCATCTGCCTCTGCCTTGGCCCCAGGTTCTTCTTGCCTGTATCTCTTGTGATCTGCAACGACTGCTTCGCTTATATTTGTGGCTTTTTCTTCGGACGTACCCCGCTCATCAAGTTATCGCCCAAGAAAACGGTAGAAGGCTTCGTTGGTGCGTTTGTGTTAACTATGTTGTTTTCCATCTTGGTAAGAATTTACGAGAGCGGTTTTCTTGGTATAAAGTGGGGATGCTTTGACGTGTTCCGGTTTACATAGTGGACAACCATCTTTATCAAATTCGACTATATGGTCTGCCCTCCAAAAGACCTGGGCACCAATGTGTGGAGCGGGTTGACTTGCGTTAGAAATCCGGTGTTTGTCTATCAAACCTATGAGCTGAAGCCGTGGCTGGCAGCGATTATAAAGCGGCTGGTAAGCCAACTCTCTCGATCTACCCTCCATTCCATTCAAGCGAATTCACTCTGTATTATTATTTGAAGCTCTTCATCAACGAGCCCCGGATCGTTTTTGCCCCCATTCACCTTCACGCTCTAGTTCTGGCTGCATTTGCATCTTTGATCGCACCCTTTGGCGGATTCTTTGCGAGTGGGCTGAAGCGGGCGTTCAAGATCAAGGTGGGCTTTTGCTCAACAAAAAAGCTTTGGAAATGCCCAATTTAAGGTGGAGATTGGAATCTATATATAGGATTTTGGCCATTCAATTCCCGGTCATGGTGGAATGACGGACCGTATGGACTGTCAATTCGTAATGGGCATGTTCGCCAACCTCTATTACCAGAGCTTCATCAAGGTGAGTCCAAGATCTTTGCCCCAACCGTCTGATATAGGTGGAATCTCATTCCTCCCTCTGTTTTATTGGTTGCAGGTGCATCATGCCAGCGTCGGTAGTGTTCTTCAAACCATAGTGACAAGTTTGCCGCCGGCGGAACAAGTCGAGATTTATGAGCGGCTGCAGCTTTTCCTGGTCAACCAAGGGCTGCTTGGTTCAGAGATCAGAAAATGCTTAGAGGCGGTAGGAGAATAATTTCGCTGGAGTTCTAGGGATGATATGTTTTCGAATCGGAAGTCCGCTTTTTTTTTTTGCTCTTAGTATCGGAATGCTCTTAAAGAATTGCATGGTTTTCCATATAATCTTATCCGTTTTTATTTTTATTTTCCTTAAGAGATTATAGCCTCCCCCTCCCCCTTGTCTCTCTTTCTTTCCCCTCTTATCGTCATATCTTTATCCCATTTTGTTCTCTTTGCTTGTGTGTGTTTTTTTTGTAAATGTCATCCCTTTTTTATCTTTATTTTTTTTTTCACTACTCTTTTTCCTTTATTTAATTGATACAATATCAAAAAAGGTGAAGTTCAGCTATGGGTGAGCGATGCACAAAATGGCTGTGTTTGTTTTTTTTTTTTCAATTCTTCTCTTGTGGCCAGTTTCATATGGAATATTCCTGAGAGTAGAAGGTTCGATTAGTGGTTTCAATTCGATCGAAACTTGTAGTACCACCAGCTGAACTCTCATTAAGGACAGAAAAAAGCTCACGGTGAAGGTGGCCATTGGTCTGAGTTATTGCGGGCCAAATCACGAATTATGACAGCGGATTCCTCGGTTGGTCTTTGCGGTTTATTGCGACAAATTTGTTGTTTTTGCTCCACGTTGGACAGCCACGTTATAAATAAAGTAGGGCAATTAAATTGGCTGTAAAACCTTTTCTTGCTCAAGCTTCCTCTGTTTTATTTTCCTTACTCCCCCTTTTCCGCCCCTCCGTTTCTCTCTAGTCCCTGCCTCTCCTCCCTTTTCTCCGTTCTCCTCCTCCATCTTCATCATCATCCGCCTACCCATCTCCGTTCCTTCGTTCGTGCCTTCTATTGTTTGATATTTCACATCCAATATCATCATCATTTACCCTCTCCACCTCCATCTCGATATATATAATTATTTATATATATATTTCTGACTGTGTAATAACCATCTGATCGTTTGTTAGCATGAAAACCATCCTTTTCCTTGTTCTGTTTGCGCTAGTCGCAATCCTCGTCCAAGGCCAACAACCCAAGGATGACAAGAAAGACGACAAGAAAGCCGACAAGAAGCCCGACGACAAGAAGCCTGCTGATGACAAGAAGCAAGTCCAAGTCCTCCCCGTTGGCCCGCCCCCTCCCATCCCAACCGGCCCCGTGCTGGGCGAGTGGCCCGACAACACCGTCTCCCCTCAGCCCAGGGAGGAATGGCTCAAACTCGTCGACTTGACCAAGGTTCCCGATGTTCCCCTCACCGATCCCCAGAAAGGTCCCCAGTGCGAGCTGCTGAAGAATGCATGCAACTTCGCTTGTGGCAAATGCACTCGCCCTGACACCGACGTAATGGCGTGCCCGGAACAGGACCAGTGGGCCATCACCTACGACGACGGGCCAACGGAGTTCACGACCAAGCTGCTGGACTACTTGGATTCGATCAATCAGAAAGCGACCTTCTTCATCCTTGGCTTCCGCGCTCGCAACAACACCGAGATTCTGCGACGGGCATACCGGTCTGGTCACCATATCGCCTCCCACACGTGGACCCACTCCTCGCTTACCTCCCTCTCGAACGATCAGATCATCGGAGAGATCAAGTGGACGGAGCAGTTCATCCGTGAGGCCATCGGCGTCACCCCCACCTACCTGCGCGCTCCCTTCGGTGATGTGGACGATCGCGTGCGTGCCATTGCCAAGCAGCTCGGCTACAAGATCATCGGGTGGAACCGCGACACCGACGACTGGAAGGTCGGCGTCCCCGGCTCCGGCGTGTCCAAGGCCACCATCGTCGCCAACTACACAAACTGGGTCAAAAATCCCCCGGCTGCCACCGTTGGCTTGGCCAAGGGCAAGGGTGTCATTTCGCTGCAGCACGATCTTTACGCCGAGACCGTGGAGGCCGCGATCGAGTCCATCAACATCATCAAGCAGAAATACAAGCCCATGGCCGTTGCGCAGTGTCTCGGTGACAAGACCCCCTATGCGGAGAAGAACGCCGTGTTCGACCCCAACCAGCCGCCCGCGCCCGCCAATGCTTCTTTGAGTGCCAACAACCCCGCTGCCACCTCTCTCGTTGCCGATGCGACCAAGGCCAGCGGTGCTGCCCAGTCGGCCAATGCCACGCCCGGAAACAAAACGTCCGGCGCCGAGCTAGCTCGCCCCATGGCGTTGACCGCGGTCGCCTTGTTGCTTGCTCTTATTATGTGCTAATCTTGTTACCCGACCGCCACATCCCTAAATCATCTTATCTAATTGTTAATCGCCTTAAACATTTCTTCCTATAAATTTTTGCTTAATCGCTCCACCTTGATGTCCATCTTTGCTCAAATAGACTCCATCCTAAATTTCTACTGAATATGTCACCTGAAAGCAGCAAGCCGGAAAAAAAAATTGCTAAGACCCGAAGACTTGGGGGGAGACTTGTTTGCACATGGTTGCATGGTGACTTCTTGTGCGGTTGGCCAGGTTGTGCTTGTTTATGTGGAGGATTATCTAAACTAGGCCTTGACATGCGTCTGCTTTTCTAAGCGACAGAGAGGGCTTAGAATAGAAAAAGGCGGAGGCTGGTGCGATAGCGCAGAGAAATTAAAGGTCGGATCGAATAGGGAAGAATGGAGAGATTTAACGGTAGAATATAAGTCCACCAACTGTTGCAGTTCTATAAATTAAGTACAGAACCTATAATTCACATATTTAGCAGGAAAGGGGGCCTTCAAGGGAGGATCGGCCACCCTTATTGCGAGCGTTTATAATTTCTAAAACCGAATACGCGGGTAGATTGGTGGGAACGAAGTAAGAAAGCCATGGTGGTTAGCCAATTTAGGAGTTATGAAAATGGTCTCGCCTGAAGGAATAGATAGAGAGGGGGGAATAAGGTGGAAGGGGTGTTCCAGTGTTTCTCAGTAATATCCTTTTCTTCCTCCCTCTATCCTCTCCTTCTCTTCCCCCTTCCCTCCCCCTCCCCCTCTTCCCTCCTCACCCCGCGTTCGAGACTCTCGTTTCCGCAAGCCCTCGTCCCTCTCCTCTCTCCAATTATCCCCTACACTAAGTCTATTTGACCTGTGCCCTTCGTGTGCTTGCTTCTAATGCAAAATTGAGGGCCTATCCTCTCTTTTTCCACTTCTAAATTACTCAAGCACACAGGAATTTCTTTCTTTTTCTAAACCGTCATGCGTTTCCAGCTCTTCATTACTGCTCTCGGCATCTCCATGCTACTTGCTGATGCCCAAGTTCCTGGCCAAATGCGGCCGGACACGACAGTAGCTAAGGATGGAATCTTGGTGACCGATCAGGTTAAGGAAATGGGAAAAATGCAACCGGGAGTAGCTTCTAGGGCGAAAGAGGTCATACCTCCTAGTAGCCCGAAGGAAGTGCTAGGCCCGACTCCGGGGGGCTTGCGTAAAGACACAACTCAGGGCGTTCCTGCGAAAGACGTCACCACGAAGGATGCAGCCCCAGTGGTGCTCCCCCCTCCGCTCCCTCCGGGTCAATGGCCCGCGCCAGATAGCCCCCCGCCTTTCCAGCCTGAATGGAAGAATCTTGTCGACTGGTCAAAGGTTCCAAATGCGCCTCAGTCCCAGAGAGGAGCTTTTCCGAAATGCGTCGCTGGAAAAGACGAATTTTGTTCGTGGACTTGCACGGGATGCACGAGGAATGATACGGACGTGTTGGTGTGCCAGGACAAGGGTGTATGGGGACTTACCGTGAGTTGCTTTGGATCTCTTGAGTTGTAGATAGACACCTTGTGAGTGAACATCTTTTCTTGTGCGGTTTTTTTACTATCCTATAGTATGACGATGGACCTACCGACAACTCTGCTCAACTTTTTGACTACCTGGACTCCATTTCCCAAAAGGCAACCCTCTTCGTGATCGGCTCTCGCGCCCTAGACCACCCCGACTTGTTGAAACGCGCGTATCGCTCCGGTCATCACATCGCCTCGCACACTTGGTCCCATCGTCCCCTTACCTCGCTCAGCAATGAGGAAATCGTTGCAGAAATGAAATGGACCGAGCTGATCATTAAAGAAAGATTGGGGATTACGATCAAGTACGCCAGACCTCCCTATGGCGACATAGATGATCGCGTCCGGGCAATCCTGAAGCAACTGGGCTACAAGATTGTGATCTGGAATCGGGACTCGAATGACTGGATGGCCGGCGAGATGAAAAGCTTTAACCCTCAGGTAAGTCGACGAGAAAACCCTCTCTAGGAAAATGTCCATCTAATATTGCTATTCCCTGCAGTGGATCGATGAGAACTTTACCAAGTGGGAGTCGGAGGCTCCCAACCTGAACACCGGCGTGATTTCCTTGCAGCACGATCTCTACCCGGTGGCGGTTTCGGCCGCAATCCGCGTGCTACCTGGATTAAGGAAGGTGTTCAAAGTTGGTAAGTGATTGTGTGCTAATGCTAGCTAACGATTATGCATTTAATTCCTTGGTATGAAATCGGGTGTTTTATTAGTTCCTGTCGCCAGTTGTCTCAACGACTCCCACCCCTATGTCGAAGATGTGCCCTATCCTACCCTAACTCAAATTCTTACCACCAATACATCGGCCACCAGTACCACAACATCACCGGTGAACCCCGCGACGGTGCCGCCCATGATTGCGCCGGAGATGAATACTGCGCCCCCGCAGATCCTCCTGGCAAGTTGGTGGATCGGAGTGGTGGGTGTGCTTATGGTTCTGTTTGCGTAAATTAAGCGAAATTTAGTTATTATCTATTTCCCGTATAATTTTTAATTCTCCCGAGGTTTCTCTGCTCCGCTGCAGATCTTTTCACTCCTCCCACCCCAGACTCGCTTGGGGTGGACAACATTTCTTCATCCGCTTTTTCATCTAACCATCGCATTCTCCCGAAAGGATAATTGTTTTTTTTTTTCGCCCCGCTATATATTTTGATTTGGAATTTAATATATAACCTGCCTACACTTTAAAGCTATTCTCCCTGCGCCCAGAAAAATCACTTACAGGACGCATTAGCTAAGACAAAAATGGGGGCGAAGGGGGAAGGGATTGTTTTCTTGTAGTATTCTTCAGTGAATGGAAGCTTTCCCCCAAAGGACGATAAACAAGCCTCATACCTATAATAGTATATAGTGATGTCGGATCTATTCAATTCCCAAGCGTGCAACTGGAACAACATTTGGGTGCATGAATTCGGCCTGTCAAAAGGAAATGATCAGTGGGGGCACACTGTAAAATGGGCTAAGTCGGCTTGGGAAAGGCAGGATAGTGTCTAGAATATTAATTACATATCCCTTCCCGCTATAATAAGCATGCCCCCCATTATCTTCTTGTACCTGGTTTCTACAACCCCTGCTTGTCGACTCTTCAACCATATCAGCAATTAATTTCCCATATATGAAAATGCAAGAGCCATTTATGGGAATCACCAATTTAGGTTCTCCCCACAGAGGTTCTGATTACACCTAAAGAACATTCGTCTTTCAACGACTATATAACCTATTCGCGAGTATGTTTAAGAGTACGGGGAGGTGATGTTCAAACGATACAATACCACTTTCTACTTGGCTAATTAAAAAATCTACAAGTAAGGCCTTCCTTACCCGCCCCGTCACCCAATGGCACCTAAGCTCACAGCAGGTTTTATATATGCCACTCGACGAAATTTTATTTTCCTGTTCTCATTCATTCATCTTTGATGGATTCAGGATTTCTCCTCTTGTCTTGTTGTTTTTATTTATTGCTCTTCTCATTCAACCTGTCCGCTCTCTAGTTGTTCTCCCTACTTCATCTCCATTCCTGAATATGGTCACGACACAGCTAGTGCCCAAGAGCCCTATTGTACTTCCCTATGACTCGGACTCGTCCTTCGACGAGGAAATCACCTCGGTATCCTCCCCAACTTCCTCTCTGAATAAAAAGCAACCCCGTAGCCGCACCCAGGAGCTGGCCGACTTCCTGGCCACCACGGGGCCAGAGCTACTGATTGCGTCCCCGCATGCGCAGGAACACTCCCCCAAGAAGCTGGGGCGGCTGTTCTTCAAACGGCAGGAAAAGGAAAGGGAGGGAGGCGGGACAGCCGGGTTGGCCCAGAAAGGAGTTAGGACCAACGGGGGGAAGAAATATGTGCCGCTAGTGACGCCGTATAGCATCGGAATAGATTACGGAGGCGACGAACAGATGGTGGGAAGGAAGCGGCGAGACTCCTCCATCCTCGCCGAAACCATTGTGCGCACCACCGTCTCGAATTTCATGCCTCGTGCCCTCCCCACCGTCGACACTTCCCCTCTCTCGATTCCCGAAGAATTAAACGCAGAGTTGAGGATGAAAACCAATTTGTCTGTGACGGACGAGGCGCCAACATCGGAGTCGGTCGCCATGGATGATGCCGCAATAGAATCGAGAGGCCAAGTATTGCGCGCGGGCCAGAAAAATGGCGAGAAAATGCTGGGATATTACTCGGAGGGAGAATCCAAGTCCCGAGAGCGTGCGAGGGAACAGGCAGAGAGGCAAAGGCGGCCGGAAAAAATTGTGAAAAGTCCAAGTATCTCTTCGCAATTCACAGAAGAGGAGCCAGAGCCTGACCGGGACACGGGGGCAGCCCTCGGTGAGGAGTACATTGAATACCTTGAACGAGAAATCATCGCCATAAGCAAGAATGATCCTGGTTCTCCCTCGCAATCGTACGGAATCATCGTTTGCCGCCGCCATGTTCAGACCCAGACCGAGATCAACGTCTCCCACACTCCTTCCCAGACCCAGCCGCCTCTTTCTGCTTCCGAACCCCCTTCTGATCTGACCTCGGGCCCTCGACACAGTCCGGGTGACCTCCAAAAGAAGCTCCACGCCATCAACCACCAGCTTGCTGCCGAGAAGCGAGCAAGACATAGGCTTATTGCGGCCATCCGCGACTCGCGCGACAAATTCGAGGCCCTTAGCGCCGCTGCCTATCGAAAGATCCGAGAGCTGATGGGTGAGCGGGAAATGTTGTTGCGCGAGGCTGGCGAGCTGAGGGAACGTTGCGCGAAGCTGGAGGGGCTCGTGTTGGAGCAGCTGCAGGGCCATGTGCGCGGGCAAAGCACAGCAAGCGGCCATAAAATGGTGTCCGTGATGTAGCATTTCTACCCACTCCCTCCTCCCACTCTCCTTCCCCATTCTCATGCACCCTCCTTTCATAGCACCCTTTGTCTTCTCTCTGTAGTTGTTTATTAGGACCTGATTCGTTCATTTAAACATTTACTTTTTTTTTATCAACTTGCCTGAATCACCTTGTTCTTTTTTGTGTATTTATCCTTTATTTCCATTCCATACAGTATGTTTCTCTCTATCCTTAAACGAGAAGCTTTATATATAAATCTCGATTTTTTCGCATATAAATATATATATATTAGATAACGAGGGGAAAAATACAAAAAAGCAAGGACAGCTTGATGAATAATTATATATAAAATATGTTATCTAAATAAAGGAAAAAAAAAGAAAAAAAAATAAATAGACGAGGAAAATGTTGGATCAAAAGAAAAGAGGGGATATTTTAAGTGTTCGCTTTAATAAAGAAAAATAATAGAAATAGAAATAGAAATAAGGGCAAAAGGGAAAAGAGAGAGGTAAAAATACAATTGCAAAGTGAGGAGAAACGAAAGCAAAAGAAAAAGAGTATAAAGCTAGAAATAGAATAGAAATGACCATAGATCTTCATTTTAAAGGGGTAAAGCGGGCTGAAGTTAGGCGCTTTTCTTGATCCATTTTCCAATAAGAATTTGTAGGTCTCTTATCACGAACCCACAGACCCCGTCGCCGAGCACCTGGCACCAGTGCTGCAGCTTGGAAATAATGAGGGATTGCTGCTGCGCACGCACAAAATCTCCCTCCTCCACCCGAAGCCATGCCTTCTCTAGCGACTGAGCAAGCGTGAACAATCTCATGAGGGTGTCCACATAGGCAGTCTCGTCCGCCTGTTGCCGCACATTGCCAATGGAGCGCGAAATCTTCGAGCTCCACGCCATGATAGACGCGGCCTGATTTTTCTTCTTGCCCCGCAGACTTCCACTGGTCTCGACGGAGACGCCCGAGGACGAAAAGGTCGCGGAATGGGTGGACGAGCCCGTGGTGGAGGCTCCCGCGCTGGTCAAGGAGAGGGTGCTCGAATTCCCCATCAGCATCAGCTTGGAGCCGGAGTTGGGTGACGGGGAGGTGTTCCACCGCAAACCCAGTTTCTTTGCCAGCATCGATTGGGCAGATACCAGAGCGGGCTCTATTGCATCCAATTCGCGCAGAAGGATCGAATTGTCCTCCAAATATTTGCTCTGGGCGAATTTGGTAAGCGCCTCACTCAACGCCTCGCACACTTGCACCTTAGCGTCTAGCTGGCCCAGCTTTGTCCCCTGCTGTAGCCACACCCCGCGAGGTATATACATCTTCGCGGTCAAATGCGCTCCCGATCGCATGCTTCGGTCCAGATTGCGCATAAGCCAGAAGATGCGTTTAATGGGATCGGTGGGGGGAGCCTCGGATGGATCTGGGCCGGGAAGGGTGGGGCTGAACGAGAAGTAGTCGCTTCCAGTGCCTGAGGGGGATGCAGTGAGGGGAATTTGGAAGAACTGTGGGGTCATAGGACCTGGCGTGGACACATTAGAAAGCGAACCGTGAACGGAAGAGCGGGGGAAGTCGGCCGTTCCAGCAGAAAAGGAGCGTAGTTCCCGAGGAGTTCCGGGTGAGGTTGACTTTGCGCTGTGCAAAGGGCTGAGGGTCGGGCGCCTGGAGGGCAGCCCAAGTGTGAGGGGTGGCGGCTGCTTTCGAGAGATGGATGGGCTCGATTTCTTTGCCAGGCCGGGGACTTCTTCCGTAGTCCTCGGAGGGTTTTGCTCGTCAAAAGATTCCAGCGAACTCGAGGACGAATTGATCCAAGTTTGCTTCGAAGATGCCTTGATCGAAGACATTGAGCTCTGTTTTCTTGGGTGCAGCGAAGGGAATGGCTGGGGCGACTTGGGGTGGGGAGGGGTAGGCGGCTGTTCGGCCGTGGGTTTATCGGATAGAGGCGTGGTTCGCTCCCGCAGTGACATCAGGGAGAGGCTTGAGCGCAGGGCTTTTGTTTTCGGGAGTGGAGGGACAGCCATTGCGGGGGAGGCAGCCCCTTTAGCAGAAGAGTCAGTAATATCTCCGGCCGTGAACGAGGTGTCCGAGTCTTCGTCGTTATCTTCAGAGTCGGACTCATGAGAGCGCATCGAGCGGTGCTCCCTCTCGTAATCGCTATCCTCCTCCGGCTGTTTAATGCGCGCTCTGCGTACAATCGGCTCTTCTGACTGAAGGTAGCCTAGGAGGGAAGGAAATGCGACATTTCTCGGACTCGGTTTGGAGTTAGAAATGGTGGTAGCAGGCAATGCTCGAGTTCCCGGCGGGTCATCATCTGATTTCGAAGCCTCATCATGAAAATTATGGGGCGAAGTTTGAGAGGATGGAGGCTCGTCGGCTGCAGCGGTTTTTGTTGTGTTTGGAACGGGTTCCGGGGGCTGTTCCTGCGCGAATCCTGGCTGTTCCAGAGGCTCCTGGTGGTATTTTTGGGGTTCCAGCGCGCTCATTAATACATGGATACGACTCTGATAAGTGTCATGCTGTAGTACATGGAATCATTAGTCAATTCTGCCCCCGTCTCGGACATTGCCTAATTCCACAAATATACTTACGATGTGTTTTAATTTCTTTCTTCTGTTCGAAGAATTCGTCATCTCCAGCAGATGCTTGAGTATTTCTACCGCCTCTCTATAGACATCAATAGCCTCGCTCAGTTTGTTCGCCTGATCCAGCAAAACCGCCATGTGCGCTTTGCTGTGTGCGGCATCCAGCATCTGCTTTAGAGTGGTGGATGATGGGAGCGCATTGATGGGAAGAGAGGGGCCGGGTGGAGAAGGATGGTGGAGAGAATTGGTCGGGAGGGGGTGCATTGTGTAAGCACTTGGCATTCCTTCCTCTAAGAGTGTTGTATACAGATGGCGACTTCAGGGGAGGGGCACTAAGATGGGGGGGGAAGAAGGAGCGAGACGGCGCAAAACTAATGACAGGGATGCAGGGGTGATCGCCTTGCACCATCAATCGTGAGAGGGGAGTCGATGATGGGCGATGCAGATTAAAAGATTAATATTGAATCGATGGTATATGGTCTTCACTCGGTTTTCTTCCCCTTTGCTTTTGTCCTCTAATGCGAAGTTGCACGAGTAATCAAGGAAAAAGAAATGACACGGAGCGGAGTTCCAACAGCCGGTCTCTGTTTGCTATCTCAGGCGGCTATCCATCTTGGGCCGTGGGTTCTCGAGAATTGGCCGGGAGGCCTCGATGGCTGCTGGGGACGTTAATAACCGTGAAATCCTCCCTCTCAAGCGTCTCTCTGGAAAACCACGCTAGCAAATTAGAGGCTTGGGTTTGGTCTGGTACTGAAAACAATTGAGCGAGAATGCGAGCAGCAGGCCTTGACTCGCCCTCAACAGCACCCATCCACTCCGAACAGAGAAAAAGGCCCTGCGGCTTCTCATCCAACTCCCCCCCTCTCCCCCCACACTACCAACTCCCAACCCGCAAACAAGCGCCTGCCCACGATGAGTAGAGATGACGAATACGATTACCTGTTTAAAGGTGGGCTTGCAATGACCTCATCTGCCCATCTCCTGGTCTAATGTTTTAGATTAGTTGTCTTGATCGGAGATTCAGGCGTCGGTAAATCCAACCTGCTCTCACGTTTCACGCGAAACGAATTCAACCTCGAGTCCAAGTCGACTATTGGCGTGGAGTTTGCAACGCGCAGCATTCAGGTGGATGGTAAAACCATTAAGGCTCAAATCTGGGATACTGGTATGCCGCGTGTGTTTGTTTGCAATTGGGTCGGAAATCTAATGCTTAAACACGGGCCATTTTCTCATTAGCTGGTCAGGAACGCTATCGTGCCATCACTAGTGCGTAAGTACTTTCTATCTGCACCCAGCTTGGCGGCTCAGCTGCAAACAAATTCTAAATCTCTCTGCTTTCTTCCTGCTTGCATCTTTAGGTACTACCGTGGAGCAGTCGGTGCACTACTCGTTTATGACATCACGAAACACTCCACCTTCGAGAACGTAACCCGCTGGCTCAAGGAGTTGCGCGATCATGCCGACAGCAATATCGTCATTATGCTTGTGGGGAACAAGTCCGATCTGAGGCATTTGCGCGCAGTTCCTACAGAGGAAGCTAAGCAATATGCGAGTAAGTCTCCTGTGGCTACCTTGTCTTACCCGAATAGTGAATACGGACTGAAGATGCCTTCTGCTCTTTAGCCGATAATGGTCTCTCCTTCATCGAAACCTCCGCTCTGGATGCTAGCAATGTCGAACTTGCATTCCAGCGCAACTTGACCGAGATCTATCGCATCGTGTCGAGTAAGGCGCTTGAGTCATCGGACGACGTGATTAGGCCCACTGGTGGGCAGACAATCCAGGTTACCCCTACTCCGGAAGACGCCAAACCCCAGGGCAAGTGCTGCTAGAGAGCAAATAGATACCTTTTTCGTTGGTTCTTTTATTTTTTTATTTTGCCTCCCTCGGTCCTTGGGCACTAATGAACGGGCGTACTATTATTATCCCTTGGCTATATTTTCTATCCGATTTCTTTTTCTTATATTACACTGTAACCCTATTCTAGTACAAGAAAATAGTATATGTCCATTTCAGGAAGCCCTGCTGCTAGAATGGATTTCAGGCTTAATAAACCAGGAATGGAACACAGGTGATGGAATCTTTCTCAAAGGCCATGAGAGCATTCCACATTCCGGCTCTTCAGTGCATGCTAGGGCTTCGTTGGAGAAACACTAAAACTCATATTGATGACCAGGGGGTCTATCCCCAATGCTACCCATAGAATTATTAAATTGACATCGATCATCAAGCGGTTTATTGTTGATCCTAGATCTGCTTAGACTACTAGAGAGTCTAATTGATTTGAGATAATACCCCCTGCCGGAGAAATGATCGAAACCGTACTTCGCCCAAGTGATGATCGAAGATAGATTAGAATTGAGATACGGGCACATAGGGGTCTCTCATAAGCTCTTGAGAACAATAATTGTTTTTCTTTTGAAAAAGCTACGATCGACTTCACCTAAATTGTATCAAAACTTAGGGTTAATATGAAGTGCACCAATCCAGTAATAAGCAGACTATTCCGGGTGATTAAATGGTTAGCCTTTATTGTGCAGTCCATAATTTCCTATCCTACTCGATTAATTTGGATATTGCATCCCGTTTTTATTAAAGGAGTAAGTTCTGCCCATTATTTCTATATATATATGTTTTCCAGCAACATCAGAGAATATAAGATGAAGAGAAACCAGATAGCATTGTAGGCTAAGTATAATGTTAGCTTTCTTCACAGGCCAAATTTTCAGGCAAATGTGTCGTTAGCCGTTTTAAATTACGATGGCTTGGCTATATATCCAATAGTGCTAATTTTTCAGAGCATTAACCAAGCAGGTCAACTCAATTAATTACGCGCATTAAGTAGATCATCGACGGGGAGTTCCAGTATCTGTTCATCGTTCGCAATATTTTTTCACTATAGAACAACCAGATGACAGATAAATCTTCATTCACATTGCCACGAGACAATAAAGGATCGCCTATGGTATGTGTTTATCCCTCTCTTCAAATCTCTCTATACCCACTAATCTGCTTGTTGCAATAACCAGGAGCAGCAGCAAAATGAGCAGGCAGATCCATCGGTCCTGGTGTCGAAGCTCAAATCACAGCTTACAGAACACTCAGCTCGTGAGGCAGAGCTATTGTGTAAATTGAAGCGGAAGGAAGAGGAAGTTCAGACATTGTTGGTAAGCTTTTTCCATTTTACTTAATATATCTAAATCTGACCGCATCAATGTCATTTCGTCCTTTAGGGTGAGCTGCAGTCAATGGCGCAGAAGCTCGATGCATCGGCAGATGCCTCGAGCCAACGTCGGTTTCTGGACCCAGCTCTCAACGCATTATATCGTGACATGAAAAAAGAAATTGGAGAAAAAGACGAAATCATTGCAAATTTAAGAGACGAGCTTGATGCAACCAGCTTTACACCCAACAGGTAGCAGGAACAATTGTCTACAAAGACGAACCATCCTGTTATTTACTTATAGACGGGTTTTTGAATCTAGTATGACAGGCAAGAGACTGGTCGCTAAATGCCGCGCTCTACAGCTGGAAAACGAAGAGCTCGGCCGGCAATTGCAGCAAGGCAGAGTGGAACAGTATGAAACAGAGATATTGGTCCAGCGCAAATTAATCACCGAGCTTCGGGGTGCAATGCAAGGTATACTAATTTAAGTTGTAAAATGAGTTTAGGGTGGGTGAAGCCATATCTAATATTTTTATACAAAGAGTCGGATGATTTTGTAATATCTTTGGATCACGAACTTGAAGAAATGCAGGATATTGTCTTACGGTTACAGGCAAAGCTCAGCTGGTATGAAGAAAAATATGGCCCAATACCGCCCGACGCCAATTTCCCCTCCATGAACGATTTAAGCGACAAACTTGCATCCCAGCCAAGCTCAAACGAAACGGATGCCACCAAAGATATAGATATGGGATTTGTACAGAAGGAGGAGACGGTTCGGGATGCAAAGAGTTAATGTTTGCAGTTTCATTTTTTCTGTTGTCAATTCGTTTTTCCGGCTTGTTTGTTATTTCCTCCATTGCTTATATGAAACCCTTCAGGTACTTTAACTATCGACTATATTCTAAAACTGCGTTTGTCTTTATTCTAGCTACCGAACATGGTTTGATCTTTTTTTCCTCATTGTCCTTGTATTTCCCAGTTTAAATATTTGTTTGATATCGGAATATTACCTCTCGTGAATTCGCTGATGCACTTCCAACTAGCTTTTGACATATCAAGCGGTCAAAAAATAAAATGTTAGTAAGTGGTTGGGCCAAGCGGTGAATTCCAAGTGTGAACAGAAAGTTACGGAGATTGCAAAATGACATTTATTATACCCGAGGATTAGGCAACATATGGACTTAAAGCATGATATATTATGACTGGAAATAGAATTGAAGTTGATTAAACGAGAATATAATAAAATATAAACAACACTTTATCATTGGAGCGAATCGATTTCTATTTGACATCCTTTCCGCAGGCCTATGCTTGTTGTCCAGAGATACCCAGACTGATCACATTGGATACTTTAACTTGGGTGCCATCGACTGCATTAATGTGCTTGTTAACCCCCAATAGAGTCTCTTGTTCCTTAGCGTTGAGTTTCTGTCCAACCAGATTGCTTCCAACTTCGTGGCCCTTAGCTTCTTTGGTGGTTGCTTTGCCAGTAGGATTGACTTCAGCATCGATGTTAGATAGAGTAGACCTACGCCCGACTTGGATTTTTTGGCTTGCAGTCTTGGCCTCGGCCTTTGTACCACTAAGCACCCCCTCTAGGAGATTTTCAACCAAGGTAGTAATCCCATCCTGGTCTAGAAGAGAACCGTTGCGTTTCATCTGAACGTTATGATTGGCAACCTGGGAGTCAACACTTAGTTTTTGTATGACTTCGGATACTAACTGCTTAACAGTGGCTATTTCGCTATCTGGGAGGGAGTCTCGGCGCCCGATTTGAAGGTCTTGACCTGTAAGCTTGGCCTCAATATTTATATGCTTGATTGCCCCTCTGACGATCTTCTCTGCCAAATCAACGATGGCTTCGTGCTTACCGAGGGAATTGCGGCGCTCGAGTTTCAAAGTATGGTCTGCGGTTTTGGCATCAACGTTTATTTTCCGGAGCACATCCGATACCAGCTCTTTAGCCAGAGCGCTTGAGGAGGATTTAAGTTCGGTATCAAGCTTAAGCTTCTTAATGAGGACGGCGACAATTTTCTCCAGCGACTCAATTTCTCCCAAAAGTTTACCACGTGTATCAACATGGGCGTTATGACCGGCCACCGCGAGATCAATCTTGATTCCCTTTACAATCTTCGCAATAAGCTCCTCTACAGGACTGAGTTTGGCATCCACTTCAGAGAGCACATTGCGCTTTATTGTGACAACTTTCGGGACCGCTGCGTTGGCCTCGATCTTCAACTCTTTAGTTGGTCCGGCTACCGATTTATCGATGGTGGGTATATTGGAAGAGACCTGGACGGGAAGAGCTCTAGCTGAAAACAGCGCTGATGCAGCAATCACAAGATGAAGGATGCTTGGTTTGACCATGGTATCTGCTCTTTTTTGTTTGATGGGATATGCAACTTAGAATGAAAAGATGAGAGAGAATTATTTTTGTAGGATATGAAAGAGAGACGGAGAGACGAAAAGATGCTAGAAAAAGAATGGTAAGATAATATCTGAAAAAGAGGTGCATTTTCAGTTTTGCAAAGGATCATATATATACGAAACTCTCAAGAAGGCGCTTTTTTTCATCAATTTCTCAATAATCCACCAAGTTACACGCGATCTCCTCAGCTTGGAGGCACAAATTTTCAAAGATCATTGCCACCAAACAAACTCTCAAACAGATATTTGGCATTTAAAAAAACCCGTTAGCATTTGAGATGGATTATAGCGCTGGAATTTGCTTTTTAACATGAGCTCCCTTAATATTTCTAAAGATATTTCGATGGTAGTAAAAATAAATCACTCTAAATGGTCTTAAACCTATAAAAGTTCGCGCGAATGGCTAATCCCTCAACTAAGTATTTGGATTCTCTTGGGGCTTAAACCAGACACTAGGATTGATCGCCGCACTGCAGGGTTGCACTGATTAATCGAGGTTAATTCCTCCTCCAATCCAATTATCTCCTCATTATATCACAAAAACATTGAATTAATATTTTAGTGCATTTTTATTTGTGAACTTGTCGTTGATTAAACCATTTCATTTCCCTATTGCCCCATGCTCAGAGCTGAGTTTACTCTCATTAGCTTTTCTGATGATTACGCTAAATATTGAACGTGGTGAAAATTAAACAGTGCATTGAACCTCAGTTCAATTTTGCCGCCTGCACAACGTAAATGGTTAGAGTTGTGAAAAAAAGGCTGCAACGCTTTAATTTACACTTGATCATTATTTAAACACCTATCTAAGAGGTTTACAAATGTAAGTTCTATAAAAATAAAATCTGATCCACTGCACGTATGGCTAGGGTCTCGATATCGAGGGAGTTTATTTTATCATCCAAGTGCTTTATTTTTCTATTGGTGCGTTTGGCTCGCATCATTCGGTAGGGTTCCCAAATGTATGCAACTCTAAGCGAGATGGTATCTGGTTGTTTTAGTCGTGTTTCGTTTTCAATCAAACTAGCATCACTTTATCAAATTGGAGTAAATTTATAATAGAGATGAAGAGAATATGATCGGGCACATCCACTATTTTAATTATTCGAAATTAAGCTCATGGAAATAGGGATAAACATTATAGTGACTAGTAATTGTAGCAAAAACAAATATCATGAGCCCATGGTATAAAAATAAAATAATTAAGGAGAAAATGGATCCTAGACTAATACAAACGGGCAAGGAGATGGCAAACTAAAGGAGATGGGATAGAAATAAACATTCGACTCCTCAAACAGCTTAGATTTTCACTTAGATGATGCTCATTGCCTCTGTAATCAGCCCGCCGAGCTGCTTATTAACAGCATTAGTGATCTCCGATCCGAACTCGTTCAATGTCGCTGGGTCGATATTGTTCTCTTTGGCAAAGGAGGTCACGACTTCCTTTCCAGCTTTCGCGGCAGCTGCTTGAGCACGAGTTGTCTGCCCCGATACCACCGAAGAGGGGATAACACTAGGATTGGACAAAATGTTCGAGAGGATGCCCTGTGGAAGGCCTTGCACCGCATTTCCAAGCGTGCTGCCGAAGACCTCGCCCATTTTGGCCCCGATCAGCTTGCCGAGCTCGCTTCCCTGTTCAGAGGGGATGTTTGAGCTTGAAGCAAGGGACTCCCCAAGCACTTGTCCAGCCGTCTCAGCAGCTGCCTTTCCAATGTTAGAACCAATTTGGCCGCCGTTGCTGCCGAGTTTTCCAAGGGTACCGCCTAGAAGGTCGGGGGCCGGAGCACGCTTGATGTGAATAAGCGGGAGATTGATATCAAGGAGATCTTCTTCGTCGTCATCATCATCTTCCTCCTCGGGCTTGCCAAGCGTAATATCCCTGCGCAGCAGGGGTTCATCTTGGTGGTTTCCAAGATCGATTCCAGCTGTGTGCTTGACGGTGTCAAACACAGTATTAAGAGCCCCATTGGTTAAGGAGTCCACTGTTTTGTCTAAAGGAATTCCATCGATCTCCAACGGGACGGGAAGAGCATTAGTGAATAAAAAGAGGGCCGTAAGGGAAAGAGTAGTGGAGAAAAGCTTCACCATGATGATGCTAATTGAAGAAAAATTCAAAGGAAGGAAGGAGGAGAGGCAAAGGCAGAGAAAAAGAAGGAATGAATGAATGTGAGATTTCTGATGAGGGGCAGGAGACGCTGGAACCGGCCAATTTATATTCACTTTTTCCTCGCATTGCTGCCAAAATCACCTAGTATCAGATTGTTCATCGCGCGTTGCGCGTCCTCCCCAATCATCCCTGCGCTCAGACTCCGACCATTAAAGAGGTACAATGATCTCATGTGTAAAGACAACTAGCTGACCATACGAGGCCACTCTTAGAAATTTGGTGTTAGGAAATTTACAACCGTCGGCCTAATTTGAAATGTTTCAATTCCATTACCTGCGACCCATAGCTTCTGATCATGCCTCGAGCCAAGCGATCGTTCTTGTCCCACTCAAGGGATCCCATTTGATTAAAACCATCGACTCTACTTCCATATACCGCAGATTGTTCATTTATGTTTGTCCTCCATTGATATCCAAATCCGTCCATGGTGGCTAAATCGATGTTTTATTAATCGATGATGACATAGGGTGCGATTCGAATGTGCTTCAAGAATTGTAGCGTGAACGCGCGCATATATCTCAAAAATAAAAATAACCAACCCCTCTTTATCATGTGGGTTAAAGGGCGAGGAAAATACGAGCAGTGCCTCACTCAACAGAATGATCCAAATAAATGGCCCAAAGAGATGGAG
Source organism: Calcarisporiella thermophila (assembly GCF_041956535.1). NCBI lineage: Eukaryota > Fungi > Calcarisporiellomycota > Calcarisporiellomycetes > Calcarisporiellales > Calcarisporiellaceae > Calcarisporiella > Calcarisporiella thermophila. Next base: position 142,178 of record NW_027192193.1, read on the forward strand.
AAGTGGGAGAAAAGTTTTCTCATAAGAAAAACCTCTTCTCAAGAGGGGTCTGAATTAGTGAAGTAGAAGATGCCCTTGATAAGAAACATGATTGAGGACTGAGTTTTGTAATGTATAGTGGCAACTGGAACCTCCCCTTAGAGAGGGGGCAACTTTCTCGTGCGAAGTAGTCAAGTAGGGGCTCTCAGACTTCTCACAGTATGTCGCCTCAATTACCTGAATTAATTTATCCTAACACAACCCTTTTCTTGTCTAGAAACCGACGCTGGGTGGCTTATTTAGCGTATATATTGTAATGCCGTGGAGTCTGCCTTTCCACCTTCACCGCACCCACCTTTATTCCCCCTTTGAACCTTTGATGCCTCATCGCTTCTCCGATCTTGGCATTAGTTGAACCCGAATTTTTGCCATCTTTGTTGTCTTGTTACCTTATTAGATAATGGCTCCCCATTCCTACTCATTCCCTCTATCCGAAGATAACTCAGGACACGTTCTATTTGCCATAGAATTAGTTTAATATTTATCTTCATTTTAATATCTCTCCCTCCACCTATGGTCTTGCATTTTAATTATTGTGTCTCCCACGCTGTAGTGAGAACTTTTGGCTTATCAAGGTAATTGAAACGTATAATCATTTCTCCCCTGTGATATCACCGTGTTGAACATTTGTTTTCCGGTTTTGCCGCAAGATGTGTTTCTATAGTATTTTGCATTAGGAAAAGTTTTGAAATGCACGACATGTAATGCAAAAGATTCTTTGTTTCTTTTCTTGGAAATCGAGTTCATGGGAGAATTGAGATTCTGATTCGACATGAATTTATGTGTCAAGTAATTTATCTCAAAGCACGGAAGTAAAATCGGCTTGCCTGGGTCGCTTGAATCTCGCTCAGGCACTCGTATCCGTAATGTTCAAAAAGTCACAACGTCAAGTAGCTCGCACAGTTCTCGATGAGGAGGCACGCCGCCGATCCGTGCAACGCCGGCTCGCTGAACTAGAACGCGATAACTTCACCGAGGCAGACATTTCATTCACAGCCCCTGCGATCTCCATTCCTCCGCGCAAGATCTCTCTACATCCAGATGATACCAAAACAAAGCGTCGCCCTACCAAGGAGATTCGCCGCCTACTCCTTGTGAAAAAAAATTTAAACACCCTGATTGAGGAGTCACGGATAGACCTCTTACCTCCCGAGGTTCCTACCTACTTGACCGCGGATGCCGCCCCTTCCATGTACCCGCCAAGAAGATTTTGCTCAGTGTGCGGATACATTGGAAATTATAGCTGCACCCGATGTGGAATGCGATATTGCACGCTCAAATGTCTTGCAACCCATGAGGAGACTCGGTGCATGAAAGTTACATTATAGCCTTATATTTCATCCGCTTTGTCTGATGCATTTGTTTAAATAGCCGCAATTTGAAGCATAGTCATATCTCGTTTGGATGTGGCACCTTCCCTCCCCTTCTGTTTACTTTTGTCTTATATTTATACTCTCGAAAGCTAACGGCACTTGTTAGATTAATATATTTTGAGGTCCTTCACAATAGATAAATTAATTGTGTTAATCTTCTCAACTATGCCAAGGAATATTTAGAGGTAACTCCCAGCCAGTTTCATCGGTTTCTGGTTTGTAGTATATTTCTTGGAGTGGCCGCACTTATTACTGTTGCCTTCTCACAACGAACAAGTATCTCAAGTGAATCTTTGAAAAAAACATAGCTCTTTGAAAATAGCTTTCTATTTGTTATATGAGCAGTTTCGATTTTATACAATGTCATCAGCTGGATCCCGCCAATTATTTTACTGTGCCTTTGCACGTACAATCCTTGTTAATGTACTGTGTACATGCATACCTCGACTCCCGGAAGTTTGTTGTGACTGCCAGATCTTCCAGTCACATAATCACGTTCCGACTTTATCTTTGTAACAAATACCGTCATCATGGCAACGAAAATTTCTAAAAGCCAGACCACTACAGCACTCAGTATGGCCCAGGTGATGCTGCGTCGAATAGTGCAGTTCAGCATTTTGGCACTTTTTGGGTACATAAGTTCATCGAGGGAGTTTCAGTAAACCATAATTCTTATTCCGTCCCTCTTCTCTATTGCACAGTTACGTGTCCATTATCATTGCCCTTTCATTCGATCAACCCCAGCGTGCTGTAATCTATATGAACTGGATCAACCTCCCTTATGTCGACATGGAATTTCCCGAAATGGTTGGCTTCCCAAGTAAGCAGCTTGTCCTCACGATACTAGAATTGGAGTTGATGGTGAATGTCTTTGATTTAGAAAATAAGGTGCGCAACTTCAAGATCCAAACTGCAGATGGAGCCCGTCTTGGCGCTTGGCATGTTCTTCCCACAACATTCTTTCAGGCAAACCGCTTGAATCTTACCCAGGACAGCTACATTGAAGCTCTTCGTTCCGAGCCGACCGTGTTGTATTTTCATGGAAATGCCGGCAACCGGGCTATGCCATGGCGCGTTAACACCCTACGCCAGCTATCTGAGCAGTTGAACGTCAACGTGATTGCTATTGACTACCGTGGGTTTGGCGACTCGGAGGGTGCACCTACCGAAGAAGGATTGTATCTGGATGGGAGGGCTACTTGGGATTGGCTGATCGAGAAAGGAGGTTGGTTTCCGTCATTCCACAGCTTTAATTAGATATTGGTTGATCAGTTGCTTGTGCTAACTAGTCGCTCCCAACACCGTTTCGATTTTGGGACATTCACTCGGCACCGGGGTGGCCACCTGGCTCTCCTCCAACCTCACTGCCGAAAACACTCCTCCCCGCGCTACTATTCTCATTGCACCTTACAGCTCCATTCCAGAGGTGATGTTTGAGTATCGCCTCCTCAAGTTCTTGCCAGTGCTGAGCCCACTCAAATCCTTCCCCTATGCCCGAAGTTTTTTGATATCTCAGCTCAAACACCGCTTCGATTCCCTCTCACGCATTAAGGTAGAATAGCAACTGCACTTGGTTTATCTAATTGAACAAGTGATTCACGAGAGGGCATTGATTCCTCTTTCCTTGTTTTATTTATTTCTCTATAGAATATCTCGGGGTCTATTCTCTTTTTGCATGGCAAGTTGGATGAGGAGATTCCGCCCCGACACTCACACCTTCTCTTAAGCATGGCCTCGAGTGGAAAAGGCGTCAACTCAACGGACGTAGAGCGCGTGATCTATCCCGATGAAGGTGAATTGTACTTACTACGAAAAGACGGCCATTCAACCCTCGGCTATTTGGAATTAAAGTGGGCTCACCACAACAATGTGCCCTTCTACGACCTCACCTTTAAGGCCATCAAAGATTTCATGACGACGGTCTGATATTTATCGATACCTGCTACTGTTCTGCTGTTATTTCTTTGCTCTATTTGCTAATTTCTTGTATTTTTTTTTCACATCTCTCTTCATTTCACTATGGGTTAGACCACTTAGGAAAATAAATGTGCTATTAAGATCCCTATATGTCGGGACTAATTCATATCCCCTCACCTTTAAAGCTGGAGATCACCAAGCAAAATATCTTTCATTCCTAATGCATCAAGCCTTTAGATTGCTAGCCAAAGGTGTGCGGCAATAATTTTGATCCACACTCAGCTAGAATTCAAAAAAAAAAAAAACTATGCTCGGATCATAGCTGTGTGCAAAAAGGGGATGAAAAAATAATCCTTGAAAGCATATTCAAATTATTTTCTCTAAAGTGCATATAAGAAAAAGTTGATAGAGGAAAGAGGAAATTAGAAAAAAGGAAATTTGAGGAAAATAGTATAGGAACAAGAAAAAAAAAGTAGATGAGTGTTGGAAGGAATTTACACAGCCGCCTCCTTCTCGCCTTCGTCCTTTGCGTTCTCCTCGCCGTTATTGGCAAGCTTCTCGGCCTTAGCCTTTTCTTTTTTCGCCTTTCGCTCCGCCTTCTTGGCCTCCTTTTCTGCCTTCTTCTCCTCCTTGCTCTTGCCCTTCTCACCCTTCTTCTTCTCATTGCCCTGGTCCTTCTTGGCCTCCTTCTCCTCTCCTGCATGCTTCGACGCCATGGTCGCCGCGCTTCCGTCGGGAATCCTCACGAGGGTCACCGTCGGTGTCGTCTCACTCCACTCGCCGTCCACAATGAAGAATCCTGTTCGCATGAATTCAATAATGTCCCCGCGCTTGAGGTGCTTGACATTGGGGTCCGCGATGACCTCGGTGTGGTACTCTGTCTTGGGCGTGACGAATTCGCTCACCTCCTCGTTCTTTTCCAGGTTCTTCTTGGTGATCAGGTAGTCGTAGTCCACCAGCGTGCACTCCACGATGCTTGTTTCGTCCGCAAGCCACGTGAGTTTGCGCGTCTTCTTCATGTTCTTATCCTCGAGATTGAGCTCCATTTCCATCGTGGCCACAATCCCGGTGTCCTCGGCACGCACAACACGCTTCACCACTGCGTTGCCCCAATCCATGAGGGTGACGGTCTCGCCCTCCTTTGAGGCGGCAGCATCCTCCTGGGAGAGCAAGATTTCAGACGAGTAGGTCACCTTTTTGTTTCCAAGATCGGGGTTGTTGCGATACTTGGGGCGGTCCTCAACTTGAGGCGGCTCGGGGGCGCCGTGCACCTTTACTTTCACCCTAAAAAGATTGAGAAGAGGATAACCTGATTAGTCGAAGTCAATTCAGCCAATACCCAGAGAAGCAAGGAGGGAAAAAACCAAAACAAGATGACAGTACAGGTTATCTTTCGGAGCCATGACGTGTCTGGGTGCGATCGGATTGATGATGTTCTTATTGAGTGCCCACAGCTTATCCCACTCCAGCAACATAATCCTTTGACTTGCTCCCTGCATCAAAATGTACTTCTTCAATGCCTCGATAGTCAATCCCCTTCTGCGAATTCCGCGCACCGTCGGGAATCGCGGGTCATCCCAGCCGGACACTAGGCCCTGGTCCACGAACCATTGAAGTTTGCGTTTCGAGAGGAGGGTGTAGACGAAGTTCACTCGGCTGAAATCCCAGATGTGGGGCTTGCGAAGCTGGCATGCCTCCAACATCCATTCGTACTGGGGATTGCGGTCCCGGTATTCGTTGGTACGCAGGGCGTGGGTGACCCCCTCCAAGGAGTCCACGATTGGGCAGGCGAAGTCGTAGGTTGGGTACACCTTCCACTTGTCGCTACAAGAAAAACATTCATTGAACATCAGCTGTATCAGAAAAGTCGAAGGCATCAGGCCATTTACCCAGTGCGGTGATGGGGAAGCAGATTGCACCGGTAGATCACAGGGTCGCGCATGGCCTTGTTGACATCGTCCACGCTGATTTTGGCGCGCAAGCAGCATTTTTGGCCAAACTCGGTGCCCCGGGTCATTTCATCAAATCGCTTCAAGTTCTCCTCTACGGAGAGATCGCGGCAACGAGAGGGGATACCCGACCCACGCTGCATTTGCATCTAGATAGGGTGCCGTGCATTTAGGACAAGACGCGTCAATGCCACAAGAGAAAGGAATAAGGTTTACCGTCTCCTGATCGGTATCATCGACGTAGGCATTCCCCTCCTTAATTAGCTTCAGCGCTAGCTCGTAAATTTGGTCGAAATAATCCGAGGTATGTGAACAATTGGAGGCATCCACGCCGATCAATGCCAAATCCACCTTGATGCTTTCCTCAAACTCGACCTTCTCCTTGCTTGGATTCGTGTCGTCAAATCGGACGATAAGCTTACCGTTGTACTTTTCGGCAAAATGCTGATTGAGCAAGGCGGCCTTAGCGTGGCCAATATGCAAGTAACCTGAGGGTTCAGGAGGGAATCGTGTGACGACCTTGCCCGGGATAGCGTCCGGAAGCTCGATGTCGAGCGAGCCTTGGTCCATATCTTTATTGTTCTGGAATAGGCGAAGAATTAGCAAAAATGCTTATCGGAAAGGTGGCGGGTGGGTTGGTATGTCCTACCTTGGATGCCATGATGCTATACAGTATATTAAGAGCGCTCTAGCTAAAGGTGTAAACAATTTTAAGTCAGAATGAAAAATCGAAACGTCATTCTTCCATTGACCGGTCACATCCTCAACCAGAAATATCCTCGACTTGGACCCCTCCCCGAAACAACGCCTCCTGCCGATACGCACGCTATGCAAGATGGCATGCCACCACGCGCACTAGTCGCCTATGACGACTTGGAGACCTCAGAAAATGATTCATTCCCCACTGAGCCCATTTCCACCACGCATACCCCAGAGGCTACCGTTTCCACCGCGGAGCAATCCACCGCCATCGAATCCCAAGAGTATTCTCCAACCCAGCCAGCATCCTACTACTTCTCTCCTAATTTCACCCTTCCTCTCCGTCCTCTGCTCTCTACTGGCCAACGCTACTCCACCACAGTTGGCAATGTCCTCACTCGAGATTCTGGCGCTGAGGAGCAAGGAAGACGGCTCGGCAATTGGAAAGAAAACTGCTTTTTCAAGGGTCTCAAATGGGCACCCGATGGTAGCTGTGTGCTTACAAGCGGGAATGACAATGTTTTGCGGACATTCGAATGGTAGTTAAAGTGATTTTCCACGTATTTTTACAACCAGTCAAAGATAACTGAAGCTTTGTTACGTTTTTTGCGCGGATAGCCCCGCTTCTGTTTACGACCATAACGAAGGTATACTGGTAAATCCACCTTCGTGTGTCATCCATAAGCTGTGTTTCTAATCCTCCATCTACTTGATCTACAGAGTTCCCGTTAGAGCCCACGCTCTCAGTGCGCGCAGCCGAGTCGATCTACGATTTCACATGGTATCCGATGATGTCCGCATACGATCCCGCCACGTGCTGCTTTTTGGCCGCAAGTCGGGATCACCCACTCCACCTTTGGGACATTACGGGAAGTGTTCGTTGTAGCTACAGTGTTTTCGATCATTGCGACCAGATAGTTGGCCCAAACTCTGTTGCATTCAATCCGGATGGAACCAAGTAAGTTTTCCCTTTTGCTAATGGATTCCGGGGATCTATATAATCGGGATGGCAAACTGTTTTGCGTAGGATATACTGTGGATATAACAATATGATCCAAATCTTCGATACACTTCGACCGGGGCGGGCAAGTGGCAAGTGGCCAACCACGCCAACAAGGAGGAGTAGGGAGGGACAAAAAGGTAATGAACCTATCTTGCTTAAGGATTACCTTATTAGATCCAATCTAATACGTAAAGGGGGGGGGGGGACACTATTTCCTAGGAGTGATTTCCTGTTTGAATTTCAACTTCGATGGGAGCCTTCTCGCGGCTGGCTCCTACGGATGCACCATCGGCCTCTACGACCCCAATCTCTCCATCCCTCTTGTAGCTCTGCTTCGTGGCGCGGTGGGGGGATTGACTCAAGTCCAGTTTTCACCCTGTGGGAATTACCTATTCTCCGCTTCCCGCAAGGACTCTGATGTGTTGTGTTGGGACATGCGGAACACTAGCGAGGTGGTCGGGTGGATGCAAAGGAAACTCGAGACCAATCAACGAATGGCTTTTGACATCGAATCATCGGGGCGCTGGCTCATCACGGGTGATCAGGATGGGCACCTTCTGGTGTATTCTTTAGAGGAGCTGCTGAGAACCCAGAATCCGGCCCCATCTGCACGCATGAAAGCCCATGAAGATGCGATCGGTGCAGTAGGGTTCCATCCCGCGGGAAGTCTGTTAGCCACTTGTTCGGGCCAAAGATTATTTGAGGGGGAGGAGGAGGAAGAGGAGGAGGAGAAGGCAGCGGTGGATAATTCGGTTAGGATCTGGAGAGTGGAGGGGGAGTGGAAAGCATATGCTGTAGAGGAACGGGTGGAGACGGGCTGATGTGTTTTGTATAGCTGGGGATGGCAATGCCTCTAGAAGTGAGTCTAATAAAAGCGGCCGATTTCCTGGGGGGGGGGGGGGATATGCAAAACCTTTATGTGTAAGAAACTAGTAGAACAAATGCAAAGAATAAAAAGGGGAGAATGAAAAAAAACAATAAAATAAGTAAAAATTACACAAAGACACAACTCAAGAGAGAGAGGGGTTAGAGGTGTCAAAACTGATTTAAACCAAAACAACTAAGAGAAGAAAGAAATGAGAAAGAAAGAAAAAACCAAAATTCTTCTAAAGAAATGCCCGTATTTAATCCTGAAGTCGTGCTATTTACTGAAATAAACCGTCGCTACCAAGATAGCGCCATCACCACTTGATCCTCTTCGCGCACCTCTACCTTTTTCAAGGCCTGCACTAAGTCGTCGGTGACCTGCCGCATCTATAAGAAGGGGGGCCCAGTGAGTTTTCATGTAGATCGAGTCTTCCCTGGGAAGAAAAATGCGTAGTGTATGGTAATTACCCACTCTGCCTCCTCTTGCGAGACTCCTCCGTTCAATAATAGCCCCTCGTCCGGCGAGGCGGCCAGCTGAGATGCCGAAGAGTTGGGGGCCTTTAGATTAAGCAGGATGGGAGGATTAAGTTCTCCCAGCAAATTCCTATTGATCATTGCATTCCCTGTCAGTCAAATCCCCCAATCCAACAATTGAAAACGCCAAATGACTCACCGATACTCGGATTCTCTTTCCGCCGCCTCGACCCCGATTTCCTTCTCAGCACTCGCGCTGATATTGATCAGATTCTCCTGTGTTCTCATGAGCACCCTTCGGACACGTTCCTTCCTGATGACCTCTGCCTCATGGGTTGAGTTTGTAGATGGGGGCTGAGGATGCGGAGTAATGCGAGCGGCGTCCAAGATGTTAGGGAGCAGGGGCTGAGTCTCGTCATCACTGGAGCCGAAGATAGCAAAGTAGGAGGGGAGAGATTGGCAGCAGCCCATTGTGTAGATTGCGAGAGAGGGGGGATTTCCGGGGAGTAATGGGAGAGAGCGGGATGAATCGGCTTATTCTGTGGAATACAAGGGAAAAAGAGGAATAGCGAGGAAAAAAAAATTCGTGCTGTCAAGAGTATAAATTGATTTTTTGCCCGCGTCTGTCAGATGATTTCGAAAATGAAAAATTAGGGCGATAATTTAAGCTTATTCAAGTTGCATGCATCGAAAACAAAATGAACAAAGTTTAAGCAAACGTAACAAATCAGGCGGGAAAAAGGAAGGCGAGAATGCGGTGCGCTCGTGTTATGGAGGAAAGCCAAGACAATAATTTACAACATAAATTGGAACAAACTTAATAACGTTACAACCCACACGCCGAAATGGCCCGGCCCCACATTGGCCGCTCCACTGGGCGAGCCGCCCGCCGGCATCAGTTGGCCCATGTGGTTGCAAGTCGGCGCGCTGTAGTCTGCGCCGCCCTTCCCAGCTGGGCCGGCCCACCGCGCGTAGCTTGCGTTGGAAGTGAACCCGGCGAGGGGGCAGCCGAACCCCAGGAACGGCGGGCAGCTCTGCACAACGTGGTAGCACAAGTCGATGCAGGGCAGCAGCTCCCGATACGGCGGGGGGCGCACCTGGTCGTCGATCCACTGGTTGCGCGACCCGTTCGTGTTCCGCGCGACGCCCAGCGTCTCCGACTCGGTGCACCGTGGGATGGTCACGGAGCAGAGCCAGGTCTTGTAGTCGCGGTAGCAGTCGGTGCAGTTGCGCACCAGCGAGTAGGCGGTTGCATCGCAGTTGAACTGCGACATGGTGGTGTTGAAGGGCTGGTACTGCTGCTGAGCATTCTGGTCGTAGGCTCGAGCAAGGGCGGTGGGATCCATGGAGCCGTTCTGCGGAGCGGGAACGGCGTAGGCGACGTCGGTGCAGAACGGGAGGTTGAAGATGAGCTTACAGGTATTCGCTGCAAGAAAAGAGGCAAGTCAGAAACAAAAGTCAGCACACTCCATGCTAGCATCCTAGGGAAGAAGGCGGCGGTACTGACTCTTCTTGGTTGTAAACTGCAGAGGCTGCGACATCACTCGTCTATTCTGGCTTTCCTCCACCAAATACCCTACATAGCTCGTCCCCGGCGCCAGCCCCCCGACTACTGCTTGGTACTTCGCACCCGCCATGGCACCTCGGGTGGTCTCCGTCATATTGGGCCGGAGGGGCTGCTGGTTGGCGGTGGCATTGACCGCACACAGGGACCGTGTTAGAGCGGGTGGCACCCGGTTATCTGGGAGAACATAGACCGAGACTCTAGGGGATGACGTATTCGAGAAAGGAGAGGTGAGAAAAAGCGCCGTCGTTGCATCGGTATCATCGAGTATCAGGCCTGGTGTTGTAGAAACCTGATACGCCGGTGCTATACGTCACAACACACCCATTAAATGCGTCTGTAAGAAAAGAAATCACGCCAATCAGATTACCTATGGACGATGCGCTGATTTCATAGCTCCATTCCTGCACCCCCCCTGCAGCCTCTGGTGCTGCCACTCCAATATATACATTTCTCTCCGCCCCAGTCAGAGGAAGGGTTGCGTTGACCACTCCCGCCATACTCCCATTACTTCTTGTCGGATCTCCATCTCCAATGATTTGATCTTGCTTGCCGGGTCCGGGTAGATCGTTGGTTGTCGAAATATATAGCTGTAACGGTGGAGCATTCAAAGGTGCTGAACAAATGCTGAGCGTAATATAGAGACTTTTCTGTGTTTGTTGTGGCGGGGTGGCGAGTTGACGTGGGGCAAGAGATTTGGCCGGTTTCTTTGAAGCGGCTGAAGAGGATGGCTTTGTGGAGAGGGATGAGGATAATGGGACGACTAAGTTTTGCGATGGAGGAAAAGATGATGCAAGACGAAAAGAAGCCGCTCCAGGAAGAAGTGGAAAGTAATAGTGTTGTTGGTTTTTTGCAGTCAGTTTATCCTGTAGAATCTGAGAGTCTGCGAGGGGCTTTGTCTGCTGGGCAAAAATGACAGGTAACATCCACATAACAAGAAGGAATCGATGCTTTGTTCTTGCCATGTTGTATAGGATATGATTATGTTTAATGCATCGGTTGTGCTAGATTTATTTGGTGTCCTTACAAAAGCCACTCTTTAAGTGCTGAATGGGTTGGTCACGTCAATAATAGAAAATTCGAAGTGGGTTGAGCACTCTCGTGCTTAAAATCGGCTTGGATTTCTACCAAAATCGAACCTACTCTTCTTTTTTCATGGATGCCACACTTTCCACTCTGATAACACCTATTAAATACACTCTTCATTCACTTTGAATTTCTCGGCATTATCTTGAATGACCAAACTCCTTTTCCTTTAATCTGCGTGCTGCTCATGATAGCACCAATGCATTTGGAAAGAGGGAAGCGTATGTGTACTTTATACTGGATAGCAGAGCCACGCGTGGAAAATTATGAAATCCAAAAGATAAAGAAGTCAGCAGAATGACCGGCAGAATGGATACCTACTCTAACTCAGTCCGTCTGCCGCACAAAGACATTGAGATAGAACTCGAGCAAAATTATAGAAGAAAACAGTTTTGAAGACTAGCCGATTTGGAAAGCATCTTGAATGTAGTTGTTAAATCCACTTCCTTTAGAGTGAAAAATGGATACTCGAAAGAATACTTTCAACCTTGGATCCTTGGACCTCTTTCGCTACAAATCAGCAAGATGGTCTAGAATAGCATTACATTTTCTGGTCCAACTATTTTCTGTTGGCTATACATGTTTAGTACTTGAAAAGCTATCGCAAATTTTCTGGAATTTGAAAGTCCATATAAGAGTTAGCAAACAAATACTAATAATAACAAATGAAAAAAGGAAAAGGGATGAGAATGTTCTGGTTAAAGTAACATTGCTACTGAGAAATCTGCACCTTGTGGGCAGATTAGATTCAACATTCAACTTGTCAAGGAATTAATGAAAGTCAATAAAAACACATGCTCAATCTCATTCCACCATCAGGCAAAAGATAAATGAGCATTTGCAAGTGTTTTATTTAAGGCAAAATATTGCGAAATGAAATGGAATGCGAGAAAGGCATTCTTAGTCATGATTCAAAAGCATGGATTAGTAAACGAAACAGGGAAATATATCAAGCATTATTAAATATTCCATCTCTGGAAAATTATACTCTCTGAGTCAATAACATTTACCCACCGAAACACGTTGTCATTTGAGCCGCCTATTTCCTAATTGAATTCCGGAATATCTCGGCCTATGAAACGTTCCTCAGCGATGGGAGTCGCAAATCCATTACTCAAATTTATAAAAGGAGGCCTTTTCCCCGCACAGCTCTCAGGGTTCGATTGCAATCTCAACAAACTGCAAAATGCTTCTCATTCCGGCATTGAAACTTTCTTACCTACGGGCAAGCTTCCAAACCCTGTTCCCTAGCGCTCATTTTCTGTTTTCCTCCACCAAGCACTCTACTTCCCCTTCGACTTCTTCGACTGCTCCCTCTTCCCCTTCCTCCCCCTCCTCCTCTTCCTCATCCTCCTTCTCCACTTTCCCCTCTGATCTCAAGCTTAATAGTCTCCACGAGACAATACCACGGATGCTCGAAGACTTATTGAGTCTGTGCATGACTGTGCTGACTAATATCTTTCTCCTCCCTATGGTTATATTTCATCACTGGGTAATATTTCTGATCGGTTCCCTGGTCCTCTTCGCCGCGCAGTCGTATCTCATGGACATCCTCCTTGTGCTAGGATTGTTCTCGATGTATCTGATCCTTCACCAGAAATACTCCCTGACCCTAATTCTTTGAATATAATCATGTATATAGCCACTAATTGTGCATACTCATTTAATATTATTCATTCTCACTTTTGGTCATTGTATATATTTTGGAATATCATTTCCTTGTTTAATGATATTGGTTGCCACGACCACCCTAATAATAATAATAAAGATATTAACCTGGGTTACGAGTGTAAAGTGTGACTGATTTGTCATCCAAAAAAATAAAATCGGAGTTTCCATGGCTTAGAAATCAAGTAGGGGATTAGAAGCTCTAAATTGAATACAGTGAAAGAGTCCGAACGGCAAAGCCTGGGTGTAGGGATTTTCATGAAAAGCCAACGAGAAAATTAAACTGGGCTTCCCAGCATGGTTTTCGGGGCCGAGGAGGCAAACAGTTCTGGGTTGGACCCCTAAAGCAGAGGAAAACTTTACTCCGGTGAAGTCTAGAGTTTGCCATTGAAATTGGTTTCTCTTTGGTTTCTCTTGCCAAATGACATTCCCACGCTGGAAGCTCTAGGGGGGTTAAGGGTTTAAAGGGTATTCACCGTGCTAATCCGTCATCCCACAATATAGGATTGCCATTCACGAGCAAAACAACGCAAGCAAAATATTTGGTATTATCCAAAATTTTCCCAGGAATCTAAATATGAACCTTGAGCACGTCGAAAAGCAATCTGGGGATATCTGATTTATTGGAATTCATTTTGATAAATATGCGATAATGAAGTCATCTAGACTCTATTCATGGTCAACCTCTTCCTCCTTGCCGGCTTGGACGCGGTTCGATTCCAAATGAGAAATTTTTGCTTCTTGCACCCTCCGCTCCGTTGTTTGCCATAGTTTGCTTGGCAATGGTCTGAGCGGGTAGAATACCATGATGACACCATCCGCGAGGGTAGAGGAAGCCTTATTTTCGTTCCGCGTACATACAGTTTCGTCTGAGAATCATTTCAAGTGGTTCCTCACTCTCCCGCCTCTCCTTAAGTAGCCGAGATTCTATTACCATTCCTACTGTTTTACTTAGAGTTTCAAACTATAGAGAAATGTATGATGATCCGAGAAACAATATAGCCAGGTTGAGGGGAGAGTAACCAAAAAAAAAAACAGAATAACGTTCGAAATCAAGTATATGTATAATACATTCAATAAAATTTATAACTTCAACAGAGAGTACAAAGCATTCAGCTGACGCTCATCCTCCGCCGAAAGCCGCTTCACTCCTCTATACGGTGGAAGAATAAATGGAAGAGAGGGGAGTGTGGTTGGCTGTAGGTTGAGAGTTTCATCTAGATTTTTAAGAGTCATTAAGGCAGGTGATTTGGATGGAGAGGGCGAAGAAATGGTATGTGGGTTCGAGTCGACGGGCGAGTATGTACATATCGTGGGGGTAGTGGGCTCCTCCTCTTCCGAGGTAGTCGAGTAGGATTGCGTCGAATGAGGTGAGTGTAGAAGACACCTTCGTTTCTTTCCACCCATCTCTTCTGTATCCAGCGATGCCGACCGTTTTATCTTCCTCAATGTATTGGCACCACCATTCTCGAAATCGACAGGGTTCATCTCAGCACCCTTGGCTCCATTTCCTAAGGATCGCATGTGCGCATTTTGTGGATGCGCTGTCTCCGATAAATAGTACCCCTTCTCTATAACAATATCCTTGAGTCGTTCATCTACCGATGGCGTCTTGAATCGGTGCAAATCTCGCTTATAATAATATCCGATCAGGTGTAGCCTACGATTATCGGCGGTGGTAATGCTATAAGATTGTTTAACAAGCCCATCGGGGCGGTAAATAAAGGAGCGTCGTGTTTCGACGTCGGTGTCATCTCCACTGTGGATAGAGGTAGTGGTTATGCGGGAGTCTCGACGACGATGTTCAAGCTCACGATATGAGAGAAAGGAGCCGCTGACACGGGAAGGGGACCAATTTCGACCCTAGATAAATGAGCAAGAAACTAGCCAATTAATGCAAGTGATGGAGAAATAATGACAATTGCTATCCAACAGTTGTATAAAAGAAGGGGGGAGGGGAAGGGAGAGGAAGGGCGCTAGACTTGAGGTCAGCAACCCACTGAAAAAAAAAGAAAATGCTCAGAGCCCGAAGCGGAGATCTCAGTGGAGGTTTGCCGCCTTCATTTGGCTCATTTGTAAAACGGGGAGGTAAATAAGCGGTGGAAAGCAAGGAGAAGTACTTACATCTGTCCATCGCCGCATACCCGCTTCCTTCTCATCCCACACAAAGACCGCTCCAGAGCGTATAGCATCCCGCTCTTTATCTGATAACCTGCGTTGAACTCTCCGGAACACCCCCTGACGGCATGCCTCAAAGAGTAGCAAGGCGTCGTGTGGGGTCTTGACATGGCCATAAAATGTTTCCATGGAGTCACTATAATTGGCGGGCGACATGTTGGCGTGGTGAAGGAAGCAGGTATTAGAGAGAAACGAGGATGGGATTTTTGTTGAGACGGGTGAGCGAAAAATGGAAAATCGGTGTTTCTTCTAAATTATTCGATATATTTCGATGGCGATTAAAGCAAGAAATCGATATTTCATTTTTAGTTAGAACAGCGGTATTAGCTCCATTTCGGTAGGCTATGGATTTCTCCCATCTCATCATGTTTAGGCTTCGCTCGATTTCCATCTAGGAATGAATTCGATGTTTTTGTTTAACACGCCGCTCAGAGATGGGATTTTTAGCAATCGCCTAAATTATTTAGGCATCTCCATGACATCACCCCGCGAACCTACCTCGATCATCCTCCACTGGAGGCGCTCTAAAGTCCCTCGGATGAATAGGACTAGATTCGATCTCGACCATCCCTTATTTCACAAACGCAGTCACATCTCCCTTAGAGTTTTGGCCAGCTGGTTCCTCTCTATTCTACAAGCCTCCCACACCCAAAATTCTCTCTTTGTGCGCTAGGGGTTCTGCCCCCAGTGCTACCCTTCCTACTTCGGCCCTAAACTCGATGCTTCTTTCTATCAGATCCGGTGAAATAAACAAGGGTTTTCTTTCAGACGTCGGGCCATCCACGACCTTTCTGGCCGTGTAAATGAAAAGCCGGAGCAAGAAATTAGTCCCTAGCTTTCGTTATCCTTCTCAATATTAACTTGGTCGCGGGGCATTTTCAAAGGATCCAAAAATAAACTTTCGAATATTTCAAACTATTTTCCTTCTGCTTTGGATTGCTCCTATCCCAATTCCTGCTGTCCTGCGGGTGATCTTGTCAAACTTAAGAATTAGAGTCGAACTATTCTTTTTTTTAATATCCTTTTTCGAGATGAATTCTCGTTTCCTACACCGCATTTCCTCCCTATCTTCCATTTTACCAATTTCACGCGCCATAAGCAGTCACCTGCCCTATGTAATAGAGAGGCCTATTTGCTCGGGGCTCTTTTCATTCCGAACTAGCCCATTTCGCGCCATGACTTCTGCCCACACTGAGCATAAACATGTCAACCGTCTCATTCACGAGAAATCTCCATATCTCTTACAGCATGCACACAATCCTGTAGACTGGTATCCCTGGGGGGAGGAGGCGTTCGAGCGTGCGAGAAGAGAAGACAAGCTAATATTTTTGAGTGTCGGTTATAGCACATGCCAGTAAGTACTTCCCGTTTTGATTTCTGATGGAAAACATTATTCACGTATCAATCGTAACCATAATTAGCTGGTGTCATGTCATGGTAAAATTTTTATCGAACCGAATGGCCCCAAGTGGCAAGAACTTGCGTTAGTTTAACTCGTCGCGCTCATTCTATTGATTAGGAAAAGGAATCCTTTGAAAATGAGAGCGTTGCCAAGATCATGAACGAGAATTATGTGAATATTAAAGTCGACCGAGAAGTGCAGCCAGACGTGGATCGACTGTACATGACGTTTGTCCAGATATTCTCCGGCGGTGGCGGGTGGCCCATGAGCGTGTTTCTGACCCCGGAATTATACCCGATCTACGGGGCAACCTATTTCCCGCCCGAAGATCTTCCTGGACGGTGAGTCCACCGTTATTTAGTTACTTTGAAAAAATCAACAAACAGGTGAACGCTTACTAATGCTTGGGGTATTTTAGCCGTGGTTTCAAGACGGTCCTCGGTGCGGTGGCCAAGCTCTGGGAGGAGCAGAAGGAAGAGCTACGTTCTTCTGCCAAGGGGAACATCAACCAGCTTCAACAGTTCCTCGCCGCAACTCCTGCTCAAAAAGAGAGCGATGATGCTCTAGTCTCGTGGAAACTGGCGGACGCGACCTTTGCTAATTTTCGCGAAAGATTCGACAAAGAGCATGGCGGCTTCGGCTCCGAGCCAAAATTCCCAACACCAGTGCAGCTACGTTTCTTGGTCGACTACTGGTATTACTGCCAAAAGAGTCGCACTGATGAAGTGTCGGGAGAGGGAAGTAAGGGAGGGGTGAAAGAAAAGGGTAGAGAGGCGTTGAATATGGCGGTCGTGACCTTGAAAAAAATAGCCGCCGGAGGCATCCACGATCATGTTGGCAGTGGATTTCATAGATATAGCACTGACCGCTACTGGTAAAATTTAGTTCCCTTTGTCTTATTTCTCTTTGGTGGACGGGAACTGACCGTTGCATTCCCTGTTCAGGCACGTGCCTCACTTTGAGAAAATGCTCTATGACCAAGGTCAGTTGTTGCAGTCCTATTTGAGCGCGTACCTGATCACCAAAGATGCTTCGCTAGCCGATGTAAATTCTCCTCATTTGCGTATTTCTGCCCCTCCGTTACAAATTAACCCTTATCGATTGAATTAGGTGGCCAAAGATATTGTGCGCTACGTATCGCGCGATCTTGCTCATCCCGAAGGCGGCTTTTACTCCGCCGAGGATGCCGACTCTTACCCTCGGCATGGCGATAAGGAGAAGAAGGAAGGCGCGTTTTGTGTATGGGAGGCCAGTGAAATCAGCCAAATCTGTGGAGAGCCCAACGCAGCCATATTTTCGTACCACTATGGTGTTAAACCGGATGGGAACGTGGACCCAGCCAAGGATATCCAGGGAGAGCTGGTGAAGAAGAATGTCTTGATCGAGCGTCATAGCCTCGAGGAAACTGCAAAAGAGTTTGGGAAGGGCGTGGAGGAGGTGAAGGATATTTTGGCGAATTGTCGGGAGCAATTGCTACGGGTGAGGATGGAAGAACGCCCGAAATCGCATTTGGACGACAAGGTCCTCACCGCATGGAACGGGTTGATGATTGGGCCCCTAGCGCAAGCCTCGCATATTCTCAAACAGCCGGAGTATCTGAATCTTGCGCTCAAGGCTGCACGCTTCATCAAGAACCACTTGTACCGCTCGGACTCTAACACGCTTCTTCGTAGCTACCGTGAGGGGCCGAGCAACACGGTGGGATTTGCTGATGATTATGCATATCTAATAAGTTCCTTGCTTGATCTCTATGAGGCAACCTTCGATGATGCATGGATTGAGTGGGCGAGCAACTTGCAGCAAAAAATGGATGAAGAGTTCTGGGACGAAGAGGGAAACGGGGGCTATTTCGGAGCGCTCAAAGACGAGAAGATCCTGTTGCGACTGAAGGAAGGCCATGATGGAGCGGAGCCGTCGATTAGCGCCATTGCAGCAACAAACTTGATGCGACTAGGTCATATCTTGGAGGATCCGTCGTTGCTGGAGCGGGCACGAAAGACCATCCGAGCGTTTGGGGACGAATTGAAACGTCACCCCTCGGGAATGCCGAGCTTGGTGCGGGCGGGAATGATGGAGCTTGCCTCCGTGCGTGAGGTTGTTGTGTGTGGCGGTGAGGCCGATGAAAAGGTGGCAGAGCTGCTGGAGGTGGTTAGAAATACATTCATGCCCAACGCGGTGATAGTACGCACGACAGCAAACAGCGAGAGCTATCTTGCACAAAAGAACCAGACTATCCGTGGATTTGTAGGGAACCAGAATGCCTCGGTTCACGTATGCGAAAATTTCACGTGTGGGCTTCCTGTGGACAATGCAGAGGACCTGGCCGCGAAGCTCTAACGATATATCTTATCGAAAGGGTTTGGTATCTTTTTTCCACCAAAAAACAACAAAATTCATCAGAATTTTATCGTTGCTATTCTATGTTTTCTTCTTCCTCCCCCCCCTCCCCTTGCAAAACAAGTCATCCTATTCTTATACTTCAATATGCTGATGTCGAGAGTATTCGAGTTGGTGTGTTCTTCCATAACGTTGTGAGCAAATCAAATACATAGGCGGAGATTGGATGTGTTAATTTTCCGTAGTGACGTTTAGATAAAAATAGCGATCGGTGTCTACTTTCAGGGTTTTAAGCTTGAGCCTAGATCCTGTAATGTTACCCTCCAGCGCCAATTCCGCACAGCGGCGTGCTCTTCAACATCGAATCAATCGCCTCCAAAATCAGGCCGATCCCCGGCTGCGCTTTTTGGGCTTTGTCTGCTGTTTGCTTTTTGTCCTCTCGCTCTTCATATTCTATGCTCATCTGACTTCCGACTATCGCCGATTGTCTGCCGAGCGTACTGAGGCGCAGATGGATCCGCCGCCGCTTCCGGACGAGATATGGTCATTGGAGGAGAGGGGCATTCAGGAAATGACTGCGGTGTGTCCCAATAGAACAGGCTGGGATAGAGATGTTATGATGAGTGAGCTGGCATACGATTGCATGCCGCTAAGGAAGGTGAAGGAAGGATGGAGAGCGTATGTGTGTTTTGGGGACCAATGCAATGGTGGTCATTTACTGGTGAAACGGCTTGTGGGTATCAGGCATGGGATGTGCGATTACTTTGGCAATTATGCAAAATTTGTGAAAGAATCGGAGCGCACATTGCACCAGATGTTTGGGAAAGCAAACAGCGATCTCACAGGACGCAAGGAAGTTACTGAGACCGTGTCCTGGCAAGACTGGGATGCGGCTGTGGGAAAGGACACTGTTTTTGCTCAATTCTATGGAGCTGAACGCCTGGCGGCTAGTGTAAGTGTCCATTCGGGCGAATGTGTCTATCGTGTTCCCTTCCGCCTCTCTAACGCCGGGGCCATGGCACTTGATTTGTACGTCAACAATGAGCAAAAATGGGAGCCGATCGTAGCCGGGGCGATGATGGATATTTGTCCCTACTGCCCGACCTCTTTTGCGCCCTTTGTCCCTGCCCTCGCTAGTGCTGGTGATGGGATTCTGGGGATGGGTAGCGCAAATGGCTTAGTAAGCCTGGTGCCGAAGATAAGAGCGGATGCAAAGGATGACACCAGCACATGGCCTGAATGCAATCGCAATGATCCCGTGCAGGGGGCATGGCTTCCGGTGGCCCTTGAGGAGAAGTATGCAAGGTCAACTGCTAGGCATTACGCGTGGACTCCACTTGGCTGTCGCTATGCTTCCTCTGCCACCGAGGCTAGTTGCCTAAATAGACGGAATGTTCGAGTCGTGTTTATAGGTGAGAGCGAACTCAAACCTATCTTCGAAGCAGTTGCAAAACGGTTGGCAGGCTGGCATGGAGTGGCCTTCCCTGGAGCGCGACAAAAATACACGTTCGGCCTGGTCTCACTTGAGCTAAACTCAAAGTATGCCGATCCAGATGGCGACGTGATTGTGTTCGCATCAGAAGATGGCATCTCAGACGACGAAGCACAATATTCGATTCACTTACAGGAAACAGTGGATCGCCTTCAACGTCCAGGACGAAGATTGATATGGGCCGGGAGGGATCCATCAGATGCACTGAGTGGAATAACGTGTGCACAAGAAGGAGGGATGGATTGCAAAACCAAGGGGAACGTTTATAAAAGTGGGCTGTATAAACAGCTTGTGGCGGAGAAGCTCATGCGCAAACTGGAAATCGCACAGATAAATCGGTGGGACATTGCGAGCGCAGTCTTCGGGAACAACCCAAACGACCGCGCCCAAGGTAAGCAGTGTAATAGAGTGTTTCAAGCACCAGGCTAACTCAGCTAATTGATCTATCTTTAGTGATTGACGCGGTAGCAGACGAAATTGCGCACAAGTTAAATTTGTGTCGTCTATGACCAACGCCCTAAGTGAAATATATCGAAAAACCTCATCGCCCTGTCTATTTGCATTAGAGCATTCTTTACATTCTCTTCTATCCGACGTCTGTTATATCTTTTGCTTTGTAATCCCTTGCCCTGTAAAGTTATGAACTTAAATATCTTCATCCAAACCTCAAGTTCACCAACAATAGAAAGCCTGATTTATATGTGTATATCTTGTCCTAAGGAATAATTCATTGGAATAGAGTTAAATACTCTTCCATATCTGGCCGTGTATAGGGTGCTCGTTTTGAGCCACAAGAAACAAAGTTAAGAGGTTAACTTCTACAGTAGCACATTTACTTTTATGGGATTCAAGAGATGATGTGGAAGTAGAACAGAGGTAAGCACACGATCATTTCAAATATTTATCTCTTCTTCTAACCTCTAGAACAGCCGATAATTTCTTTACACACTCCTTTACCGTCGCTTTGAAATATTTCGGTAAATATTACGCCGATTGTGAATAGCAGCTCATCTTGAAATTTAATCCCGCTAGCATAGGATGTACATGCAAGATACAGAGAATGCCCCCGTTCCAGAGCAATCATCAGCCCAGGTCCATTGCTTGGACATACGACCATTGCCAACCCTGCCCTCCAGTGACGCTTGCCAGGATCGAATCGATCCCTTGAAGGCCAGCAGCAAAAACTTACCTAAAGAAGACCCTGCTACAGCTTATCTCGACGAATATAGGATCACATATTTTCCACGAATTTCGATTGCCTTAACAACCCTTCTTCAAACACATTGCAGCTGGTTTGCAGGGATAGCTCTAATTCTACACTATGCGGTATCCGAGGAGGTATTAATCATCGCTGGGCCATTGTGGACATGGGGATTTGATTATGATAGGGGGCTGGAGACGATTTTTGTTTGCTGCCTCGCAGAACTGATCAACGGGGACTTGAAGTGGGTCTTGCGCCAACCGCGTCCTCTATGGGTTGCTCCGGCATCGGCCATAAGAAATACGTGTGGCGAATGGGAGGAGGACTACTCGACCCCGTCGAGTCATTCGATGTTGATAGCGACTATGACAACGATTGTAACTATGGAAATTCCAATTATATTTCAACAGGAACTAACCGTCTCATATTACACTCTTTTTTTTGGCTGAACTGCACACCAGACAGTAATTCAGTTTGGAGCGGGAGAAAAGCATGATTCTACCACACTCACCCTTCAAGCCATAGTCGTTACAGGAAATGTTATTCTCACCCTACTTACTGGCCTTTCACGTGTTTATTTGGGGGTTCATTATCTCCACGACGTACTTTTTGGCTGGCTCGCAGGCTGTATTACGGCTATAATCGGCCACTTGCTTTTCAACCATGCTCATCGCAGTAATGCCGAGCGCCTTGTAATAGGAATTATAGCACCTTGTATCTGCTTTGGATTATTGTTCATTGTAAGGTGGGCATTACCAGCTGAGGAGTCTCGAGTGAGAGCGGAGTGGGAGCGAGTCGCGTTAGATAGACTAAGGGAGTATCGTAAAAGGGCAAAGCGAGTCGAGGCAATGCGCGACCCCAATACTTTTGACACGGAAACATGTGGACAAGTTAACTATCCTAGAGATATTAAGCACACCCTCCATCCTCGCAGTATACGCCGCTATCTTCTCCCGTTCGGAATTACAACTGGCATAGCAATCGGTCGAGAAATTCTAAGGGATTTTTTACTTTCTGGTCGCCAATACGAAGAAAAATGCTCCAATCTTTCCCATGGACTACAGGTAGCAGTGGGTTTGACTGGGCTGTTAATTTTAATTGTTCCTGTGTGGAGTCTTTCCACGGCACTGAAATTCCGAAACCCAAATGCACTCTTCTATGTTGCGAAGGTGTTATGCTCCTTTGCAATAGCTCTATGGATTTCGTGTGTATCGCAAGCACTATTTTTAGTGGGGAGAGCCCGGTACTCTAATCAATGCATACACTAAGCTATAATTAATTTTACTTTTCGGGCACTGATCGCACTCTGTAATGAGACGAGGTTTAATTGCTTACTACAATAAATTAATATTACAAATAGAATTGGAAATATATATCTAAATTGGTCAATAGTTGACATACTAAATGTCGATCGCTACCCTATATTAATCAACGTAGGAGCCATAAAGTGAAAGAGCAATATACTATTAATACAGTTTTTATCAGGGTAAATATCAACCAGCTGCCATCCCTAGCTATCAAGGCGACTTTGTTTTCCTCAGATATTTTGGCTTTATATAGTTGCTAACCACAATGCTATTGACTTTCTCTACTACGTGTAATAAGTTAATCATGAAAACATCTTAGACAATAGTAAGTGAAAATCTCTAGAGAGAGTTGAGCTCGCGATCGAGCAAAATAAGCTCTAATTTTCGGTTTTTACTCTCCCAGTACATAATTTTTACGTCGACTTGATCACCTTTATCTGAAGGGAATGGAGTGTTAGACTTCTACGTCAAAATCACGCTAGTACTGCCCCTGACTTCCCCTTTTAGTATTAGGATTTCTCCTAAAGAATTTTATTACCTATTTTTGTATCCGCAAGATATTGCTTGCTTGCTGTCATAACATTGATAGCCATTGAGCCTGAGAAAAGCCCGGCACACTCTCATGGGCGGAAGTCGTCTGCGGGAATCGCACCTAGTGATTCGGCTCGGAGTCCCAAAAAATTAGGCTGTCTGAGGGCGACTTATATAGGTTTTGTGGCAGTTTTTATGACTGCTAAAATACTACTTTGCACTAGTATGACACTTTCTCTCTGTATGTTCATATATATTTGTCACAACGGGTTAGTAACCACATCTTCTCCAATACATATTGCCATAGCATTGCAAGAGCGAGATAACATAACTGTCTTGGACCAGATTAAACATCCATTGCAACCCCACATTGTTTACTTGCAACATCAATGCAACTCCACTTATATAGCTTACGACTCTGTTTGTAAAGGTAGGTTCAACCAGACGCGCTGATTAAGGTAATATTCATTCATGCAGACAGGCAGTACCACCCCACACACTTTCCGACCAGTGACCAAGAAGTCCCGCAAGTCAAGCCGGCCCAAGATCAACGCCAAAAAATCTCTGCAGTTGGACAGGCAGCAGGATCTCTCCCAATATGGGTCAGATATCAGGAGCGAGAAGCTAGCGAGGATTGAAGTACTTGCTCTGGAGGCAGATCAGCAGGTGGATACGGTTCCAGACCCGCAACATCTCGATTATGATGAACTTGCTCAATTCGCTACTGATTTGGATTATACTCCCGTGGTGACTGATGATGAACCGGCCGTCTCGGCGGTTGAGATGCTGGCAGATGGAGCCATAATGATTGACCCTTGGATTAAATACGACGATAGTTGGTGGTATAAAGGGCCTAAGCGGAGTACTTTTAAGACTAAGCAGCGGTATGAAGAACCGCGCTACCCAATGCGCTGTCTGCACGCAGATGTAGCCATTAGCATTTTTGAGACATCCGGGAGGCTTGTTGCCATCCAAAGCATGGGTGAAGAGTGTAGACCTGTCTATGGCCATCCATGCTCACACGGGGTTTATCTCACCACGACTTCTTACCACGAAGTGGCATGGCCAGACGAAGCACTGGACAGTTTACATGCCGGAGAGCGGCGCCCATGGTTCGTCAAAGCCCACGGAGACCCGGATTGGGCCAATTTTTTTTCCCTCGCGGCTGCCCTGACCGGGACTTGCGCATACATGGTTGGCAGGGACCAGTGCTCCGACTGCGCATCCAGAGCCGCCAAGGAGTCGAACTGCGCCATTGTGGTTGATCCTCCACTTCCATACCCAATCCCCCGGTGGGTAGCCCGGTACACCAGACCAGAACAGGGTGTGTCAGCAGAGATGGTCGCATCCCAGATTGCCACGCAAGCATAGGCAACACGCACCAGGTTAAGGCGGACCACCGTTGCCACCAAAATGTTGGTGCGGCTACTTGCACTTGGCGGATGGCAGGCTTGGTATGCTGCATTGTCGCCGTTACGCAGACTTTTCTTGCTGGCATCATTATTGGCTGGTCGCCATAGGAGCAAACACAGACATCATATCGGTTCAGCGCCAGAAATGTGTGGACCACCACAGCCCAAGCGGATATATTTCCACACATGGTGGAATTGGCTGACTTCACCTGACCTAGAGGTGGCACTGCCAGCCTGTTATAAACCATCTTTTCGAGGCATTTTTTGTTGAAACGAATGCAACCATTTTTACCCTTGCTTATTGCGGCCACATGAATTTTCTATCGCATTTACTATCTTCTTATTCTCTTTTATATATAAGGTACCTTACTCAAAAATTTACAAAATAAGACGAGAATAAATTCTGCATCGACTGAAGCGATCGCAACCAACAAAGAGGAATCCTTAAATGGCATTTTTTTTTTTAAACTTTGGACCCTTTATTGAATAAGTCCTATGTAGTTAGGGATGGCGTAGAGTGCTACGCCTAAATCACACAGGTTTTGCTCCTGGCCTACTCTTGATATGTACAAGCAAAATAGTGGGGAATATTGGAAAACATTAAAACATCCGGTTAATAAGGAGTAAATATGTTCAAAGACTTTATCATCGGGGGAAAAAAGGGAGAAGGTAAGGATGTAGAGGGTTATAGAAAGAAAGAGAGGAAAAAAGGAGACAGAATGGGAAGTGTTGTATAACGGTGTTGGCGAAGGGAGGGTAGAAGAGAATAGAGAGAGGGGTGTAGTGTGGAATTGGGAAAAGGGAATAACCTTGTTTTATAGTGAATGTGTGAGGCCATGTGTTATGCATTATGCGTTCGGATTTCCATTGGTCTCTGGGTATCTGTTGGATCTACCGTGTCTGTCAGCCCGTCTCCTCCCATTGCCGCATAAAGTGAAATATAACAAAATTTTTGCGACTGTTTTGTGACCTTTTTTTTTATCAATGCCGAGTCTTTATTGTATAGGAAGACTCTAAAATACAATTGTTACATTATTATAAGCAATAAAGTGAAAGGGAAGCCAAAGTTAAAGCTTTATGTGATATCGTAGATCGAAATGATATGTTGGTCATATCGACTTTCAGCTCAAATAGGTAAGGGAATGGTGAAACTCAACTAACTGTGGATATCAAAGGATAGCATGAGAAGTGGGGTGGGGAGGAAACAAATGGAAGCAGAGGATAGGAAGGGGATAAGGTAGGGGTTACTGCGTTATCCCCGTATCAGTGCCGCTCCGATCGCTCCTTCTCTAACCGCACCCAGCTTGCACCATCTTCTTCGAAACTGTTCGATTTGCCGGTTTTGCGACTGTTTTGTGACTGTTAAATGATACCTGATACTGACGTGTCATTTGCCTCTAGAATCAGAAATGAACTCAGCGTCAGTAGTTGACTGGTACAATATTTCCCTTCCAAGGAAAAGGACGGGGTTCGATTCCCCGCTGACGCATAACTATATTTTTTGGTTTTTGGGTTTTATATATTGGACATGAAACACATTTGTTTTCCTTCCAAGCTCGCCGTTTGAGAAGAAGTCGGATATCTTTTTGGGAATGACAAAGGCAAGGGGGGTGTTAACAGTGAAAAATGGATTTTATTTTGTTTATATCACGAAGCCTAATCATAGGATTTACAATATTAATGCACATAGTACGGGTATATTTACAAATTATTAAATAAGAAGGAAAAGTGACTAGAAACTGAGTAGGCTGATGATAAGGGGGCTATTGGTTAAACGTAAAAAGCACACTTGCACCAGTACCTTCACTAAAATCCCAAACAGGGCGATGGCAGAGGTTGTAGCGTAAGTCGTGCACAGGAATACTATCCAGGAAATACAGAATAAATGCCAAGGAGTATAGTGACATTCTACGGAAGTATTACCTGCTAACGCCTCCACATTAGATGTGAAGACAAAAATGCTCACTAACCACGAGTATTCAAGCTCATGGAACGACCAGATCACCATCAATATTAGTAGCATTTTTCCAAAGCTCGAGAGTATAAGAGTCATGGTAATATAGTTGTATCTAACGTAGATCAATCATCGAGAGTTACTCAGAATATTCCCCCCACGAGGATAGAATGGGTTAATTTTCATATACTTACTTGAGGATGGCATATCGGCTCCCCATGCATAACTTCACTGCAAATATTACACTCATTTGGTAGGCCAAAAATTCTATATAAAAAAATATTAAACATTTTATGCTATATCGTGATGAAATGGCATTGTATGCTTACCTACGGCGCATAACGTAAGAATATACACATATTGGTAGTATAGGGGTTGCTGCATGAATGCTAGTGCAAGATCTGAATTTGCATCGTTAGGATCGTCCTTCATTTTTTCCACGCGGAACCACTTGATATCTATTCAGGATCACAATTCTCAGAATTAAGGATAGCATCACTGCAAATAATGGCTAGAAATTTCAAAGAGAGTAGATTGGTCATCGAAAAGGATACAGACATCGAACAGGACCAACAATACACCTAGTTTAAGCACGCTAGGCTACATTGAAAGCACATACATGGTGTTCAGTATTGAAATGAAAAAAAAAAATAAAGTGTTATGGCTTACATCCAGTCCCTGATCCCGATATTCTAAACGATTAAAGAGTAGATGCCGGTACACCTGTGGTTTATGAAGCAACATGTCAATAAACACGATCACAAAGTCGTGCTCCACGTATTTATCAGCGAATTTGTTGCAATTAGACTAGGTAGAGATGAATTGGATGAGCAGATGTGGAATCAGAGTAGTTATCAGTCGACCTACACATTGGGTCAAACGAATGTTTCCTTTACTATATTCTGTGTATAAATTGGTCACAGCCGTTCCACATTCTACACACACAGGCATGGTTGTCTAAAATCTCGCTCAGTTTCTCTCGCACCTCTGGCCACCGACCCATCTTTGGCTCCAATTCGATGAGCAGCTGTGCCACACGAATTGTTTATTGTGACTCGGGGCTCGAGTGCAGTAGTTAATGCATGCGAGCCTATCTTTTCTTTAAGTAACCGTTTATATCAGTGTATACCCTTTCCTTTTGTTTTAATTCCATTCATTTCCATTTTTCATATTTATTCATTTCTATCCAAAAATGAAGACGAGAAGCGGTGCCACAAATACTCCCAAAACGCGTTCCACTTCTCGGTCTCGCGCGACGACGCCGGTTCCCACCCCTCTTCCAGCCCCTTCCGTGGAGCTCACTCCCTCGCGCCGTGGCACGCCCTCTAGAGCGGCGAGTTCCCGAGCCGCCGCCAAAATTTCCGCCACGCTACGGCCACGGCTTACGCGTCAGTCAAAATCGACCCTTCAGCTGGTCGACAATGAACGCGAGGGTGACGTGAGGCAGGAATACTACACACCTCATTCTGACGTGTCACGGGAGAGCTCACCTGCTTCCACCGAAAGCGCTAGTTTAACCCTTGGAGGAAGTGTAGCAATCTCTGAGAAAGAGCAAGAGAAGAAAGAAGCAAGGAGGCGAGAAGGCTCACCAGCGTCAACCATAAGCGAGTGTTCCACCTTTGGGAGCTGGAGAGAAGAAAATTTGGATGATACACGAGCAACAGTTGAAGCAGTGCGCAAAACAGTAGATGGGAAGAGGGGCAGCAAAAAACGCGGGGCAGTTCTGTTGGAGCTTGAAGTAGAGGAAGAGGAAGCGAAAGCACATAACCTCATGGAAAGTGTGGCTCCAGTTAATCGCCACGCGTCTGGAGGTCCAAAAGAGAATGGTGCTAGGTCACAGCGCAACAGGGAGAAGGGAAATTCGAGGAGAATACATAGTGAGAAGCTGATAGAGGATTATTTGGAAGAGCAGAGTAGAACGATCGGAATAAATCCGTCTGAACCAGAAAAGGATATTGTTGAGGGGGATACCAATGAAACGTTGGAAGGCGCACCCATGGATGAAGAAGAAGTAAAGCAGCCTATCGATGAAGACAAAGATTTATCGAGGCCACACACGACTGAAAAGGTGAAGTCTGGTGAAAGGAGGACAGCTTCTTTGGCCAGCTCAAGAGTGAGAGAAACGAATACAGAGACGGATTTGGGAAGTAATGACCAAGCCAAGCATCAGTATGTAGAAAGGAGCGACGCGAGTAAAAATAGTGAAGAAGGAGAAAGTGGTGATAGTGAAAGTGGGGAGGAGGACGGTAGCGACGATGAAAGTGAAGGGGAAGAAAGCAATAGCAGTGAAGATGAAGACGAACTGATAAGCGATTCCAAAGATGAGATTGAGGAGGTTAGTGATATCCCTGAGGCAGAAAACAAGGTGGGCAACAGAGTAGGGGAGAGCAGCGAGAGTGAAGATGACGAGGACCTAGAGAATATGGAGAATCTACTGAATATGGCGGAGGCTGCGTTAAGGAAGCAGCAAGAGGAGCTGCTTCGACTGCCTGCAGAAGAGGACTCGAAACAGAAAAGGTTAGCTATTGAAACCATTACATAATGCCATCGTGGGTTGGGGATAATAATTTAGTATTGATTTAGCTTCCCGAAGCTGGAGCCGGGGATAGAGATTAAATCGCAGCTCTATATCCAGCGGGGTAGCCATGGAGCCGCAAAACTCGCTAGTTCTACTCTAGTAGCGAGTGAGATAGACAAAAGCAGGGGTCCCAGAAAGGTATTAGGCCAAATATCTTTGCCAACAGAGCGTGGTGATAACAAATTGTCGAAAAAAGAGAGAAAAGAGGTAAACTTTGGGTTCTGAATTGAGGGGAGGGAGGGGGAGGAAGCATATTAAGAATGTTCTTGATTTGAAATAGCTGCGAGACTCTACAGCAGGGGCGGGGTGGTTTGATATGCCCAAGCCGGAGCTAACTCCAGAGCTCAAACGAGAGCTTCAGGTGCTAAAGCTGAGGAATGTCCTTGATCCCAAGAGGCACTACAAGAAGGCCGACAAAACAAGTCCGGCCTATTTCCAGGTAAGGTGAACCGAGTCGCCATGCTCCCACGTCACATTATTGACCTTGAAGCTCTCGTTAGGTCGGCACGGTGATCGAGGGCTCGGCCGAATTCTACTCGTCTAGACTGACTCGTAAGGAGCGTAAACGCACCATCCTCGAGGAAGTCATGGGTGACACTGAGATGCGTCACTATTACAAGAGGAAGTTCAGGGAGGTACAAGAATCCTCGCAAAGCGGGGGAAAGAAGGCGCAGCGGCAGCGCAAGCAGGACTCTAAGCCCGTGTGGAAGAAGACGTTCTAGACAAGCGTCGCCGAGAGTGCTATGTACTTGTAGATATCATACCCAACGAAAAATAAAGACCATCCCCAAGGGAGTTTGAATACGAAAACAGGCTAAGTTTAGCAAACGAGCTAGATGTGTACCACCCAAATTAATTAATTCAATTAGCCAGAGTACAAAGTGGCAGATCATCTTGCCGTCGCAAGTTTCTTTTTATAAATTTTTCCCAGGGGCCCGTTCTAAGTGGGCGCAGAAACGCACACTCTTATTCAGCTTCCCTCTTCCTCTGACTCTTTCCAACCCTTTTGATTTTCCCCTCTCCTCCCTGCATTTGTCGCGCGTGCAAGTACCACGCCCTAGAGCCGCTACCCAATACATCTATCTCTTCTAATATTAAGGTTATTCTTTGCTGTGAGATTACTGGCCTTGTAGAGGATATCCTATTCTTCGCCTATTCCTTTCTTGTTTCACGACTGGCGTTGACAGGTCTTTTTAAAACACTCAGACCAAGACATCTCTTTCGCATAGTTATTACAGATTCTATAGCTCGCGCTATTTATTAACTCTCTGTCGTGTTGATTTGACTCTCATCACTCGTCTGTAATGCCTCTTCATCTTGCAAGCTACTCCCTCATCTCTTCTCGCCTGGTGACACGATCTGTACCACGTGGTCAACGCTTCCTGGTTTCGCCGAACTATCTTTTGATAAGAGCATTCAGTAGCCAACCCTCTAATTCGAGCGAGCCGTCTGTGATTCCTATGCCGGGTACTCGCCCCAAACATAATCCCAACTCTACCACTGAACCAGGACGGCATTCGTCTGCAGGCCTAAGCTCGGCAACCCTCGATGATAATTTGCTCGGACCTCCGCCGTTGGCGCCCGAACTTCCTCTTCCAGAGCAATTCCCGACCACCCATGGGTCGGTCCTCGATGCGATCAAGGATTCAAACAATCGCGCGGATTTAAAGAGCCGGAGTATGGCTGAGATCTTGAACGCGTATTTTGTTTACCAGCTGTGCTCTATTCAAACGTTTGTCGAGATGACGCCCAGACTCCTGCGTTTTGCGGAGCGTGTGGGATTGAGTCCACTGGCATATTGGTTTATCAAGAGGACCTTTTTCAAGCATTTTTGCGGGTAAATTTCATCTAGTGTGCAGAGTTTTCCGCCTCCAGCTCTCCAAAGCTAACCTTTTCTCTTCACCTATGTCGTTGTCGATATGATGCAGGGGGGAGAATGCCGAACAGTCCGTGGAAACGATGAGGAAATTCATGCGGTCCGGCATTGGTTGCATCCTCGATAACTCAATAGAGTCGGATATTGGAGGAGACTTCAAGGCTGACGAGGATACGCGTAGCAAGTGGAACAGCATATGCGATTGGGTTGCCGACGAAAAGCGGAAGTGCATTCGCACGGCAAGCGAAACCCCCGACAATTTCGTGGCCCTCAAGATAACGGCCCTCTCCTCTCCAGATGTGCTGCTTAGCTTGTCGTCGGCTCTCCACCAGCTCCACTCCGAGTTTCTTCGATTGTCGGCAGAGGATGGCGCCCTTGGACTCGAGGCCTACCGCAAGATGTTTAGCGAAATGGGCGGCGACGACGCATCGCTTCGCGAACTTGCTGAGCGCCTTTTCGCCTCGGCCGACGGGGACCGAGACGGGAGGATCGACTGGGTGGAGTTTTCCAAGAGCGTGTCGCTCTCGAACCCCTTGGCTCACCCCCTCTACCTTGCTCAGCCACAGATCACGCGGGAGGACCTCAAGGACTACGGTTTGATGGTCCGCCGAGTCACGGAGCTCTGTGACTTTGCGCGGACCTCCGGGGTTCGAGTGATGGTGGATGCCGAGCAAAGCTACTTCCAAGATCTCATCGACGATCTTGTGCTTAGCCTTGCGCCCAGGTACAATCGCACCAGCAAGCCCATCCTCTTCAACACGTACCAAATGTATCTTCGTAAGGGGCTTGCGAAGCTCAAGGCGCACTATGAGTTCGCCAAGCGGTCAGACTATGTGTTCGCAGGAAAGTTGGTGCGAGGGGCGTACGTCTCGCTGGAGAGGAGACGGGCCAAGAGCCTGGGCCTGCCCGACCCCATCCAGCCCAACATCGAGGCCACCCATGCCTCTTATGATGCCGGGGTGGAATTCCTGCTCAACGAGCTGGGGAGGGCCCGCGTACACGGCAAAGTGCCCGCGGTGTTGATGGTCGCATCGCACAATCAGAGCTCGGTCCTCCGGGCGCTTGAGGGCCTACAGCGGAACCAGGTTGCACCCGATTCAGGGCTGGTGTTCTTTGGGCAACTCATGGGCATGTCGGATCAGATGTCGTATTCGCTGGGAAGAATGGGGTACAGCATTTTCAAAGTGGTGGTGAGTATCCTACCTGAGATTGATGTTCAGAAGTTTGCCTTGGCTTGACTAACGATGTCTATGGAACTCTGTATTTAGCCCTACGGTCGACTCACGGATGTCATCCCGTACCTGCTTCGTCGGCTAGAGGAGAATTCGTCGGCCCTTGCTCCAGCGGCCATAGAGCGTAAGCGATTGGGCAAAGAAATCGTCTCTCGTTTGATGCCTTTCCAGGCGACCCCTTGACTCTGCTCTTCAAGGTGAGGTATAGGACGGTGAGATTGCCCCGGATTATGTATTTACTATGAGTTGATGACATATGTATGTGCGAGTGTGCTATGTATATATATATATATATATATATATCATCTTTCTTTACATATCTACACTGTAATAAAAGATAATGGAACCGATGAGTAAGGCCAATGGAATAAAGAGCAGTCTTCCCAACTCTGCCTGCCATAGTGCAGATTTTCTTGGGGGAGGGGATAAGAAGATTTTCAACGATTCACCAAGAGATAGGAAACTCGACCGGATTCAATATCCCGATATGCCTCCTTGCGGGATGGCACAGGGACAGCATTCAAGCTTTCGTTCATGCACTGGTTTGGACTAGGTAAAGCAGGCAATCTTTAGCAGAGGATTGCGTAAGCAAGCACCCCCTCTCGAACACCCCTCGTAGCACTATGCCATTTCCCGCTATCCCATTTCACGAAGGTTAGATAAAAGGATCGGGCTACGTCAGCAGCCTTGAACAAATCGGAAAAGCGATTGGAGCATGGGTCCCTAGGACGCATATCAGAATGAGATCTTGCATGACCGATTGAGAAGGACAGCCGTCTGCAACCGTTCTAGATCAGGGATGTGGTGCCCGTCACCATTTCATATTGTTTTGTGTGTTTTTTCCTACGCAAAAACCCTAAAGGAATCCCCTATACCGGGCGTATGGGCAAGGGGGCTGGCTCCTGCATCTCTTCCCATGGCTGCACGCGCGTCATCATGAATAAATGGTTAGGGGGTGGGGGTGGGGAAGAGGATGCATAATGCCCCGAATCCAGTGGATGGTTTTTGCCAATATTTCATATGTTCCCAAATCCAGACGAGGACTTTCCGCTATCAGCCAGATCTGCGGGCTATTCCGGAAGAGTCTAGAGAGGGGAGGAGGAGGACGACGGATCGCACTAGCGCCAATTCAAGCGCAGGGGTGTGCTAATGCAACCACGGGCCTAAAGTGAGGGCGAAGAAGGAATGTTCTGCGGGAAAGAGCCGGAGGGAAACGTCATCGCGAGCCGCCGTCATTTCGATCAAGGCCAGAGGAGAGGGGCGAATTTGCTAGGGCACAAATCGGAGCGCATGCTTGCCTACGAAAATGCACATATGAAACCACAAATGAAATTGGGCTCCTTTGGGGCCTCGGTTGCCACCAAAATCGGCCAAGCAAATGGGGCAAGGTTCTCTCCCAAGGCAAACTTTCACCTGCAAATTCACCTGACCGCTCTCTGCCCTCCAGCGCCATGCATCCTCGCCCGCCCCTCCTCTTTTATCACAAGGCGGCCCGTCCGCGTGGCGCAGGCGGGCCCCATTTTTCTCAGCTCCAGCATTGGGAGCAGGTTTGTATTCAAATAAGATTAGTTTGGTGACGGGGAATTTCCCTTTAAACTTTCCTTCCTACTGCTTCCCCCTCCTCCTCCGCCTCCTTCCTCCTCCTTCTCCTCCTCCTCTTCTCTCTCCCTCTCTCTCCCCCATCTCGCCCGCGTCCTCCTGATCACTCGCATTGTTAGAAATCCGCAAAAGACTTGATCCAAATCGTGCGCATTCTCCTCCCCTCCCATTCGGTCGTTTCCCCTGATCTCCCTCTCTCTCTTTTCATACACCATCATATACCATCAACTCATTGCTGCACTTTACCACTCTTGCTCTCTCCAAAACCCTCCACCATGAACCCGCCAGACGCTGGCTTGGCTCCTGAAAAGCGGCGCAGCACGCTCTGGCAAAAAGGCGGGCAATTCTTCGCTCGTCGAGCCAATTCCCCCGCCCAAAACACCGGCGGCGAAAAATTAAATGCCGCCCATCTTCCGGCCTCCCCCACATCCTCAACCGATTCGCCCGTCCCGTTTCTTATATTGCCGGGCGAGCGCAAGGGCACATTTCTAGATTCCTCTAAGCCAGATCTACTCTTCCGCCTCAATCGCTATCTACAGCAGCAACAGCAGCTGCAGCTGGAGAACCGACAGCCCGCCCCTCCCGGGAATGGTAGACTAGCTCCGGAAGCTTCGGGATTTTCCACAGCGTCTGAAAGGTCCGTGTCGCCTGTATCTACGCTCCGCCCCCCCGCATCGAGGCCTGCAACTCCATCCTCCATGGCGTATATCTATCCCACCACCCCAGGATCAACGGTGCGCCAAACGCCTATTGTGGGCCGAAAATTAAAGCTGCCGGATTTTCCGGTGCGGCTTCAGTGCCCGCATTGCTATGCGGTGGTGACCAGCGAGGTGGAGGCCCGGAATGGATCGATGGTGTGGCTGGCCTCCTTTGGGCTGTGAGTATCGCGCCTTTGACATGATGGCGGCTGCTGCGAAAGGCTGATTTAGCTCTACTTTTTTAGGCTTGTTTTTACGGTTGTGTTGGCATGGGTGCCCTTCGTCGTGGACGCTTTCAAAGGTAGGCTGACTTGGTTTTTTTTTCTTTATCCCATCGGAGCGATTTGTTTATTTTCCTGGACTCTCCTAGACGTGGTGCATTCATGTCCAAAATGCCATGAGCGCATTGCCCGCATTCATAGGCTCTAGAGCATTCAACATAGCATACCGAGACTATTATGAATATAATTATATCAAATCTATATATCATTGTAAACTTCGTCTTATCCAGTTTTGTTTTTATACTATTTCTTTGAGTTGGCTTGCTGCTGTGAGTCGGAGAGAAGGGCATCGGACATTGCATCCCTCTCGCTGACACCCCCTCTTTCTTCGTCTATTTGCTGTGCTCTCCTCTTGCCCACAGCGCACTGTTGTAGTTGAAAATGGAATTTCCGGGCCGGAATATTTACCCCATACTTCTTGAAGTATTCTATTTGTCACCAAATGGTTATTGTATCCACCTGTATTTCCCCTCCCTTAACTAACCCCCTCTTTCTCTTAAGTATATGGAGAATAAACAAAGCTTGTTGTGTACAGAGGGCCGTGGATCCGTGGCGCCGGGTGCTGTTTCCGGAAATGGGCGAAGAGCGTCGCTGCAGGCCCTGGAGAGGCTAAACCACACACGCGGTTTCTTATTTTAATTTTCACGGTTTCCAAAAATTTCATTCGATTGTTGGACGGGGTCCTGATTGGAGGGCACGCGTCCAATTCAAGGTTGGCAGGGAATTTTTTGAGGAACGCGTTCACGACTTGACTTTCTCCCATTGTGATTGTTTTCTAATTTCCTTTGTTGTTTACCCTTGGGGCCCCCACGCTGTACTATCTTTATTCCTATATTACACTTCTCCAGGCTACCTCCCGTGTATGAAGAAGGTGTGAGCCCTATTTTGATTGATGAGAACGAGCGATTTGCAGGGCCAAATTTAGAGCGCAGTTGATTTCTATATATCGATCCTGTTATCCTTCCCATTGTTCCCTCTCCATTTTGTTTCCCAAAGGCCTCTCTGTACTGAACGCACACAGCGGCAGAGGAGCTAACTAGTCAAGGGGCTCTTTGCCATAATAGCCGTTTTATCCCGTACCCACTCTCTATATAGTATATCTTGATTGTATTTATCGCCTTGATTGATCTTATATCCTTCGGAACATCACGATGCTCGGCTTAGAGGAAAACGCGGCTGATCAAATTCAACAGCCACAGGAGTCGGCCATATTAGTAGCAGGTTGTTTTGCAGCGCTTACCGCCTTAACTACTCATGCCATGTCTTGTTAACCTCTTCTCCTCCCTCTCTCCCTCCTCCCCCTGTCTTTTGTGTAGTCCGTGTGCGACCTCTCAATGAAAAAGAACTAATCCAACTCCATAATGCCCGCATGACTCCTGGTCAATCGCAAAATGCTCAATTCCGTAAAATAATTCATGTTCTCGACAAAAATGTACTCGTCTTCGACCCCCCTTACGATGCAGACGAGGACAACCCAAATTGGAACCAGTACCAAAAAGCACTCTCAAAAAAAGAGGAGCGATATGGAATAGGATCCAGGCGGTGTAAGGATGTGAGATTTGCATTTGATAGAGTCTTTGGTGAAGAAACCCAGCAGGAAGAGGTGAGTCAACCAGCATTCCTAGCCATCTTTGGGGCTGTGATTATCCCGTTGGTACTCCACGGGCGGGTGGATCCAAATTCTCATGCTCTCTCTGGCTTATTTTATTACTGCAAACTAGGTGTTTGAGAATACTACAAAGGGCCTGATCGATGGCGTGTTGAATGGCTTCAATTCAACGGTGTTCGCGTATGGGGCAACGGGATGCGGCAAGACCCACACCATCAGCGGGACTCCAGAAAAGCCAGGGATTATCTTTCTAACCATGCGTGAACTCTTTCAACGAATCGAGGAGTGTGCCGACGAGAAAATCGTGCAGATATCCCTCTCCTATCTCGAGATATACAATGAGCAGATCCGGGATTTGCTTATCAACAACCAGAAGCCGTTGGCGATTCGCGAAGACGAGAAAAAGCGGGTGATTGTGGCTGGGCTGAGCGAGCATCACCCCAAGGACGTCACCGAGGTCATGAACATGATCCTGAAGGGGAATGCCAATCGGACCATGTCGCCCACCGAGGCCAACGCCACCTCCTCCCGCTCCCACGCCGTCCTGCAGATCCACGTGAAACAGCGACCCCGGACGGCCGGAGTAAGCGAAGATTTCACCCTGGCCACGCTGAGCCTAATCGATTTGGCGGGAAGCGAGCGTGCGTCGGTGACCAAGAACAGGGGAGAGCGGTTGCTGGAAGGGGCCAACATCAACCGGTCTCTGCTCGGTAAGTTCACTGCTCTGCACAGCAGACCTTTTTCTCGTCACTCACCGGGGTGTGATGCACTCTCTAGCTCTCGGCAACTGCATCAACGCCCTCTGCGACGACACTAAGAAGCACCACATCCCCTACCGCGACAGCAAGCTCACTCGCCTCTTGAAGTTCTCCCTCGGAGGCAACTGCAAGACGGTGATGATCGTGTGTGTATCGCCCTCGTCGGCCCACTACGACGAGACCCATAACACCCTCAAGTATGCCAATCGTGCCAAGAATATCAAGACCAAGGTGCATCGCAACCTCATCAACGTCGATCGCCACGTGAGCCAGTATGTGAAGGCCATCTACGAGCTGCGGCAAGAGGTGGCCGATCTCAAGCGAAAGATCAAAGCTCTGGAGGAGAATGGGGCGGCCGAGGCCGCGAAGCGGCGGAGTGCCAGCGACCGGGCCGCGGAAGAGGTGGTGAAGAAGGTGCGGGTGTCTTACGAGAGCGCCCTGGCGAAGGAAATGGAGGCGGCTGCCGCGCAGGCGACGGTCGAGAATTTGCTGCTGCAGCTTGAAGCGCTCGAGCAGTGGATCGCGTCCTACGATGCCCACTCTGCAGAGGACGCGGCGACCAAGCGTGGCTATCGCGATACCGTGACGGCCTTAGTCATGGAGCTAGAGAGGCATCGCCAGGGAGCGGAGGCCGCCGCCATCTCGAGCCAGAAGAGCGCCGACGTCCACTATACTGCAGCCATCAAAGTCGAGCAGGCGGTCAACGACCCGATATCTTTAGAGAGGCTTAACCTGGAGAAACAAAACCTGGAGCTGCAGGTGGAAAATGCACGGCTTCAAAGTCAGCTCACGGTATTCCAGCAGACGGCCGCCACGATGGGCGAAGCGGTGAAGAGCTTGATGGCTGCGAATGGCGCATGTCTTGCGGGGATGAAGCAAGCCATTGATGCCCAGGGTGATGACGGCGTTCGCGGATATTTGGACGGGGTATACAGGGCGTGCATTACGGCGATAACCGAGGCGACAGGGCGCCAAATGGGACTACAGGGCCTACTGCAGTACGAAGGCATGGGCGTGGTGGATTTTGCTGGGGGGCAAGTTTGGCAAGCGCCACAACAGAAACAGCCTCTCACCTCACGGTCACACCAGCAATCACAGCAGCGGCAGCGGCGCCACAGTGCTTTGCCCTCTACGCTTGGGAACATTCGCCGCACTCCTTCTGGCCCGGACGTCCATGGACGATTCCAACCCCGGCCCACGCGAGTCCATTCCCCCGCCAAGCGAAGACCCATCTTCAATCACGTAGCAAGTCGGCCGCAACTGAGCGCGCTCTCCTCTTCCTCCTCCTCGGCTACCTCCACTGGCCATGGTACCGGAGCTGGAGCTGGGGCTGTCGGCGTTTCTGCCGCCACTCCCATATCTGGTGCAGGCACTAATGGGCTTTCTGGCGGAGCCCAGCGCAGATTGGCCAGTACGGGACGCAGTTCAGCTGGCTCTACCGCGTCGTCTGTCACGGAAGCACGGCCTAATGGCGAGCAGAAGTTGAGCCCCAGTAAACGGCGTAGTGAGCGCCTGGCGACCAAGCGGACCGGCACTAAAAGGCAAAAAACAAGCGTGCTCGAGGATGTGCCTGAAGTGGTCGAGGACGAGTACGAGGGCGAGGAAGCGGCCGATGAGTGGAGCGTGGGAGATGAAACGGACAGCCTCATAGCGTCAGCGGCATCCGTCAACGGCAACGGCAAACCCCACTTACGGGCGGGGATTCTGACACGATCCCAGCAAGCACCGCCGAATGACCAGCTGCCACCACAGCCTCCGGCCGCGAAGAAAACGGTCACTTTTGTTGACGAGATCCAGGAATCGATGGCGGTGGCATCGGCCGCCATCACGGGCACATCGCCGGAGGTTATCGAGGAAAACCAGATTCTCGTGACGCCGAAGAGAGCCCGCCGCGATTCAGGGGGTGGGCCGATCCGGAGTGGCCGCAAGCGCCGATCACTTATCCCCATCGCGCCGCCGAGTGTTGGCCGCAATGGTGTGAGCCGCGGAAAAGAGAATGTGCAGGAGCAGGCGTTGGAGGGGGAGAGAAGCACAAAGCACAGCTCAAGAAGCTCATTGGACCCCGGGAAACCTCACCGTAGCTCGATGATGGCCATCCTGGGAACGGCAAGGCCGCGAAGGAGGCAAACCATCTCGGGGAACGACAATGGCGAGCAGCCGCAGTCCCAGCAGCAGACATCTAGCCAGGGGAGCAAGTCGACGAGCACGTGGAATCCCGGGAGGCCGCTGCGGATCACCTCCGCCGCTTCCCTGGTCAGCGATCTGGGGATCAAAGGATTGCCAAGCGTGGACAGCAATGGCGGGGCAGCCATCCGAGGAAAACAAACGGACGGAAAGAAGCCACATTGGCGCTAAGGCAGCTGGTACGTGGAGTGGATGTACTCTGACATCCTCTATCTCCTCCCCCTCTTACACTCTTGGCGTCGATATCTTAGCGCGCCGCGTTATATCCTAGAGGATTTCCTTTTAAATTCTGTTTGCATAATTATACATATTTCCTTGTGTAAAAGTTCTCATATTTCTTTTTTATTTTTTTTTTCTTTATTCTTTCGAGTGTCTTTATATTTTTTTTACTCTCATATATTATCTTTTTTTTTTCCCTCTTCCTTTAAATAATACCAGCTTTCT
The DNA here is from genome assembly GCF_041956535.1 of Calcarisporiella thermophila. Lineage (NCBI taxonomy): Eukaryota > Fungi > Calcarisporiellomycota > Calcarisporiellomycetes > Calcarisporiellales > Calcarisporiellaceae > Calcarisporiella > Calcarisporiella thermophila. The sequence continues at coordinate 181,890 of NW_027192193.1, forward strand.
TCCATTAGCTTTTACGACATTATTGGAATACAGAGTAGGGAAATGATTACATTTGTATATCGTATGAGAATAGAGGGAAAAGTAAGTCGAATCATGTGGGTCCAATTGCCTATCGAAATAGAGTGCGCCATTAGAATATTCGAAAACCCTATTCTTCCTTCTCCTAACGATTCCTCATCAAAGAGCACCGAGACTGACACATCCGCTAGTTTAATAGCGATTGTATCTCCCTTGCGCCATCCATCGGCTTGCACATGCTTTTCTGGGAACGGCAACCTCATCGCTTGTACGTGGCTACGCCCTCCAAAATCGACCAAAGCCCTTTCTTCCCTGGCCTCGGTCAATCCCGAGCATCGAGCTTTTACACACTCCGAAAATGGAATACAGTTTATTTCGAGGTATGCGTTGAAATCCGGTCGGTTGACTCCACTCCATTCATTCTTACTCTCTACATTGTTGCCATGTCCATTCGATGGTGTGTCTTTTTGCTGTTACTATTAGGGCTGGTAGGAGAAAGCGTCGAGCAATTCTTTACTCAGCGACTCGCCGTAGGTTGTGGGTTAAATGGAGATGACATATATTGTAAGTCCTTTCTCTGCACTTCTCCTCCCCTTGCTTTTCTTCCGCTGCTTAGTCCTGGCACACGGGCCATTCCATTTTTCAGCTCGAGACACTCACTATGATTTCCCCCCCCCCTCTCACCCCTCTCTCTATCACGCTTTAGGCTATGGAGGTGCGTCTCCAGAGAATATAGAGCAAATGGATGTGGTCAAACTCACCCTTGAGCAGCCGGAACCGTTCAACGTATCCCGCGCTCCCTGGCGCATCCTCCCAACCCCAACGCTGCCGTCGGCTAGTTGGAATTATGCCAAGGTGGTCAATGGCCATTTATTGATCATGGAAGGGTCGATTCAAAGTGGTGACCGAGTCATCGATTATGACATCAAGAACGATGCTTGGACCTTCCCCAAGCAGCTCGGGACTCTCCCACTTCGAACCACCATGGGAGCTGTCGACACCGACGGGAAGGTGGTCTATCTGTCAGGGGGGATAGTCGATGAAGTGACAAATAAGACCTACCCCAAGGATAAGTTCGAGGGAGTGGCCACCATGAGCGTGTACAACCCGGCCACAGCCACATGGACGCAATTGCGCAGCGCTTGGAGCCCAACCTACCAGCACAGCATGAACATCCTGCAGGACGGGAGACTCTTGGTCATTGGAGGTCTGCTCTATACACCTTCGACCAAAGAACAGTATGCCGCTAAGAGGTGAGTCGAGAGAGCCCCGGATCTTCCCCCTCTTTGTATGGTGCGGTACTAATCACTTTATCGCCCCTCTACCCCCTGCTCTCTATCCACTCAAAGCCTTGACACCGTCGACGTTTATGATCCAAAAACTCAGTCGTGGCAGAGTTTGGTAACTAGATCCTCCAGCTAGTCAAATTCTATAAAGTCTGACTTGTTCATTACATCCATCCTCCTAGCCGACTCAAGGGTTTAAGAATCAGACGCGCATTGGCCATTCTGCGGTGACGAGTAAGTACCCCTCAAGGTTGGATTGACTCTCCCCCATCGTAGAGCTGACTCTATACTCCCGTCAAACAGTGGGAAATAAAATCCTGGTGTATGGAGGTTCGACTTATGTATGTATGCCTGTTGGCCATTGGAAGCAGTTTATTGCCTCTCTAACCCCCCACTTATCGCCAGGATGGCATCCTCGCTTCCCCCGACATGTTGCTCCTCGACCTGTCCACGTCCCCGTACACCTGGACTATTCCCTCGGTAGCCAATTCTCCCAAACCTCGCCAGCTTCATAACGCCTTTTATTATCGGGACAGGTACATGGTCGTCGCCTTTGGTATGACGGACAGTACACAAGGTCAAATCAGACCGGCCATACCGGACCTACTCGTCCTGGATTCCAAGGAATGGTCGTGGCTAGATACATTTAGCCCTGCAACGGGAGGACAGCCAGCCCCACCCAATCCAAAGACCACTGCTACCCCTGCGACCGAGAAGAGTGATGGTCCCCGCCCGAGTTCGGATGAAAATAGGCTCGCGATTGGCTTAGGAGCTGGCCTGGGAGGGGGTGGCCTCTTGCTTGGCGGGTGCGGCCTTCTCGTTTTTGTATTGAGCCGGCGGCGCAGAAGAAAGCGCGGCGGAAGACGCAACTCCACCTTTAGAACTATCGAGCCTGGTGAGGATCGGCCTGATCTTACTCAAGCCAATCCATTTTACTTGCAGACATACAACTCATCCCAGCCTCACTTCGCGCCTTTCAACGCTTCCGTCCAGACTTTAAACGAGAAGCTGAATGAGGCAGACGTCGACAGAAAAATTTCAGGGACGTTGCCCACCCTATTGAAGAACAAATTAGATATTCCTGAGGCGAACCCGGCTCCTGGATGGAAACCCGACGAGGTGATAGAGGCCCCGCTCGTGTCTCCTTCGTCTAATTCGCTGCAGTATAAGAAGCCGGACGAGCGGCATCAATAGGTTTGGTATTTCCTCATTTCTTTTTATTTAAATTGCTTTCTCCGCCTAATGGGACTTATTCTCATCCTCATCCTCATACTTTATGTCTCTCCTTAAGACTGGGATATTCTGGCCCCATCTCTATCCCCCTACTTGTATTTATTACTATTATCTCCATTGAACTAATAAATCTTTTCGGATGGGCATGGCCTTTCTAATTGAATTCTTTCTCTCTTGATATCGATAGGGAGGATTGTCTGTATTCGATACTTGGGCCACAACATAACGTCAGGAGTTGAAAAGTTCGAACAGTGTGTGAGCGAGTGAATGTGCCAATAGCGCCAATCTATAGGATGTAGGGATAAGACTAGAAGATATTTGATAAATTTTTTTTTGGTCGAGCGAGTTGATATGCTAAGCAGAGTTTCGGCATCCAACTCAAATGAGCACTATCCTTATTTTTACATCGTCAGAGGAAAGGCTCAAACCCTTTGGACCTATAGATATGTATGGGCGAAAATTGGCAAGGCAAGATGGTTTAATAATAATTAACATAGGCACTAATAGACGCGAACAGTGAAAAGGGAGAATCCAGGATGCTGCACAGGCAAAAGTAAAAAGAAAAACATAGAAAGATATATAATCAGGGCAGCATTGAAGAATTGAGATATATAGTCCATCAATACGTCAATCGATCGTCGAAAACAATAAATATTACTCGCGTTCCAAACAATAGGCAAAAAAAAAGTAAGGTCCAGCATTGAATCGAGAGAAGGTATGCTCAAACTGTCGAGAGAGTGATAGAACGAAATGAGAAGGCGGCACGTTTTTAACAGAAAGTAGGTAAAGGGAACACAAAAAAACAAAAAAATATGAGAAACGTATAGGGTATATAAAGAAATTGCATTTATATATAGAGAGAGAAAAGAAGAGAGATATATAATAATTTACAGGGGGGAGGGAACAAGCGAAAGTCAAGCCAAAGTTGATTTAGCACAATAAGGTATCGAAACTCATTTTTTGGGAGAGAGGGTTTTGTTCAGATGGTTCGGAAGTAGCGGGTGGGGAGGCTGCAGGGATACGCGCGGAATTTAATGAGCTCGCACCGGAATCCGAGGAGAGGACGGCGGCTCTGGATTCAGAGGTAGTAGAATAGGTATTGATCGAGAGCGGGGGGGAAAGGAGGTTCGAAACCGCCAAGGAGGAGGCAACGGGGGCCAGTTTCTGCGGCTTAGCATCTGAGTGGTGGAGGAGAGAGGGGTGGGGGGGAAGTTGCTGTTGCTGCTGCTGCTGTTGTTGTTGTTGTTGCTGTTGCTGTAGTGGTAGTAGGAGTGGTTGCTGTTGCTGTTGTTGTTGAGGTAATTGAGTTTGACGGGGAAGCGGAAGCGATTTGCTTGACCTGTACCGCCCATCGTCTAGTATAGGAGGAGGCGGTATAAGGGGCGGCTCATTTGCGGTTCTCCAGTGTGATAACCGCAGCCCTAATCCGTCCGCGCCCACATCTGTGGTGGAGGTGAAGTGGGCCCGTGGATTCTGGTTCGGGTGAGGTTGCTCTGCGCCCCACGGGACGTGCACCTGTGCCAGATGGGTTGACGCGGGTGGGGTCCTCGGCAGCCCGGAAGAGGAGGAGGAAGAAGTGCAAAACGGAGATAGGACGGTGGGGCTACTGCAGAGCACCTCAGGAGTCTTCCCCCCTGGTCGGAGGGGGCTGCTTCGAGGGGGGAAGAGGGGCGGAAGAAATTTGCTGTTTTCGAAGGAGAGTGGCTCATGACTTCGCTTCAGCAAGGATTTATCCGGCATGGGGATTCCAAATGGGAGCGTGGGCGCATCGTCAGAGGGCGAGATCCTGTGCTCATGGGAGGAGCGAATGCCGTGTTTTGGATTGTGGAATCCGGCTGGGTGGTGCGAGAATGGTGGCTTTTGAGGGGAAATATTTAAGGCTAGATGTGGCTGCTGTTCGTTGATGACGGTGGAGGGGGAGGCCGGCTGATTTGTCACGCTGTTGGCACGCTCAAAGACGGCAATCGCGTACATTCTATCAACCGATTCTGGATTCCTCAAATCCGCCCCCAATCCACCCCCGCCAATGGACATCTTCACCTCGAAAGGCTCATACACCTTATCCCTCCTCCTAATGTGAAGCACGTCTGCAAATTGGGGCGAGGAGTGGGCTGGCACGGACAGGATCGCGGGGTCATGGAGCTGGAAGGTCGAGGAAGACGAGAGCATGGGGCGAGGAGAGGCCGCCGAGGACGATGCGGACGATGCACCGGCCACGAACGATGATTCATGGTGACGCGTCATTGCGATGGCGTCCAATAGCGATCTCTGGAGCCTGGAGAGACGCTCTCGATCGTCTGGCATGATGAAGTCGTAGAAACTTCTATGCGCTAGCTCGAGAGGATAATAGCCCCATAGCTGGAATATTTCGTCGGACACTCGCGCGCAACACATATCCATGGCTAGATACATCGTGATGCATGCGTTTTCCTCCCTTGCTCTCCTGGCATGGCGATCACCCTGCGAAGTTGGAGATGGGCTAGCGCTGGTAGCTAGAGACGTGAATCCCGAGAAGGGCAGCGCGGAGCCCTCTTTTGATAGAGGAAAGGAGTAGGATCTTTGCTGCGGGTGTAGTTTGTGTTGTTGGATAGGGTGTGGGTGAACCGGGGGATCCGTATTGAAGGGAGTGGGGGAGGTGGAGGAGAGCTGAACTCGCCTCTCTTTGCCCTTGGGCCGCCCTCGCTTCTTATGCTTGACATCAATGCAAGTGTCAATACGCCCCAGCGCGATGCAGCGTTTGCACGGGCGAAACACTATGAGGCGAAGATAGAGTTTGAGAAGCAATCCATAACAAATCGAAATGAATGGAAAACGAAACGGCTCGTTCATCGACGCAAGAATACATGTTGAATAGGGAAGGGAGAAGGGGGAGGGGAGAAAAGCGATGCAGTATAGCCCCCATTGCCCATGACATGCCAGCTAGTAGATCACCCCCAACAACTGGTGGCAAAATGTGGAGGCATGATTGCAATAAAACAAATAATAATACTTACAATCGCAAGCAAGATGCGCCCGCTTACAATTAATGCACGCGCTAGGAACATGGGATTTTAATGGCCGTTTAGATAGTGGGTGCGAATGGGTAGAGGATCGATCTTCATTGTTGTCATCGTCCGGAAGCGGGGAGCTGGATGGCAAATTAATGGAGCGCTGGGAGATCTCTTGAACGATGTTGGAGCTGCTGTTAATTTCAGAGGAATGGAAGGATGACATTGGAGAAAGAGGGGGGGGGAAAGGAAGATGGGTGGGCGGCTAACAAGCCCGGAACAAGAGAATAGATTTCCTCTCGAGGAGATTTAAAAAAAAAAAATAGAGAAAAATTATTGCGAGAGTGGGAGGTGTACAAAAAGCTTTCTTTTTATTTAACGCAGCAAAACGGTTAATACGCCGTGTGCAGGCAGTGGTCGGCCGATAGATCATTGTACCTCTTCAGCTCGCCCGGGAATAGGCCGCCGGGAATATGGTAACTGCACAAGAATAAATAAAAAAATCGGCAAATCCTAACGCACATCGCCCCATTTGGAGCGGATAATCAGTCTGAATCATCCTCCGGGATTGGACGCGTAGGGAGGGCAGCGTATGAGAATCGAACCAAGGCATGAGGAGGGGTGATTCAGTTCGAACAAGGTTCCCCTGGGTGGATCGCACCATGAAGGAGCCTCTTCGCAGGAAAGCTCGCCCTCCACTCTAACACTCCACGCCGAAGCCAGAACCGCAGCGGCCCTCTCTGATACCGCCTCACAAGGCCCCTATCACAGGGTTGGCAGAGCGGAAGCTTTCCCTTGTATAGCACTCTCAGCTCTGCTTTTCCATTCTGTTAATTTATTAAATAAGAGGATGATTGGAAGCTTAAATCTCTCTCCGGCCAATCATGACTCACACCTTATGGGAAGAAGGTAAGGTTTTTGGAATGCTAGATCTGATAGCAATCTGAAGGTCAATAAGCCACAGCTGTTCTGAAATCCAAAAATTCAATAGGGCCAGTGCATTCTCGTTCCCTCCCCTCCCTTGTTGGCCACAGTTTAGCGTAATCCGGGAATAAGTGCTCGTCAAATGAACTTCTTCAACATCGGGTAAGCACTCGTCATCTTCACCGGTACGCACTAGCTAATCGTCCTTTGACTAACTGTAGTAGCAAGCTATCCACCAAGGGTAAGGTGAAGAAGTCATCCGCCCCTCTGCCAAAGCCGCTGTTTCTGATGCCACCCTACGTCAATGCATCGCTTGTCAAGGGAAACTTCCGGAACATCGTGGAGCTGCCCAAATATGTGGACGAAAATGAATGGCTGGCCATCAACGGTATTTAGATTTTGTCAGCAACATGGCCCATTGTTCTGCATGATGAACCCCTTTTATTTGATATCTAGTTTCCGATCTTGTCAATTACATCAATCTGTTCTACGCTTCTATATCTGATTTCTGTACACCACGGGACTGTCCAAGCATGTCTGCTGGCCCGGGGTGAGTCGAGTGTTTCCTAGATTAATGATCTACCATGTCTTAGAAACTAACCTCTCTTCACTCTCCATCTGCGTGGATTAGTGTTGAATATACTTGGACAGATAACCAGCGCAAAGCCAAAACTCTCCCAGCCCCGCAATATGTTGACTATGTCATGACCTCGATTCAAAATATGCTCGAGGATGAAGATACCTTTCCCACAAAAACTGGTTAGTGTTTTTCGATTCAAGAAGCTGCTGATAAAATTTTCTAACCCCACGAGCCTTCCCTAGGAGGTGAGTTTCCCAAAGATTTCCCATCCATATGCCGTCAGATCTTTCGCCAATGTTTCCGCGTCTTCGCTCATATCTTCCATCATCACTATGACCGCCTACTGTGCCTTCGTGAGGAGGCACATTTCAACTCACTTTTTGCTCATTTCATCTCGTTTGCACGAGAATTTAACCTGCTTGATCGGAAAGAGATGGCACCGCTTCAGGAGCTTATTGATCATCTGCAACGGAATGGAGTTATAGTTTGATTTTCTTTTTTTTTTTTGTGTGTGCGTATTTCTCTCTCCCTTTCTTCGGAATGGCTAGGAAATCCTTTCCTACTTTCTGTTCTTTTGACACCTTACTACCAGCATTTTCTTTGTTATTTCTTGGGTGAACTTTTTTTTTTCTTTTCTACTGCCTTTTTGTAAATAATTTATTACGGCCTTCTCATCAATCCAAAATACTCCACTGCTTTTTAACGAAACAGAAATGGAAAACATGGCAATTTGTATACGTGACGCGTTTTCATTTTGCCCGTCAACGCGTCTCTATTTCTTGGAATTGGGTTGTCAGACTTACAACCCTAGAGTCTTTATTAACATGGATTCGTTAACATCATCTACCCTCCTGCCTTCCTCTACCCCTAACCCATCCTCTCCTCCTCAGCCCACAGTTGCGTCCGCAATTCCTGACCTCGATATCGATGAGCTATTGGACGCTCATATGCCGCTGGACGATGACGACCACACTAATCCCGACGTAGGGCTCTTGGCCCAATCCTGGATAAATGAGAGAAGCGCACCTGAGATCCTTCCCTACCGTGGTGTACTGGTTGAGAATCTTTTAGAGCTGATCGACAAGCAATCTGAATTGGTGTCGGAGATGTTCGAAGATCCAACGAGGAGATTCGAGTGCGTCATATACCAAACCGAGATGGAAAGAATACGTTGGCTAATTCGATCTTACTTACGAACGCGACTGCACAAGGTATGATTGAGCATGTCGCTCTCGCTTATGTGCTATATCCATGTTTAAATGGAGGGTATGTTGATAGATAGAGAGATATGCGACCCATATTTTGAATGATCCAGAAAGTTTCTCGAGGCTCTCGGACGAAGAGCGTGAATACGTGGAACAGTAGGCTCTCTTCTCATCGCTACTTGTTTATTCTCCGCCGTCCCTAACCATTTCACTAGATACCATTCAATAGTATCAGAGCACTATCACAAAGCGTTTCTTTCTCTGCTTCCCGAGGAACAGCGGAAGCAAGATGAAGTGGACAATTTTACAGACTTGAGCATGGGTATATTGACTAAATAGCTACGTTTTCTCTGGTGCCTAACTGGAATTCCTCAATTTTCAATGACATGCATAGTTGCAACGCCGTCACTGGATGATGCCGTTTTCTGCCGGGTGATGGAGGATTTGGGGGAGGTTGAACTAGAAGGATCGTAAGTGATGGTGCATTTGAATCCTGAAAAGCTATGCTTACATGGATGTATTCGGACTTTTGCAGAAATGAGTTTGTTGACATGACAACGGGGGACATCTATCTTCTCCGATATAGAGACGTTAGAAAGCTGCTGGAGCAAGAGCGTGTAAAACTAATATGAACAAAACCTAGTAAATAAAATACATTGACATAGAATGTGTGGTTAGGCGACCCAGCCGATATAACGCAAACGCTATGTGTGTATCGTAAAGTGTACAAGCACAACCTGTTCAAAGCATCCCTTCTGCGGCTTTTCGGTGTGAAATGAGATTGGGGTGAGCCATTGTGATATCAAGCGCAGATGCACCTGTAGCAATAGGGAATAACGAGCATCCTTAAGTCTCTCTAATGGACAAAACGAACTCAATCAAATGAAATGCTTCTAGCTTCATTGCATCTAGAACAATCCATATATTTATAGGCTTTATTTTTTCTAATCATCATAGGCCCTCTATGCTCTCTATTTTTTTTTCGTCGTAACATTAAATTTAAAGTGTACAATGTCGCCATCATTCATAGTATAATCTTTTCCTTCTCGCCTTAATTTACCTGCCGCTTTACAACTAGCTTCGCTACCATGCTTCTTCAATTCGTCAAACGGCATCACTTCCGCGCAGATAAAGCCTCGCTGAAAGTCAGTGTGAATCACGCCGGCAGCAGCGGGGGCTTTCGTGTGTTTCTGTTATTGATAAAAAAAGTGATACAACGTGAGGATGATGTTGAATAGAACAAGTGAGGAGCAAGGGAACCTACTCGAATCGTCCATCCTCGAACTTCATCGGCTCCAACTGTAAAGTAGTGTATCAATTGCAATGCTTTGTATCCAGCGACGATGATGTCCGGAAGAGCGGATTTCCCTCCCAGTCTCACTAACTCGGCTGCGCGCTCTGAGGGAGACATATCCAAAAGTCGCGCTTCAAAGCTGGCTGAAAATGGTATCAAGATATCGCCTGTGTTGTTTTTTTCAATCCAACGCTTAATTTCCGACACCCTGATATAGATGGATAGTACAATTAAGTCAGGATGGGGAGAGTGTGTCCCTCTTTCAGTGCTTTACCATTTGTTTTTACTCGGCTGGAGATATTCCTGCTCACTCAAGTTGCAGAGATAGATAACAGGCTTCGCAGTAAGAAGCAGAAGATTGTTGATAACCTCGACCTGGAAAAGGTAGTAGACATTGGTTATTGTGTGGATTAGAATGAAACTGCAGAGAATAGAACCCAAGGACATTATACCTCGCTGTTAGTCCATTCCCCTTTCCGAACGTCTTGTCCCTCCTGAATATATTTAAACACTTTGCTAACAGTTTCCTATCATTTCGGGGGAGCAAAAGGTTATTCGTCAACTAAAAACCTAAACCACCATAGAAGGCGATCATGCTCACAAATTCCTCCTTGGCTTTTTCCGATGCACCCGCGCCCGTTCTGGAAGCTACCCTCTTTAATTCCTCGTACTTCTTCTCTAGGAACTCTTCGTCCTTCAACCTCAACTCCTCGTGAATGATCTCCAAGTCACGGATCGGGTCGATATTTCCCTCCACATGTACAATATCCGTGTCAGTGAATCCGCGGCAGACATGGTAGATGGCATCTACTGCACGAATATTGGCCAGAAAGGCATTGCCCAACCCCGCTCCAGAGGCGGCGCCCTTAACAAGCCCAGCTATGTCAATCACAGTGAGGAAGGTGGGGATCTAGATTCAATATGGTTAGGGTCTGTAGTCACTTTCATGGTTGGAAAAGGTCTCGAAGTATATACTCTAGATTTTGGTTTATACTGCTCGCAAAGCCAGTCAAATCTCTCATCTGGAACTTCAACGCGTGCCTCTTCTGGGTCCTAACCAAAGTATGTATTGTATGCACGTCATTTCGAGATAATCACAGCCCCATTAATAACACTCACAATGGTGCAAAAGGGATAATTCTCGGCAGGTACGGAACTACTTGTCAGTGCATTAAAAAATGTACTCTTCCTACAATGACAAAATAATGAATGGCACCCTTATCTCTACTATCACTCATTTTAACCGAATAGACTACCCAACATTAGGCATGCCGACCACGCCGATCTTCAAATTATTGGAGGGACGTCCCAAAAGGACGGGTTCTTCTTGGGCTCGATTTTTTACTGAAGATTTCTTTTGCTTTAGTGCAGGCGTGGTATAGGAGAAGGGGCGACGGAAAGAGAGCTGCGGAAGGAATGAGAAGGATGCTCGAAATCGATGGGAGAGGATTAATAGTGTCATGAGTGATTGCTGATTTTAAATTAGGATAAAGGAAAACGGCTCCGAGTTTCTTTATTATGAGCAGTCACGGTGGAAGTTCATATTCTGGAGATATAGCATAGTTACTTTCGATTCGCAGACATCGACGCGTTTGCGAACGGAGAGTGGAAAGGGTCCGGATGAGGGAAAATAAAAACATGTCATTGCGTTTGTGCGAGCATATCCTATTGCACACTTAGGAGGTGAGTAAAGTCAATGTATTTGCTGGTTTTTCGACTTGAGTCATTTCATATAATTGCAATCTTTATCTAAAATTCATTCTCCGCCTAGCTTTATTACCCCGAGATTAAAAGGGCCAGGATTCCTCGTTTTTTCTTTTCCCCCCTAATTGCCTAGATTTTATTTCTTTTTCCATTGAGCGAGTTCTCCACAAGCATTTCTTAATCTCTATTCAGCATGGCATCTGCAAAACTCTGGGGCGGTCGTTTCACCGGAAAAACGGATCCGCTCATGGACGCCTTCAATGCCTCCATTCACTTCGACCGTCGCCTCTTTCTAGCGGACATTCGAGGCTCGCAAGCGTATGCCAAAGCATTAGCGAAAAACTCCATTATCTCATCGTCGGAGTGCCAGTCACTTTGCGATGGGCTCGAGCGCGTGCTATCTGAGTGGGAACAGAACACGTTCGAATTAAAGCCAGGAGATGAGGACATTCACACCGCAAACGAAAGGCGATTAGGGGAGCTAATTGGTAGTGTGGCCGGAAAGCTGCACACGGGGCGTAGCAGGAATGATCAGGTGGCCACAGACATGCGCTATTGGCTTCGGGAAGAGGCAAGGAAACTGGAGACCTATCTGCGAGGACTGATTGCAGCAGCAGTAGAAAGAGCAGAGAGTGAAATAGACGTATTAATGCCTGGATATACACATTTGCAGGTAATGCAGCCCTATGGACTGACGGCAGGGCTATGCTCGCCATACTAATGCGATTTCAATCTCAATTCCAGAGGGCACAACCCATTCGATGGAGTCACTTCCTTCTTTGCCATGTTCAGGCGTGGCGTGCCGATGCCGACCGTCTCTCCCAACTCATCGATCGGTTTAATGTTCTCCCGCTTGGCTCCGGCGCTCTTGCCGGAAATCCATTCAAGATCGATCGCACATTCCTCGCTAAAGAACTTGGCTTTCGAGGCGTGATGGAGAATAGCCTCCACGGGGTGAGCGACAGGGATTTCGTTGCAGAATTTCTCTTCTGGGCGACCATGACCATGGTCCACATTAGTCGGTTTGCGGAGGATCTGATCGTATATAGCACTAGTGAATTTGGATTTTTGCAACTTGCGGATGCATATAGGTTGGTTCAAGGAAGACAGACTGCATCAAAAGCCTTTCTAATCCAACGTCTCCCATTTATAGCACAGGAAGCAGCCTAATGCCTCAAAAGAAGAACCCCGATAGTTTAGAGTTGCTCCGCGGAAAATCCGGCCGGACACTTGGACAAGTATGCTAACCTCTCCTCCATCTTCCCCCCCCCCCCCCTGTATATTTAAATGCCTCTTTTTACATTACTAGCTCACTGGGTTTTTGGCCACCTATAAAGCCCTACCTAGCACTTATAATAAGGATTTGCAGGAGGACAAGGAGCCAATGATTGATGCAGTAGACACATTGAGCGGGTGCCTACAGATCACCACTGGAGTGCTCACCACCCTCACGGTGAATATTATATAACACACCCTATACTGCCTGAGAACCATTTCTTACCCACCTTTTTCATATATAGATATACCCAGAGAGGATGAGGTCAGGGCTCAGCACTGATATGCTTGCCACCGATGTAGCCGAGTACCTTGTACGCAAGGGAGTGCCCTTCCGCGAGACGCACCATATTGCTGGGGCTGCCGTGCGCATGGCGGAGGAGCGTCGGATATCGATCGACAAGCTCTCGCTCCAAGACTTTAAGGGGTTGCACCCAGCGTTCGAGGAAGATGTCAGCACGATCTTCGATTTCGAACGGAGCGTGGAGCAGCGGTGTTCGGTTGGCGGGACCAGCAGGGCTGCGGTCGTGCAGCAGATTGACGGATTAAAATCGTGGCTTGAGGGAAAGCACTAGAGCCACGGTAGACCTTTCAGAGCATTTTTTTTTCAATCCTGTATGTTCCTTAATGGATAGACCTAGACACACAGAGATGGCGTGTGTGTATCTATACAGCGGAGGTTGCCACTCCGCATAACACCTTGATTTGACTAGATAGCAAACTTGTTTCTTAATTTGTTTTCATAATTCTTGCATTTAGTAATGATTAAAATTCGAGATAAAGGCAAAACTCAAAAGAGAACTATCCTAAAAAAAATAATGATGAAATTAAAACACTTTATGAAATGTGAAGATCCCTTTGGGGCCAGTATGAGCGCCTAATATTAAAATCGACAGGGCAATTCAGAAAAATAGCGATGAAAAGTGAAAAAAAGTATGGGACGTGAGAGACTCGAACTCCCAACCTTCCGCTCTGGAGGCGGACGCGCTACCATTGCGCCAACGCCCCATTGATTTCCATTTTTTGTTGTGGCTTAAATCATATACATCTAGAAATTTTGGCTCTAATTTTTCCTGTCTGGAAAACATTAATTTTGGGGGAGGGTTAGTGTAGTGGACTATCTCTGGGATGCCGATGAGAACGGCGTGGGTTCGAATCCCACTTTCCCCACCAGCACTTACTCTTAGTTTGTGACTGCTGTCCACTTGATCAGAAGCTGAGTCTTGATTATTGAAAAGATCGCCCTTACGATAAGTACAACGATTACATTGGTTTCACATACATGCTATTCACGTCAACTACGATACACGCATATCGATTGAATGTCTATCGATCAAGGACCTATATCTCGTTATGTTAAGTCCGTTGACATTAACTTCATGTAATATATGGAAATTAAATAAAAGTTTCCATTAATTGATCAAAAAAAAAAAAATCGAACCCCCACCCCACTTCTCATGTTATTCTTTGATATCCACAGTTAGTTGAGTTTCACCATTCCCTTATCTATTTGAGCTGAAAGTCGATATGACCAACATATCATTTCGATCTACGATATCACCCAAAGCTTTAACTTTGGCTTCCCTTTCACTTTATTGCTTATAATAATGTAACAATTGTATTTTAGAGTCTTCCTATACAATAAAGACTCGGCATTGATCAAAAAAAATGGAAAACATTAATTTTCCGGGCTTTTCTCAGGTCTCAACCGCTATCAATAGTATAGCAATAAGCAAGCAATATCAAACGGCTACAAAAATAGGTAGAAATCCTTAGGAGAAATCCAACTACAAAAATTGGAGACCAGGGGCAGTACCTGGGTGATTTTGACGTAGAAGTCTACCCTTTCATTCCCTTCAACTAGATACATCCCAAGGTAGGAATAAAAACCTGGAAAACATTAACCAAATCAGGATGAAATTCACACTCTCTACCATTTCTTACATGTATTTCTTGTTTCTGAGGACTATCAAGTCACTATATTAAGAACGAAAAAGGATACTTTTTAATAAAGATCCTCCTAACAAAAAAAAACATTAACCATGGGCTACCAACGGGAAATAGTGTCAACTGTCCGTGATGCAGCAATCTGGATTTTCAATCGATCCAGATTAACGATAATAATATACAACACCCAACCAAACGAAATAGCACTCGCTGAACAACTAGGACTCGAGATGCAAAAAATTGTTAGGTCCAAAAGTGGTCCGCGTTCATAAGGGATAAAAAAGAAGATATCAATGTGCTTTGGTGTAAAGGAAATTGAATACAAGTCCAAGGAGACGAAATATCCTTCATTCAAAACTCTTAACTCCCAACATCGTCTATCTTTTAATACTATCCTTTCACCTTTTTAATTTGATTTTAAAAATGAAGGTCAAACCTTACACCTTGTAGCTATTCTTCACTCTGTCTTGCTGTCTAGGTTCAGTTCCAATGGATACGTTTTTCCTTTTTCAAATTTAAGGATTTGAAGCAAACCAGGGGGAAGAGGGGACGAGATCAGCGCTAGGGCGATCCCCACCCAGGGGCTCCTACTCCGACCTTTCCCCTCAAAATTAACAAGCCATCAAGCCCCAGCTTTCTAAAGCGAGAGTACAAGGAGCTTTGCGTGGAAAATCGCTATTCCGAGAGTATCTAAGGCCCCTCACTAGCAATATCCCTGCCCTCGGACTGTTTTCATTCCAAGCTCATACCAATGCTGGTTTCCTAGCAATTGGTAGGACTGGCCGATTTTTCAATAAGGGTGAATATACCCTATTTTTTCACTAATTTGATGTAGGTTCATGACTGCGCTGCATTATATAGGGATGACACGAACTGGTGGAAATAAGAATCAACTTGGTAGTCGAAAATTGAACCGCCACCGCCCCGTCTCCCAAAATTCTCCGTTCACTTGTCATTTATAAGCTAATTCAACATGAGCTCCCGCACCGGGTTCATTCAGATCCGTGATCACGAATTCGAGGATGCCCAATTTGTACCTCCAGAATATCCAGGTCCATAGCAAGTCTGCTCCCGAATCTGCTCCATTCTAACCTCATCTTCTGACAATGATGCATAGTCCCCTGGAGAGCGATCTTCCTCTCCGTGCTGCTCTTTGTCCTCGGCTCTATTGGGATTGTAATATCCGCACTCTTAATGACGGGAATTATCGCGACGGTAAAGAGAAGCACTGATTAATGTAGTGGAGCGCGGCAATGTGTATTGACTCCGTAATTTCATTTTAGAGCGTCAGTGGAGTACCATTTCTAATTCTTGGCTTACTCTGCTTCATTCCTGGTAAGTCTTGATCAGCCCCTCTTTTCAGCCCTGTCTTCTCCTACCACGGCGGGGATGCT
The DNA here is from genome assembly GCF_041956535.1 of Calcarisporiella thermophila. Taxonomy (NCBI): domain Eukaryota; kingdom Fungi; phylum Calcarisporiellomycota; class Calcarisporiellomycetes; order Calcarisporiellales; family Calcarisporiellaceae; genus Calcarisporiella; species Calcarisporiella thermophila. Next base: position 197,737 of record NW_027192193.1, read on the forward strand.
AAACCCGAATGGCATTCCATTCTCTTTTTTTATTATAGGCTCCTACTACACCTACATCGCTTATTATGCCTACTATGGATACGAGGGATTTGATTTCTCTCAGCTACCAGAGCTGGATTGAATTCCTCCCCTCACCCCATCTGTAGCTTTTTTATTTCTCCTTTTCTCTCTACTTCTTGTATTTTATTAAATTTATTCTTCACCACCGATCATTGTCCATTCATTTTCAAGCTTTGGCCCATATTTAATGACGGACTTGGGTTTACTATTCAATGGATATCTTTAAATATTATAGAGGAATGAAGAATATGAAACTGATACAGAAAGCTAAACGGATTATCATCCACGTTTTATTTGCGCTCATGAATACCCTTAGAAAGCCAGTCCGGCAACCAAGGGCACTAGCGCCATTGCAACGGCGGGGGCAAAGCTGTTTGCACCCGAGGACGAAGACGAGGAGGATCCGCCGCCGGAGGAACCAGAGTTGGGCTTGGCTAATCCCGAGGGTCTGCTGCCACCCTCATCGACTGAGGGCTTGGCATTGGCCTGGGAGGCTGATGCAGCGGCAGTATTAACGGAAGCGGCTGAGGAAGAGGAGATGGCAGCAGAAGCACCAGACGAGCCAGCGGTGGAGGGAGCGGTCGCAGTGGCTGCAGATGAAGCGCCAGAGGCGACACCGGAGGAGGCCGCCGCCGAGGAGGCCGAGCTAGCTTGGGGTTCCTGGCGCTTTCTCATGTTCGGGGCGGCAGGAGCCGTTGGTTGAGCGTTGTTCACAGAGGGAGGAGCCTGGGAAGGCACGGGTGGATCCGGAGGGCAAGTAGGATAGCATGCGGCCGTGGTGATAGTGAAGAGTCCCGAATACGAGACATTGGGATTATCACCTATGGTTCAACATCGCATTAGATGAGGTGGATACTATTATTCTAGTCGGGAGCTCTCAATACAAACCCAAGGTGAGGGAGTACAGATTGGATTCCTTCATGCTGTACGGGATGAACCAAGAGAAGTTCCCTGTGGCACCGTCGGCCACCCCGAGAACGGCGACCTGCTGCATAGCAACAGGATCGCCATGCATGAGCTTGACTGTCAAGGGGCCAGCCGTACCATTAAGCCAAGTGAGAGATTGGTTTGTTCCGGCCTTCCATACGGTTCCTAGGAATGCGGGTGCATCCATAAGCCATGGCGCGTGCAAAGGATCTGAATCCCAAAGTACTTACCAATAATTGGGTTGGTGATATAGGGGAGGGCGCTGGCGACGCCGGCGAGGGCAACAAGGAAAGACGCGCACTTCAGCATATTAAATAAATACAATTAACAATAAATAAATAAATGAATGCGAAGGGGGGGGAGGGGAGAATGGAGGACCGTTGCTGGGCGGGGTGTGCGTTTATAAAAACGCTGGTGCAATCAACGCGACACGGCCACCATTGGCCCGCAAAGTAATTCGGGCTCCGGTGAGTAAAAACTTAGTCTCGCGTGTGTGACATTTCGGTTAAGAATAGAGAGAGCAGAGGCCTCGGAACGCACCAGGAGGAAGGCGAAACCTTCCGAAAGATCAGGGAGGCCCAAAGATCAGCCCTGGTCCACGGGGTATTTGAGATATGGTGGCCTTAGAGGGCGAGCCGCATCGCTTTGGAGCGGCGTCTTTGGCGGGAGGCCGTGTTCTTTAATCAGCGCGAATTTTGAGTTAGAGATCTGAAAATAAATAGAAGCTGGTGAGCCCTTTCGGCCATAGACGCTTGCCCCGCTTTGGTTTTAAACTCGGCCGCAAGCCATCCAGGAATGAATTTTCCACCAGGAAAAATAAAAATGCTTGTCGCTGTGAATGACACCCCTCCAAGGCTCGAACACCCTTGGCCCGCTGGGGAAATGGGCGGGTAAAGGCGGGAGGAAGGGAAGCGGCTCCTGGTGCGCGGGTGTGAGGAGAGGAGGAGAGTCCGGCTAGAGGTGGGGAGGCGACGCCAAGCTCCGTTGGAAATCTTCCCACTCATATATGACTAATTGGATAGGCAGAGCTAAAAAGTCTTATCCATTGTCTTGTAGAGTAAGACGCAAAAGCATTGCAAAGGAGAAGAAGAGAAACGGGGTGATAAGAAACAGAAAATAGGCAGAGTGCAGGGGAAGTGACGGTTATATACTCTTTTAATAAGAACATACATGGATCCATAAACTTGGGGAAATAAGCAATGCATTAAAAACACATAATTTAGCGGAGGAAAAAAAAAAAGAATGTTGTTGATTTGGCGCTCATCTTGCGAACCCTCGCACACACTATCGTCGACGCTCGAAATAGCTAGACTGTCCCAGGGCAGCCACCGACACGTCGAATACCCATTCCCCAAAACTCAAGTATCGTTCGATTATCCGACGTACATCACGACTCTCTATTTTGTTGGTTGCCAAGCTGTAATGAATCATGGAATTAGAATGAGTTACCAGCCGATGCCGGATTGGATTGATCTCCCGGGATGTGAAATAGGGTTAAAACAAACTACCTAAGGCCGGTCGATCGCTTAATGCCTGCCAAGCAAGCAGCAATAAGGACTGCGTCGGCAGCAAGGTGGAACAGTTTTCCAAGACCGAACATATCAGAGACCTGATGCTTCAGCAGCTATATGACGCACAAGAAAGAAGATTCTACACTGGCGCGGAAAAAAGGAGCAGAACAAATGAGCTGTGATTGCCAACAAGGAGAAAGGAGAGTTTTGTTGAGCTATTAAAGGCTACTAGAGGAGATTGCAAAGAAATAAGCCACACAACCCACACCTCTTCAGTGGCAGATAGCACAGTGAAGTGTTGTTATATTTGCTGACGTAGCAATTGGATGGGTCGGATCAGTTCTAAATCACTATTTTATTGTAATTTTGGTATTTGAAACTTTTCAAGTCAGTTTCATAAAGTGTGGTAAGAACACATTTCCATTCAAAGCTTCTTTATCATACATATTTAAAAAATCGAATTACTCATACGCGAATCTAAATAAATGTGGCTGGTTCCACGTGACTAAAATTCAAGCACATTGGAGAGATTTCCGACAGTATTTTTTGTCGGATATGTATTTTATCTGTATTTTTGGTATTTTATCGGTATTTTTGTAATTTATCGGTATATTGACAGCTAGTGCCAGTATAAAGTGGACAGATGCCGACAAATTTTTTCGAAAGTAGCTATTTAGCTGCGTGTCCGCTTCCCCCCCTATAAAACTCTGTCGATTTGCTCAGCTGAAAGTTACACTTGATTTTAACTCAACGAGACTCGTTCCCCATAGCCAGATGTCTGGTCGCATTACAACGTGTACAAACAAAGACCCAAATGCCGACATGTTGCGTCGGTAGCTACCTGACATCTGGAGCTAAAACTCTATTGCGATTCTCTGCGCACACACTGCCGTTGCGCTCTCTACGAGAATGGTGCCATGGCCGCTACTGCATTTCCGAGGCCGTGTACCTGGCGATTTCCCAAACGGCCGAGCTAATACCTCTTTCCTTATCAATACCACGCTGATTTTTACGAGTGCTGGCTTACAGTGCGTTGCGCATGGGAATCAATGGATTCTCTCCCAATATTCCATACCCACCTCTTCTTTCATGAATGATAAACCAAAGTGTTGTACATTTCTAACGCAGCATAAATCAAAAGGGTCACCCCCCTCGCTAATGAGGAGGAAACGAGCCGGCCACGCCCGGCCGATGAAGGATATTGGGTGGTTTGAGCGAGGAAAAGGGATTTGGTAAGCAAATTGTGCAGAGGAATGACAAGCTTCCTAATCCGTCCACCCAGGAATCCCCCAACTAGGAGTGCAACAAGATCCTCTAAAATAGGAAAGTGAATCTTCCATATTATCCTATCTTGGGAAGTCTCGACGAAATCTTCGAAAAAGGGCCTGAGGTATCTAGATCAACCGCGCTTGATGGATCTTTCTCCCTGTCGGAGGCTTTGTCAGCTCTACTGCGATATCTCGACCGTTTTTTTTTTTTTTGAAATAGCGGGGCATTCTCCCACTAATGTGTGAGTCTTGGATGAAGTAAAATGAAGACAAGTGGGGAGTGCAGAAGCCCTGGTTGCGGATCTGTGTTCGACCCAGCAGCCAATTCCATTACTCATCGAGATGAGAGCTTGAGTCATCACAAAGGTGTCGGTTAATATGGGACAGTCCTATCCAGTGGGCTGCTTATGGCAGCAAGGATGTACTGAGCTAGAGCCAGCTCAGGCGGAGGCAGGCAGCAAATGCTGGGCCGAGAGCGGCCCAGCGCTGAGCCGAATTCTGCAAATGGCGGGCCGAGGACGGGCCAGCTCGTAGCAGGAGAGCGCGAGCTTAGTTTTTCCTAATCGCGCAGCGTGAAACCGACTGAGAGAAAGAGGAGGAAGCTAAGGCCATATTAGGCAAAATTCTGCTTTTGGGCAATCGTCCTCTCAGAACCCGCTGCGATCTCCGGCACAAATTGACATTGCTGGCCAAACTGGGGAAAAAAGAGCCAGAACCTCACCACCCAGCAAATTGCCCCGTTTAGGCAAAAGACGGCCTCCCAGGCGGGAGGCCCCCAACCTTATTGAGTTCGCCCGTTATAGCAATATGTGGGTTTGGGCCTGCCGTCCACCGCCATTGCCCGTTTTGCTGCCTTTCCTTCTTGGTGTATTTTATCCCTCTTCAGTCGGATATAGGTTTGCTTGAAACCTGCTCGACTTGCCTATAAATATTCTTCTCGCGCTCTCGCCCCCCGCTCGCCGTTCCGTCCTCCCCAGCTGCCATCCCCACCATCATGGAGATCATCAAGCCGCAATCTCCCCAGCGCATTAGCCTCCCCCCCATCAGCACCCTCTTCGGCTACTCCCGCCCGCCCGCTTCAGCGCTGCTCACCATCGATTCATTCCAGCATCGGCATGCCACCGCCCCTCATTCCTCAGCATCGCATACCCCGCCCCCCCTTCATCTGGAGCCACTCTCCCGCGGCCCATCCACGCCCGCCGCTGCCGCCGCCGCCGCCGCCACCGCCTCCCCCCACTCGACCCAAAAGCTGACCATGGGCAACCGAATTAGCCGGAAGACGCCGGGAAACGGCTACTTTGTCTGGCGTTGCGCGCCCGTCAAGACCTGCTCTGTGCAAGCGTCCGATTTCGACAAGAGAAAAGAGGCGGGTCGCGGCAGAACGAATTCCACTGCTGCGCAAAAGCAGCGGCCCTCCAAGGGCCTGCAGGTCCCCCATACCTCTCGATTCAGAGTCATCAAGGATACCAAGCGCTCCACCTATAAGGCCGCGAAACTGGAAAACGTTCGGGCGTGGATTCTTGAAGAGCGAACATAGGCGGTGGCAACCGAGCAGCAGCAATCCAATCCTAGTACTTAATGCCTTGTATTTTATGGACTTTATGTATGGTTTTTCTGAATTGTCTGAATTTGTTGAACTTTCCCTGTATTTATTTTGCAAATCCTAGTAAAGGCTAGTGGTTTTCCATGGTTGACACCAGGAGACTAGCATTGCATGGCTGGTGAGGAGGGGGATGTGCAAGGTGCTGCTTGGCTTAGGAACAAAAAAAGCTCAAGGCCCGTGTGTCGATCTAATCTGCACATTCATGGCAAATGCATTTGCGTTGCTCAAAAATGCTCACTCCATCATGGTCCTCTCCATTCTAAAGTCATTCAGCACGGATTCCCAAGTCGAACCACCCTCCAACGTAAATATTCAAGGATTAGGTCAGGCCTATTGGA
>NW_027192193.1:203993-237529 GCF_041956535.1 Calcarisporiella thermophila
CGCAACGGGTCTGACCGGTGGACATGATTCTTGAAGAATTACGTTGGAGGGCGGTTCGAGCTGGGCATCCAGATGCAATGACTTTAGAATAGAGTGGTCGATGATGGGGACATTCTTGAGAGGATGGAGCGAGCATCTTTCAGTGCAATGGCTACGCTATGATGAGCGGGGATGAATGGCGGCCGCGTTAGCTGAAGATGCTATGGGAAAGCTAAGCGCCTTTGGCGATGGCGCGGATTGAGTAGGGAGAGTGCTGCCGAAGACGGCGGCGGGGAGAAGCAAAGGGGCCTTTTTCCGCTTACTTAAGGTGACTGGCCTCGAAATCCGTGTTAATCCCGTCTTGGCTGCAAGTCTTCGAGAAACTGCGGTGTGTGTTAGAGTTGAAGTGCATCCTTCTCCCCAGCCCGTGTTACTGGCGAAAAAGTTCGTGGTTTGTTTTGGAAGGGTGCTACGTCGCACGAAAAAAATGTTTCTGTCGACGTCATCAATTTTATTTTTCTTCTTTTTTTTTTTTGTCCCCTTGTTTTATTTTTTTTCTGCCCACTGTCCTTCTGCTTCCCAAAATTGAAATCATCGATCCCGCCTTCGCCTTGATCTCTTGTTGTAATTAATCTAACAACCTCTGGCTGGATTGCACACGCTTTGCGAAGATCGGGAGACAAGAAAAATCGGCTTTCCATTCATCGATTCGCCCTAATTTTCATTATTCAACCCCTGTTAAATTCTCTTCTCTCTCTCTCTCTTTCTCTCGCAATTCCCCCTCTTCCACCCATGTCTCCTGCATTGGATAGGTCTCTGGTATCGCTAACCATGCAAAATGAAGCCAAGCCCATTTACTCCGCTTCTCCCTTCCCTCTCGATGCCTCTTCTCTAGCAACAGAACAACCCCTCACCTCCCCTTCATCCGCACTAGACATCAAATCCATGCTGAATCCAGAGCCGGAGTCCCCGCCGCAGAGCGTTCCATCGCCGCCCCGGGCCGCCACCCCTTCATCTAATCCCCCCGAATACTGCTCCACCTCGCCCAGCATCCCCTCTGCCCCCTATTTCCCCCCCTCCTCATCCGCCCCCCCTTCTCCGCAACTTGCCGAATCAACCTCATCGCCAAGACTATCCTCCACCCCTCATGCAGAAACTACGGAATCGAAAATTCAGCTCGCAGCGCTCTCCAGCTCATCTTCATTACCCATAGATTCGCTTCCGGAACAAAACGACCTCTCTCCCACAACATCATCCGATGGTCGTAGTAGACTTCCGCTCAAAAAGCAATTTCATCGTGGACCGACCCCCGTGGCCACATCCAAACCGGAGGAGCGCCTCATCAACGACATGCCCCCCCCGCTCAATTCTCCATCCCCATCCCTTTCCAAAAAGCGTCCCGAGCCCCAACCTTCTCATTCCTCTTCAACAGCGCTACCGGACAGCGCATCGACTACCTCCGCAAAAAGAGTGAAAACCTCGCACCCCTCTTCGCTGGCAGCAGGGGGGGAGCAGGTGCGCGCGTCTGACTCATCCGAGCTCTATTGCTTATGCCGACAGCCCTACGACCCAACCCTATTTATGATTGCCTGCGATGGCTGTGACCAGTGGTATCATGGAGGATGCGTGGGGGTGAACGAAGCTGAGAGTGAGCTGGTGGACTTGTATTATTGTCCGACCTGCACCGGTGGGTGTTTCTTTTTCCATAGGCTGGTTTTCTAGGTGTAGCTGAATAGTTTTCTTTCCCTCTCCTTTAGCCACAGGGAAGAAGTCATCCTGGAAGACAAAGTGCTCAAGCCCCTCTTGCCAGAAGCCCGCGCGTGTACCAAGGTCAAAATACTGCTCCGATCAATGCGGGCTTCATGTCGCAAGGCTTCGGCTACGCCTATTTCAGACAAGGCAACGTCAGCAGGAGCAACAGAAACAGGAGAATAAGCCCAGCGCGGACCTTGGGGTGTCAAGGGCGGAACGCGACGACCGAAAGCGCCTGACGGCCGTCCGTGACCAGAAGGTCCAGGTCCGCCGGGAGCTGAAGAGCATCGGCGAACGCGCTTCTCTGTTGAGGAGAGTGATTCAGAACGCAAAGGCGGCCGAGGCCCGTGCAACAGCAGCAGGAGAGGAGGTGGTGTGCGGGTTTCAAGCCTGTTTGGTGAAGGAGACCCCGGGCGAGTTAGCTTCTCCCCCGCCGGACGACGAGGAGCTCAACAGAGGGCTGGCAGAGGGCATGACGATCGCCAATGAGGAAGGGCTGTGCCGCGTTCCCCGGCGCAAGTGCTCGAAGCACCAAGGGTGGCAGACGCTCAAACTCGCCGAGTTGGATCAGGACAAGGCCTTCCAAAACCGCCTGCTTGCCGACCTGGAGCGCGAGGAGCGGCAGCTGATCGCGAGGATGCAGAGGAGGAAAAACGACCTCGCCGCAAGGGTCCTCCACGGGACCGTGGAACACTAGTTTTCTCGCGCTGCTCCCGGGTTTTTGATCTTTTTTTTTCCTTCCGCTATCTATATATAAAAATGGTTTTCTTCGCTTTTCGGTTTTTTTTTTTTCTTTTCTTTTTTCAGAGCAGAAAAGGGTGTGACATCACAAAGCTCTCCTCTCTTTCTCTCCCCCCCTTTCTTTTTATATAGGAATCGAAGTTGCATTATATATATTTTTGGGACGCTGACACGCTAGCTCATGTATACGCCGCTGTATAGGAGCTGTGTGTGGGTGTCGTTTGCGTATATTCTCACCCTTTCCCCTCCCCTCCTACCTCTCTTCTTTCTATTTCACCCCCCCTTGATATATATATATATTATTTCTTTTAATTTTTCCTTTGCTCATCTGTATAGTATTATTATTAGTGGTTTTATTGTTTTTGTATGCCTGCTTCGTCGTTTTTTTTTCTATTTTCTGTCCCCCTCTACTTCTCTCTCTTCGTTGGTTAAAAGGTTTTTTTAAAAAAAATATACATCCACCCTTATACACGTTAATGAGTTGGAGATGGAATCTCCCTCCACCTTCCCTTCCTGACGATGAAAACAGATCTTGTGTGCTAGGCGTCGTAGACCCCCTCCTGGGTCACCACCCAGCTGGCGACGCGGTCCTCCGGCGGCTTGACCAGCCTCCCGAGGAAGCGGGTCCCCTCCTCGCCCGACGAGTGCCGCGCCACCACCATCCGGTACTTCACCAGCGGGTTCCACATGCTATTCGCGCCCTCTCCACTCCGGTACTCCAGGTCCACTCCGGCGCCGTCTGACGCTCCCGACGGCGCCCACCCGATCCCGCCCCCGGCCCCCACCCCCACCCCCTCCAGATCTTCGAGCCTGGGGTGAGGAATCGGAGCCGAGGTCGAAGTAGGGGCTGAGGCCGGGGCCGCGCCGGGGGCAGAGGCAGAGGGCGGATGGTAGCCGCGGCGGTCCACCGCGTCGATTTTGCGAGTGGTCACGACCAGCGCCAGGCCCCACTCGCGTAGCAGCTGCTTGAACGCGGGGACAACCTCCCTCTGTGCTGCGCTCTTCCGCGGCCATTTGCCCTCCGTGGGCGGCTGCACCGCACACTCTTCATCCTCCACCTCGGCCCGATCAAACCACTGGAAGGCGTCCCCCGAGTCCACCACCACCATCGCAAACCGCTCGCCCCTCCCCTGCTCCAAAAAGTACGCCGGCAGCCTCTTCACCGTGGCCAAGAGCTCAAAGGTGGTGCGCGGTCGCCAAATGTGGATCCGACGCATACATCGGCGAATAAGGGCCCGAATCAATTCCACCGAGGCGGAGGCAGATTCCTGGCGAACGCGCGCGACTACATGGTGGTACATCAGCCGAGCAACGCGCGCCGGATCAAACCGGCCATCGCAATCCATGATTGCCACGCTTGCGCCTCGCCCCCCCAGCGGCACCATGGTGGGCCTAGTGTTTCCGCCGGCGGTGGCCGGCTCGCCGCCTCCCCCGACGCGCTCGCCCACCATCCACTTCGGGGGGAGACACGTGGTGAGGCACAGGAAGTACACGAGATAGGTTTTGCTGCTGCCGGGCCCCCCATGCAGCTCCAGGACATCCTCCGGGTAGAGCGCGCCTTGCGGCAGGAGCTCGTCCAGCGAGGAGAGAAAGGTGGGTCCAAGGGTGGCTCCACGCGAGATCCGTGCTCGGGTGAGGAGCTAAAGTTAAATGATGCAATATCTAAGTCAGAGAGGTCTCTGGGGCTGGATCGCCATCCAGAGGAAAGAAGAGAAAAAGCAGAAGAGTGCCTTACAGAGAGGCCCGATTCCGAGGTTATGCCATCGAGATAAGCTTGCATTGTAGCCTCGTCATTGTAGACAACAAAAAACAGGCTAAAGGCGATGGATTTGCTCTAATGTAGCATCAGTTCAGGGCGAGTGGCGCGCATTGCTCATTGAACACATACAAGCCACAGACTTTGGGGTGGGCAGCACAAAAAATCGGGATGGATTTGTCAAGGTATACTCGGGTGTATTTTGTAAAATTAAATCACGACCCTCTTCGTTTTCTCCCTCAAAAAACAACACAGACCCATGGCATAGAATGTCACAGAAGGAGATTCCACAGTGGTAGTAGTGTGATGATTGGGATACAAACAAAAAAAAAGGATATATATTCACAGAGGGGATCGATGGTTTGCTTAAGCGCTCAAATGCTCATCCGCCGCGCAACCTTGCCACGCCGCACCTTGCGCTCCTTTTCGGCACTCTCCACCACCATGTCGGGAAGCTTCCCCTCCTTCCTCCAAATCCGCAGCTGCTCCTTGCCGTACTCGTAGCCGACCTGCAGGATCTCGTCGTATTTCCCAAACTCCAGGGTCCCGAAGTTCTGCACCGGCGCGCGCATGTAAAAGCACCCGGGGGTGGCCTTTGCCTCCTCCAGCTGCTTCACCGACGAAACGTACGCAAGCCGCGACTGGATATCCGCAATGGTGGGGATGCGGTTGTGCCGGCGGAAGGGGTTAAGCGAGTTCAGGATCACCCACCACCCAGACAGAGAGTCGCCATAGTTGACGGGCGACGTGTCGTCTGCCGACGCAACGTCCACGGCAAAAATGGTATCGGTGCCAAGGCTCTTCATGATGCTCACCTAAAAAGAAGAAAGCAAGCACGGTATACCAGTGTCAGTGATGTACAATTAAACTCTCTCGGTGCCCTCCACCCCCTCTCCCCTCTCCCCTCTCTCCTCTCTCTCGCCCCCATCCCAACCAGCCGCTCGCAGGTACCTACCGGGAGAATGTCCATGTATCCACCATCAACCAGCATGTTGCCATTGTCGCAGAGGGGCGGCATGTAGCCGGACAGACTCATGCTCGCCCGCACGTAGCGCCAGGCGTAGCCCGTCGTGTGGACCTCCATCCGACTCCATGTGATGTTGGTGGTAACGCAAAAGTAGGGGAGCCACATGTCCTCGATCATCGTGTCGAAGAAGCACTTCCAGATCGCGCGGTTGAACTCATGCCCGGTGAACCACGCGGTGACCGGGTAGGTGAGGTCCGCGAGCTGCCGCCACACGGACGACACCCGCCCGGAAAACATCTTGGCCGGACCGATCACCCCCAGGTGGTCAGGGTACTTGGCATAGAGCCCGCCCACAAAGGCGCCAATCGACGTGCCCCCAATCATGTCGATGGGGATCCCCTCCTCCTCCATCGCCTTCAACACCCCAATGTGCGCGATCCCCCTTGCACCGCCCCCTCCCAGCACCAGCCCCACCGACTTTCCGGTCAGTCTCCGCGCGAGCCGCGCGAAATCGCTGCGGTTCCCCGAGAAGTACGCGGGGCTCACGGACGTCCCCTTCTTCAGGAACTGGAACTGCGTCAGCTGGCGCTGGTAATACTTCTGCAAGTTCTGTTTGATGCTCACGAGAGTGAGCTTGCGGGTCAGCCGCGGGGCGTCGTGGCCAGAGAGGATGGGGCGGCGGATCTCGGGCATGCACACGTGGTGGTGCGCGTGGATCCACATGCGGTTCTGGAAAGCGCATTAGTTTGGATGCTGTTAGTCCTGCAATGGCCCAATACGGCATGGCGTGCCACTTACCTTTAACCATTTCTGGGTGGAGCCCCTGTCAAAATGCCGGCCTGCATGCAGCAGGACGAGCTCCTTCCGTGCCGTCGTCTTGGTGTGCAGAAGGAATCGTTCGAATTCGCCGATGGAGGGGTCGTCGTCTCCCAGCCCAACAAGGAGGATGCAGTCCGCCTGCCGAATGCAGGTCTGCGTCCACGGGGTGTTGACCCCACTGTCCGCCAGGTAGAGCACGATTCGCGCACGCTCCTCCTGCTCCGCCAGCCAGTTCATGAGCTTGAGTTTCCCCATCTTGGTGAACGCGTGCTTGCCCATCGCCCCGACCACGGTCGTTTGGTTCAGCAGCGTGGTGGTCGCACCCACCCCCTCCAGGGCGGTCTTCAATCGCTTCGCAAATTCCGCGACGGGGACCCCCGCGTTCACCGGCAGCAACCCGACTGTCTTCAGGTTCACGTTGTTCTTGCCGAGCGACTCCTCGGACGACTTGGTCAGTCTCCCCGCAATGACACGCGATATCTGCAGGGTAATTTCTGGGTGGCGCATGGCCAGCGCATTGAAGAGTGTTTTGGGCATGCGCGCCAGCTCCGTGTCGCGGATCGCGTGCAGCGTCGAGGGACGCGCCGAGCCCACGAGAACCTCAAGCTCGCCAACGCTGTCGCCCTGGCCGTATTCGCGTTGGATGTCAATGCCGCCCCCAGGCCGCTCGTTGATGGTACGCAGCCGTCCATTGAGAACAATGTAGATGGAGTCCGCAGCGTCGCATTGGCGGTATATAACGTGTCCCGCATTGACCTGAACCCACTCCATGGCGTAGTCGATTTGAAGCACTAGTTTATATGCATAAAGGTTAGAGAGAAGAGTCGGGAACTGCCACCGCAGGCGAGGCCGTTCTGGCCGGGGAAAAAAAAAACTCGTGTAAACCTACCCAAAGGGGAAATGGAGGTGATGAGCCGTTTGGCGAGCGTGAGAAGTACCCGTGGATGACGCTCCATTATACGATCTAAGCTCTCCTTGCTCAAGTAGCCCACGTACGTGTCAGTGCTGGCGCAGATGTTGACAAAACTCGGATACCCGCTCAGTGCCGACAGATACCCAGCCAGTCCCCCCGGTTTCACCATAAACACCGAGCGTACATCGCCTCGCTTATTCTGTTTTGCTTTATCGTTACCAGCCTCCCGGCCTAACCCTCCGGCCTCCGCACTCATTTTACGATCTATCTCACGTCGTAGCCATTCCTTCCGCTCCTGCTGCTGGGTCACCGGGGGAGGGTTTGTCTCTTCGGTGTATGGCAAAATGCTACCCTCGGCCGCCCCATCCTCCCTCTTCACAATGGACACATCCAAAAGCCCGTCGATGACGAAAAAGAGGCCCACGTTCCGCTCATTCTCGCGCACCAACGTCGAACCTTGTGGGAAGAAGAGCAGCTCGACCTCGTTCTCGAGCTCGCTATTCGTCGTGGAGGCCGTCTGGGTCGATTCCGTCTCGAAGTCGTCGAAATAGTCGGACATCCCGGCAGGCGCATTGGAACGAGCCCGCCTCCCGGGCCCCGACGCTGACATGCCCGTGGGCGTGGAGGCGGATTTTCTCGGCGGGATGGGCGGCTCGGCCAGCCCGATTGCCCGAGCAATGGCATCCATCACCACATCCCGCAGAGTCAGGCTATCTTCTGTCTCGGGCAACACGTCGGGGCGTGATTTCTCCGAGGGAGCTATCGAGAGCGGCGAGGTTAACCCCCGCGTGAATTCATCGTCCACCAGAGCACGTCTCGCCAACGTCGCTTCCCGTAGCGCCTGCCTCGCTTTCCGCCTTCTCAGCGTTGCCAGTCCGCTGTCACTCATTTCGGACGCCGCAGCATTCTCCATAAATTTGCGTCGCATCCCCTCGAGCACGCTATTGTCGATCAAATTGGGGGGCAAATCGTATCCGGAAATAGCGTTCATCCGGCGCTCGATCCTTAGTAGCTCGGGAGTGAGCCCAAGATATCGGTTGCTCGTCAGAAAAGTGACGCGCTGGAATCGCGTTAGAATCACTTGCACTATATGGGCCGCCGCATTTGGGTATTTGCGGGTTAGGCGTCGGAATGCCTCTGCGGGAATCACCGCGAGAGTAGTATCAATGGTGGCGCGCGCAACAAGCAAGTTGGTAGATTTACGGCGAGCCTGAGAAAGCGTAGAGCCGGCATCGCTCCGGGTATCGGCAAGATATTCCTCCTCAGCAAGGTCGACGCGCGAGGATGCTAGAGAATCGGGTCGAGCATATCCTTCAGCGTCGGCTTGGTCGAGCTGTGGGAAGACCGCCGAGAGGTCCTCCGGATCTGGGGATGTGTCCCGCGATCGTGCATCCTTTCCAACTAGCCTAGGGCTACCCGATGGGTAGGGCTGCTGAGACATGGCCATCGTCATTGGGGTTGCGGACGCCAGATTGGAGGAGGTCCGGCCCTGAGAAATCTTTCTCTCACGCCTTGGGTGCCTTCCCGGCCCCATATGCTCCGCCATACTAGCGCCGTTATTGTCATGCTTCAATTTGATGTCCTCGGTGAACAGAGAAAGGATGGTAAATAAGCTTGACAATGTGCCTCCGGCGCGCACCTCATTCAGCAGGACAAAATCCGAAGTCGAATCCTCGCCCTCGTCGCTGAAATTGCGATCGGACGCATCCTCATTGCGTGTAACATAAACCTGCACGCATCCATCGACAACAATGTAGAAAGAACGCTCCTGCTCCGGATCGCGGAACAAGGTATCTCCAGCGATGAGCTTACGCGTCTGAAGGTGACGCGCCAATTCATGGAAAACCGGCTGCTCCAAATAGCCGAAGATCTTGATCGATTGTAGGAATGCACTCAAAAACTCATCTGGGTAGTTTTTGAATCCAGGCTTCTCATCATCATTGGCGGTGTCCGGTTGCAGATCGAATGAGGTCTGAAGCTTTACGGTTTCCTGTGGGAGTCGCGAGTACTTTGTAAGCAGGCGATATCGCACCACGATGTAGGTTGCAAACATAACCAGGAGCACCACCGCGAGAAGAGTGGTGAAGTTGAGCTGAAGCGTGAAAGACCACGTGAGAATGCGGTAGGTGACGATGGGAAGGGTGATGGTTGCGAACGATACGAGGCGATAGAGGAGCGAAGGAAGAGTAGAGAAAAAGATATGGAAAAGTAGGGCGGAGAGGCTGCCAGAGGAGCGCGCTGGTGCCTCAACGCCGACAGCCGTGGCGACAGTGGGGACACTGTCGAAGACCGAGGCGGAAGTGCTCATTTCCATAGTGATTGTGATCAGCGAGAAGGCATAGGAAAAGGGCGAGAGTGTTAAGGAAAAATAAAACTAAAAAGAAAAGATTATATGCCAGCGATAAATAAAATTTGTGGCAACTTGGAAGGGCATGACGGATTGGTTTTAAAAACGAGTATTGAGTTAGGTTACCACCTCGGAAAGAGTAGTCACAAATTGACATTTCATCACCCTATAACTATACTGTTCATAATCTTTCCTTGGAATATGGTCATGAACTCTATTGAAACTAGGCTACAGTACGGGAGATGCCCTTAGACTTTTAATTCTATCTGTGAAAACGAACTAGGCAGCTAAGCACTGAGTTCACGTTATCCTTTAGCCGCTCTCGTATTCTTAATAAGAGTGAAGAGAAGAGATCCATTTTATCCTGGTTCAAGCAAAAAAAAAAGAAAGATCCTCAAGATGGATACATATACCCGACAGGTAGAGTGGAGCACTTGCTCGGGTTCAGTTTAAGTTTCTTTTCATATATACATATATCAAAGACAAAACTGAAAGTTTGCAATAGGTAATTAAGCAGGACAAAGGGAGATTAGAAATCGAGATTTCCGACGAAACTGATATAATGTCCATTTGTCGGAGCGAAAGATTGTTCTGCCTACAAGGCCAATTTGCATTGTAGCTAATGAAAAAAGTCTGAATATGATCATCAAGTGAGGAAGAGTATCTTGATGGTGTGAAGTAGTAATACTGTGCAAAGTGTTAGCCATTTGTATGAATCGGCGGAGAGCTTGACGTTGCGCTTTATTCATATTTAAGCATTGGCACCTTATAATCATAATATTCCTACGGGGAGAGATCCCGAGCTTATTGCCAATATCTCTAAAATTTGGCTAAATTCGACAATTTATGAGTACTATGGTGCTATTAAGAATCACTTGCACACTTATGCAAACACAGGCTGATTGTAGGAGTTTTCCAATGGTCAAGGGCAGAACGCCACAATATAGAAAGAAGCTATGAGGAAGCATTGATTGGATCCTCTACAATCATCGACAAGATGGCACGCTGATTGTAGAGCTCATGTATATATATAATCTCCGAGTTAACAAGACAAAGTCTGTAAGGATGATACATCGAGGTTGACGGTTGTGCCTTCGCGATTTTCTCAGAGCCAATTTCCTGGAGTCTCAATTGTTCAATATTGACCATAGTTGGTGTGTGTGCTTGGGAACTTAGATTGCAGGAATCTTGTCCCAACGCGATTCCCAAGCATTTGTCTCTTCTGGAAGTCATGCAAGTGCTAACGATGCATATGATATAATTTCAAAAAGTGACTGCTATCTCTTCGGCTTTCGGCGGGGACAGGTTTTGCATTTTAAACTTCTCAATAGCAAGGGATACTTAGTTTTTCTTCGGTCGAAAACGCCAACTTAAAACGTGAAATTCCATATCGAGTTTTCAAAATTGCACGTAAATTGGGTCTATTTTTTCGTTTCTCATTGCCTCCATTCTCGAAAAATCTTCACGAGAAAAAAATGAACCCCCATTGCAACCGAATGCCGCGCATTCCACACCTAGCATTGCTCCTTCTCTGCGTGCTTTTCGTTTCTGGCTTGGCTCATGCCGACGACCAGAAGGCTCCAGTGGACCTCTTGCCAAAGCAAAATTTCACCGAGCAATCGCTTGCTAATCTCACGCTGGCGCAAGCGCTTAATGAGACGATCTCGCGAAACCCGCAATTTACTCAGTTTGCTCAGTTTATAGAGAACCTCAACCTCACCAGCACGCTAAACGATACGTCCAAGAACTACACTGTCTTTGTGCCCGACTTCTCGGCTCTCGCGGAACAAATCCCGAAACTATTTCGCATCGACAATGCTACGCTCGCGGACATTGCTCGGTATCATATTGTTCCCTGGCTGTGGCGTAACGACCAGCTCAACAACAGCGTGAGCTTTGCCCAGGCCCTCCTTACCAACCGAACTCGTGTGAATTTGCCGGAAGGGGAAGGCCAAGTGGTTGGCTTGATCAAAAATGAGAGCGGTTTCTATGTTCACTATGGAAGTGGCACTGCAAAGGTCCAGCAAGCGGATATCACCCTGAAAAACGGGGTGGTGCATATCGTTGACAAGGTGAAGTGCTGGCGGCTCCTCTTGCAGTTTTATTGGTATGGCGATTGAGGCGGGGAAACTAACCTGGGATTCGGTGTGTTATTATTAGGTGTTCACCATCCCACAAAACACGACCGAAACACTGCGTGAGGCCAAGCTGAGCAAGCTCTCGAGCCTGCTTGACCAGGCTAATCTAACCGAGGCCGTCAATAACTTTACAGGAATCACCCTATTTGCTCCGAGCGACGAGTAGGTTCCAACCATCTTCCCTTGTCTATTCCAGCACCTAGACTTACTACTTGCGAATTTTGAAAATAGCGCATTGGATGACGCAGACCTGAAGGATTTGAACCAAACCGAGCTGGTGAACCTGTTGAAGTATCATCTCCTACACCCGGATGTCATTTATTCAAACCTTGTCTCCGGAAACACCACTATCCAAACCGTCCAAGGCAGTAACCTGACGGCGTTTAACGACACCAAAGGCGTCCAACTACGCGATGCTCAGAACAATACCGTGCGCGTGATATCGGCCAACCAACTGACCTCCAACGGAGTAGTGCACGTGATTGACAAAGTTCTCAAACCACCCAACGACACTCTAAATGGCACCATGCCCGTCAACCTGGGGATTACCGACTCTCGTGGAGCTCGAAGCGCTGGTTCACAGCTTGTGGCCACTGGAGGATGGATTGCCCTCATCAGTGTAGTCTACATGTTTTTGTTGTAAGAACGCGTCAACGCCAATCTTACGGTAATATGTATTCGATAAAACAGTTTGTACTACTACGAATTAGCCAGATAGCAATGTTTTTTAATTTGTTGAAATAGCCATGCTTAGTGTCTTCCAATATTTATTTTAATAAAACGCACAGAGTTAACGTATCACTTTTCATTGCATGTGAGATGGACACTGGATGTGAAATGGAGCCATGTTGCTCATTCCACGAAGGGGAAATCAGTTATAATAGGAGGTTTCCTATTTTCATACACCATCGAAACTCAAGTAAAACATCGAAATATCCCCGTATCGCTACCCAGAATTAAAGGAAAACGAGCCGAAGGGTCGTACGAGGAATAGTCCATTTGAATGAAAAAAGGGTTAAGTCATGGTGCAATTAAAGACAAGTACAGGGGATCTTTTTTAACAGTAATATCGTGTATAAAACTATGTATAAATGTCTCTAACATTTTTTTTTTGCTTTGACTCATAATGCTTTAATTTTTGCCATTGTGACTTGAAGTCAGAGGTGATCAAAGCCCCTCAATCATGGTTTGGTTGGTTAAGTATTTGGAACTGATAAACATCATGTTTGCAACAATATTTTCTGTTTGGGAAAGGGCAGCTGCAAGTGCGACTTTGGTGTTAATAGGGATTAACGGGCTCGAACCATGTTTCCTCCTGGCCATTTAAGCGAGAGAGCTAACCCTCTCAATAATAGGAGCTTCGTTGAAAGCTTACCAATGGGTTACGAGTAAATCCAGGAAGGCTCCTGGTATTGCTGGTTGCCCATACTTCCAATCATCATTCGCTCTTCACCTCATTGCGGTCAACGAACATTTTTCGCCTCCATTTTTTCTCGAAGGAGTCGCCTATGGCTAGTACGGAGGTATTGCAGCCAATCTAAATGCCAGTAAGGGCACCGAACTCTGAAGGGCCATCGCCAAGAACTTTATTGATTGGAGTGCCTCCAGTGGTCCAAAGCCACAAGCTCTTTTCTGCCTCTCAAACGAACATTCTTTGTCCTGTGAGTAATATAACTTTGTATTATTCCCCAACCGGCATTGTGTTTATATATTGGCATATTATTCTCAGCATTTTAATCCAATAATCGTTATGCCACCCATCACACTCCGTCCAGAATCTGATTCATCTCCTGATCCAAATTCCCCCGATGCAAAAATTAACCGTGTAGGCAAAGCATGCCAGCCATGCCGCCGAAAAAAGCAGAAATGTGACGGGAATCGAAATGGTTGCTCGCGTTGCAAAAGACTAGGCATCAAATGCTTCTTTGAGGCTTTCATCGCACGGCGAGGTCGTCCTCCCGCCCGACACTATGGAGAATGCGAGCAGATACTTTTCGAGGCTAAAAATTCAGTACTCAAGCAGATTTCGAAGCACCATAACCAATGGATGCGACTACAACTAGCACTCCCACAGACAGAATGTGCGGTCAGAAGTATAGGGGTACATATCCATATTTCTGAGGTGGTTGGCTCTCTCGTTTGGGGTTTTGTACTGACTCGATCTCTCCCTTTCACGTTTTAGCCACGGATGGTGGACAAATCCAACTACGAGATAACTTGGTTTTGGGATTGGGCCCCGGAAAAGAATTTCGATCGTGTGACAAGCCCCAGTATACCTGCCAACGATATGCTCAGCATTCTCATTGCGAAGTTTAGCGCCCTGAGTGTGGGTGAGCGTATCGTCAAAAATTTTCCCCGCCTTGCCTATGAAGAGTCTGACTTTGCCGAGTATAAGGGAGCCAAAAATCCGCTCGAGAGCCTGACAGAGGACCAAGCACTCTACCTGCTCCACGTGTGGTTCAAGCAGCATGTGTTCTGTAACATCCTCAACCAAACGATCATGGTTTCCAACTATCGACGCAAGCAATTTGATCCATTCCTGTATGCAGTGGTGTTTGCCGACGCCTTGGACATGGTGAACCTCTACAACATGCCAAGGGTGCATCGGCCGGGCTCATTCTTCGTCGACTATGCGCTCTCGCTGCTGGAGCGGGAGACCTTCGAGCCGTCGCTGCCAAAGCTGCAGGGTCTCTTTCTCCTCTCCATCATATTGATGGACTCGGGAGAGTCCAGAAAGGGTCTACTGATCGTGGCATTGGCGCGTAGAATGGCGAGCCAGCTGAGAATCCCAGAGCTGGACGATATACTGTTTGGGGACGAGCTTGACCCCATAGAGCGGGAACTGCGCACCAACATCTGGTGGGCTATGCGAATCGCCTTCTCGTGGGGAGTGTTCCATTCGGGGCTACGGGTGGACAACGAAGCCATGACTGCACGGGTCAAACTGCCGGTCAAGGATGAGAAAGAATCGGTGCTCTACGAACTGGATCGGAGCCACGGCTTCTGTGCCTCGCCGGAAGACTACGCAAACGTAATCCGCACCTTCTACAGTTGCGCCTATCTGATCGTGGTGTTTACGGAGATGTGGATGCAAATCGTCCCGGCTCCTAGCGGCCTTTCCCTGCTAGGGCCACAAGTTCCCAGGCTGATTGAGGGCGTATCAACCCCATCGCCGCAGGCACTCTCCCGTTTCTCTTCCGATTTGGCCGCGCTTGCCAAGGGGATCTCGGGCGAGCACGAGCTGTTGGACGCCGCCCAACTCCTCCTTTCCATCCACACCCTAATCATTCACTCGTACTTTCCAAAGGCTCAGGGCGACCAGCCCATTTTCATCGAAGAGAACACTCTTCTCCAGTGCTTAGAGCCCGCCGACAGTATAGTGGATTTGGCGGAGAAGGTGCTGGAGGAGCCATCCAGCTTTCCGCTGCACTCGATTGTGGTCTTCGGGCTCAACACGAGTGCCTGTGTGCATATGCTGATGGCCATGTCCCACGATGACGCCAGACGCGACAGTGCCTCCGAGTATTTAAAAAGGACACTGCAAATCCTGAGAAATAGAGAGCTGGTCTGTCCGAATCAGGAGCTTGTCCGCACGATTGAGGATTTCCAGTCCGCCAAAGGGGACATCGAAAAAGCGGTGCCGGCCTTGGAGGGCGCACGGGAGTCTGCCATCTCTGTTGTGCTCCCCCGTGTGAAGCTACGGCCGTTGTCCGATGCGGGGACGCTGGATGAGACAACAAGCACCACGCAGGCCGTCGTGCTGATTCGCATCCCCAAGCAGGCCACGCCGGAAATACAGCCGCTCTCCGCGGCAAATTCTCCCGAGTCCACCGCCTCCTCCATTATGCTGCCGCTACAAACCGAGACAGAAACCATGCTGCAGTCTCTCCTCGATGCACTTGTTCCCTCATTACCAACCAGGACGGGTGACCCTCTCCCCTCGGATGCACTGCCCGCCCTGCATGCCGCAAAGCCTTCCATGACTTCGTACGCTGGGCCTATCTTTGCGGAGCACTTTCCCGCGTTCAACTCGTTTGATTTCCAGCCGTCCCCTTCCTCAAGCGG
Source organism: Calcarisporiella thermophila (assembly GCF_041956535.1). Classification (NCBI taxonomy): domain Eukaryota; kingdom Fungi; phylum Calcarisporiellomycota; class Calcarisporiellomycetes; order Calcarisporiellales; family Calcarisporiellaceae; genus Calcarisporiella; species Calcarisporiella thermophila. The sequence goes on from NW_027192193.1 coordinate 219,471, forward strand.
GTCTCCGTCCCAGTCAAGCGGGGAAAGGGTGGATCCGAAAGCTACCCCCGAGCAGCAGGGCGAGCTTATGGCTGCCCTCATCAACCTTGCCACCACGCCCGAGTTCTTCAACATCCTCCAGTAGCCAAGCAAGCCTCCAATGGGCACCAGATAGCTCTTGCACGAGGATCCAATTCCCGAAATGCCTGCATGACGCCGATTACCAGAACCAGGATTCACCCGCGTAGCAGCCCCCCCCCCCCATGGATGTTGCCGCTATGAGAGCTGCGTTACAATGGTCACTCTTCCTGTGCTTATTCTATTTACATTTTCTATAATTTAATATATCGCATACTTGCTTTATTTTATTTTTTGGGGGGGAGGGGGGGAAACCATCTCTCTATATCTATAGCCCTCTACGCCCAGGTGACCTGGACGCTATCTTTTTGTTTGCCTGTCAATAATTGTGTAAACCCACGTTTTTTTTTTCCATTTATCAAAGTAAATACCACAGACATGCTTTTGCCATTGGACTGAATTTCTGTTATTGGTCGTACTGTACCACAAACACCACCAGGACTGGATCGACCCGAAAACTCCAGGCGCACCCCAAGCCATCGTCAGAGCACATTTGGCTGGGGGAATCGAAACGTTCCTCAACGGGGAAGGAGTGTTCAGATGGCCCCATTTAGCTAAGCAACTCTTCTTTCTCTCTCTTTCCGCTATTGTGCCATACGGAAGCTCTCCTAGGAGCAACCAGGGGCCACCTTGAAACCTCCAGCTACCGCAGTGGACACCATTCAAGCTAGTAATGAATTATTTTTTGGGCTTTGCAGCTCTAGGGCGGAGAAGAGCGGTGAGTGTATGAAAAAAGAGCGGTTTCGTGAAGGAAATTGTGCCCTGCTCGCTAGCCATTTTGAAAGGCGCTCGTGGCATAATGGATATCCATTTGAGCGCAAGATTAGTTTAAACCGCACCCCTCAACGCTTGCTCTTTGGTCTGTGACACTTCATGTTCATCTATATCTATTTGTATATATGCTGTGTATGATTATTGATGTTGCAAAATTTAATTAGAACCAAGTCACTGTGTATCTGCTGGTGTGAGACTCTGTGTCTTGGTCATTTTTCCCATAGAAAATTGATCCCCCATTTACCCCCTCTGTGGCCGTATCATGAGTGCGTGTAGCTTGATCAGGATGGGGCATTTCGGCCGATAATATGTCGGGGCCACGCTGGCATCGCCAGTAGCACAATCCAATGTACCAAGTAATCAAGCGTCTCGTGGCTGGATTCGATCGAGCAGACCAGATCGACGAATAGCCGCCATCGGTGGCCACCTGTATCCATCCTATCTCCCTGCTGAACCTTGGAGGGGGAATGGCCCGATGGATTTGGATGCCAATTGCCTTAACTTCCAAAAACAACTCTAATCCGGAACTCCGATGGTGCCCAATGGTGGACTTGGTGACTTCATGCGGCTGCACGAGTCCATGGCGGCGGCTTGCTTACGCAACGGTTAGCGAAGGCCTTCGCATACCGTTTAGCCGGTCAACTGCGATGCAGCTCAGAAATAAGGCTTTCTTTACTTTTCCCCCCAACCCGTCTTTACCTCCTCGTGGGTTGACGACTATATTTAGTCCATATTGAGCTGGCAAGCTGAATTTGCATTTGTTTTTATTTTCTTTCGTGCATGCATCCATACGGTGAATTTAGCTAACGAGCCCATACGCCGCAAGCTGCCGGAAAGCGTGTAAACAAAAATGCTCGCGACGCTAGAGTGCGAGCTAGTTAGCAATAATAGCACAATCTGCGTCTAGGTGGACACCTTTTCTTGGTTCCAGCCATGCCCGCCCCTTCTAATTAGAGCCGGAGAGCATGGGTGAAGCGGTGGAGAGGCAGACGGCCTTCCCATCATGCAGAACCTGTGGCTGTGAGTTTCCCCTAAGCCTGGTTAATTAGCCTCCTCCATTAGGGCATTTCTGGAAACCTGTCGCGTGGCTCTTGGCTGGGCCTAGACTCGATGAGGGAGGGGGAGGCAAGGAGGGATGCATCCAGCCGCCTGCGGGTCCTCGCTGGTCGCCGACAGACGGAGGCAAGGGCAGGCGATGGCGTCTGGGTGAGATTCGTTCGGTAGAAGGTCTTTCTTTCATTTTCCTGGCCTCGGAGGTTTCAGGGGGAGGCCGGGAGGGGAGGAGGAACACTGAGCAGCCCGGCTCTGAAGGATATTCGACATGTTTCTATACATATGGACCTCCGAAGATCAGTGGTGAGATGCGTGGATGCAATCAACTAGGGGCCAGATTCTCTGCTAATCAGCATTTAGTAATTCATATTGCTGTTATCTTCAATAATTAGGTTTTACGTTTCACCCTTTTGGTTGCCTGCCCATGGAGCTCAATCTCGCTTTGTTCTACAGCATCGTTTAATAACCCAGGGCCGCTTATTTTCCGACCATGAGTAATGGGCCATCGGCGGCCCGCTGCGGGGGGAGGAGAGGAGGGGAGAGGGCTCGCAGCCGGCGGGCCCGTCCAGCGCTCTTCCTCCCCGCCTCTTACCAATCACCCATGTGGTGACGTCGGTTAAGGAGGCACTCTATGGCGCCCACACGAATCGTTTGCTTCCATTTCCGTTGCAAGTCAAAGCGATCAAAAATAGCCGGCCAATCAGGCGGGCCCCCGAGCCTATCGAAAAAATTAGAATCGTCTGCCGGCGACACATTGGAAGATAAAATTAACCCTCCGCCACTTTTAAGGGTTACTAAAGTAAAATAAGCATCTTACTGTTTTTTAATATGCAACGTCGTACCAATAACAAGATATAAATTGGATTGTCTTTCCTCAGCAACCCATTTTTTTAAATTCCAATTTTTCATTTCCTCTATCTCGTTCCTCCTCTTCCCTTTCTCTTCCCCATTGGATTCCTCCTATTTATTCATCTTGTAGTTTCTTTACTCTTCATCAGCCTCCTCTCCCCTTACCCACACGCTACCAAAGCACTCACACTAGAACTTCTACTCTTCAATAATGGTCGCCAAATCACTCTTCCTCTCTCTCTCGCTCGCTGCTCTCGCGGTGGCTCAGCAGGCCGCCCTTCCCCTCCCCCAGAGCGATGGGGTCCCCACTCCCCTCCAGGAATGGGTTGCCCAAGTCGATATGAGCAAGGTTGCTAACGCCCCCGTGGGCGCCAAGTGCGGCGAGGCCGGCAACGACCCCTTCTGCCACTGGACCTGCACCGAGTGCCTGCGCACCAACAAAACCGACGTCGCCACCTGCCCGAAGGGCACTTGGGCCTTGACCTTCGACGACGGGCCGACCGAGTTCACCCCCGCCCTGCTCGACTTCTTGAAGCAGAACAACCTCAAGGTGACCTTCTTCCTCATGGGCTCCCAGGTCAGGAAGCTGCCGGAGTTCGTGAAGCGCGCCTTCGCTGACGGCCATGAGCTCGCCGGCCACACCTGGTCCCACACCCCCCTGACCACCTTGACCAACGAGCAGATCATTGCCGAGCTCAAGTGGACCGAGGAGGTCATTTTCCAGACCGTCGGAAAGCGCATCAAGTACTTCCGCCCGCCGCAGGGCGACATGGACGACCGTGTGCGCGACATTGCCGCCCAGCTCGGCTACAAGATCTTCCAGTGGGATGTGGATACGTATGTAGTGTGGATTTTCTTTGCCATCGGTGACACACGCCGCTAACTCCTTATGCTCTTTTTGCTTGATCTTATTCTAGTAACGATTGGAAGATCCGCACCAAGGAGATCACCATCCCTCAGGTGGAGGCCAACATTGCCAAGCCCGTCTCCGAGGCCGGCACCCGCCAAACCGGTGTGCTCTCCCTGGAGCACGACCACGCCAAGGAGACCGTGGACGTGGCCATCGCCAACATCCCCAAGATCATCCAGGCCGGATTCAAGCCCGTGCTCGCCAGCCAGTGCATTGGGGAAGCCTCTGCCTATCGTGACGGAAGTGCTCCTGCCACCAATGGCACCTCGCTTGCGCCCTCCGCCAGTGCCGCTGTCTCCTCTGCCGCCGTGAGCGGAACCGTCCTGCCCTCGGCCGCGGCCTCTGGAGCGGCCTCTACTGGTGCCCCGGGTGCTTCGCTCGCGGCCCAGAGCGGGGCTGCTAAGCCTTCTTCCTCTGCTCAGGGAGCCAAATCCGACGCTAACCGCATGAGTGTCGGCATCATGGGACTTGTTGGGGCTGTGGTCGCCTCATTGGCGTTCTAAATTATCTTATTTCCTCTCTGCCTATACACATATACATATATATATATATATTACTGTTTTTATTATATATATACATACATTGATCTATTTTTTATTTGATAATTTCCCTCTATCAGCACGCACACCGGCATTTCATTTATCCCCGATTCGATTCACTTTTTTTTTATCTCTTCTCTTCCTCTTTCTCCCTCTTCCCTGTATGTACACGTTTCTATCTAGCAAAATATAAATGCACCTACCGAAGAGGTAGGTAGGTGTTGGACTCTAAACATTGATCCGGCCGGTGACGGAAACCCTCGTCATCGCCCTATGGATTGGTCCAAAAAAATAAGATTCAGCAGTATTGTAGCCAAGACCGGGAGAGAAGAATTTCGGGAACAGATCTAAACCTTTCTGCTGGTGTCACCGGCCAAAAAAAGCTTCTCTCCTGATCCAATATTCCCCCCCCTCAGCTACGTCGGTTGTTTGGATCTTCGACGCTCCCCGTCATCGTCTTTCTCTCCTAGCTGTCATCCGTCGACAAAATGACCAACAAGCCCTACGTCGTGTTTTGTCGCGGCTTTGATAATGCCCTGAAGGAATTCGACGAGTTCTCCAAGAAATTCAATGTCCAGGTTTGTATAGGCTTGCTCCCTAGGAGGGATGAATTGAGGGGTGATTCCAACTTATGGCTGCCCTCTGCAGATAATGAACCCCGCCATTTCTCGCGCCGAATTCATCGACGATCTCAAGGCGGGGAAGTTGAACGGCGCCGTGGCGATTTACAAATCCTACGAGTCCAACTATGTAAGTTCATGAGGCCATTCCGTCCAGTTCGGCGGTTTATTGAGTTGAAGCGGATGCGGCTCGAGTTGGAGTTCATGGCTGATCCCACTGTCTCATGTTCTTAGACCATCGGCCGATTCGATCAAGAAATCGTGGACCTCCTCCCCGATTCTCTCAAAGTGGTGGCCTACCGTGGTGCCGGGTATGACAGTATTGACGTCGAAGCTTGTGCAAGAAAAGGTGACATCCCGCGCTAACCTTACTGGTTTCACTCGGGGAGAGCCACGCTAACCTATCCCACGCTCTAGGGATTTGGGTCACCAACACCCCCGGTGCCGCCAGTGATAGCACCGCCGATGTCGCCATGTGGCTGGTCATCAGTGTGATGCGCAATATGTGGGCGGCCCAATTGAGCGTGCACCGAGGCAATTGGAAGCATGGGTGGGAATGCGGCTACAATCTGCGTGGCCGCACCCTCGGGATTCTGGGGCTGGGCCTCATCGGGCAGCAGTTGGCAGTGCGGGCCAACAGCTTTGGAATGCGAGTCATCTACAATAAGCGGACGCCCTTGTCGGCCGAAGGTAGGCCGTCTTCAGCTGGAAATTCCCCATTTCCTCTGCGCCAGAGCTCACCCCGTTTTTCTCTTCTCCCCTCTCTTCGTTTCCCCTCCTTCGCTTGCTCCCCGTGTTTCTCGACGCCCCTATTTTGAATGGGTAGAGGAGCGGAAATGGAACGTCCACTATGCCGGGTTTGAAGCGCTGCTCTCGCAGGCCGACGTGGTGGTGGTGTGCTGCCCGCTGACCCCCGAGACCCGCCACCTCCTCAGCGACGCGCAGTTTGCGCTCATGAAGCGCGGGGCGCACGTGGTGAACATCGCACGGGGAGCCGTGATTGACGAGGAGGCGCTGGTGCGCGCCCTGAAGAGCGGGCACCTCGCCAGCGCGGGCTTGGATGTGTTCGAGCATGAGCCGCAGATCCACCCCTACCTGCTGGAGAGCGAGCGGTGCATGGTGTTGCCCCACGTGGCCGGGCCGACCCATGACACTCACTATCGGATGGAGGAGCAGGTGATGGAGGCCATCGAGAGCGCGTGTGAGGGCCAGGTCCCCCCGCTCTATCATGTGAATTGGCCGCAGAATATACCAAGACCTTAAGGGGCCGATCCCGGGCACGGGAAGCCACCTCCTCGCCTTTAATACGAACCCGGTTGGTTACAACATACAATAATTTATTAGAGATAATGCTCGATCTTTGTTATTCTACTCTCGCTTAAATAATAAAAAAGTGGTTTGACATGAAATGTGTATCATCAAGTGGTATATCAATGGAAGGGAGAGGCAGAGGGGTGGCTAAGGAGGGGAAGAAGGGGGAGGAAGACGAGGAGGGGGAGGAGGGCTCTAGCGCCTCTGTAGCTCTCTGAGGAAGGCGGCGTCCTTCTCGGGGGACCGCTCGTTGGAGAACGAATCCTGCTCGTCGCTCTCGAGCTTGTCTCGGAACTGTTTGGACGGAGAGAGCTTCCATCTGCGGAAGATGAAGATGCCCACCGCCGCGGCCACGATGACGCACGCGACCGCGATCCCTACGGATATGAATCTGGGTGCGGGGGAAAAAGAGGGAAAAGAGGGTTAGACGTCGCCAAGTATTTGAATAGCGCCAGGCCAGTGGGCCACTCACTGAGTGTTATCTCCCCCAGAATCGGCTGCCTTTTGGTTTGCTGAACTCACGGAAGTCGCCGGCGACGACGGGGCGAGGGGGGAGGAGGAGGAGGCCGGAGCGTTTGGGAAGTCCGCGGGCGGGGTGGGCAAAGAGGCCCGGATGTAGCTAGTGCTGGTGGAGGTGCCTTTTTGTGAGGGATTGGGGAGTGGGGCTGGGATGCTGGGCTTTACTGTGACGGTCGCCACCGTTCTCGTGGAGATCCCCGGGATCACGGGGTCGGGATTCTTGGGATTGGGGGACGGATTCTTATCATCCCGCGTAGTCTTGTCTGGCGGGGTTTCGGGGCCTTTTGTCTTCTCGGGCTCCTTCGATTCGGGTTTCGATGGAACTGGGGTTTCTTTTTCCGTGGTGGGAGCCTCGCTCTTGGGAGTCGAGGCAGGGGCCTCCTCCTTAGCTGATGTAGGGCCTTTGCCATCATCCTGAGATGCTTGGCGGCGCTGAAGCTGATGGCGGGGGAATTTGCGCTTGGATTGATACGGCATGATGACGGCGCCTAATGAGAGAAGTGGAGAGGGGCGTGAGCAGGCAGAGGAGAGGCGAGGGGGAAGCGAGGAGGGCGGCGTCCAGGCGGGCACCGAGCAGGGCAATAAAAGGCTGTGGCACGCACCCCAACCTTAAATCCAGGCCCGCCAATGGCATCTGCGGTGCTGATGGAGGGGAGCTGAGCGGGTGCCTGCTGAGCTGGTTCTATTTTTCTACGATCTGAGCCTCTTTTCCCCCCGCCAGCCTTCGCGGTGGACCAATCTGGGCGATCCGCTGCTGTTTTTCATTTTAGCGGAGAGCCTCCAGCCAAAACACGCTGGTTTGTGGCCGGGCGCCCGGCTGCCATTGACTCGCGAGGGCTGGCCGTCTCTGCCAGCCCTGCGGCTAGGCGCTCTCCCTGGCGCATGAATGGCGTCGTGGATGCAGACAGCAAGGCGGGAGGCCGCTGCCGCTCCTCGCATCGCCGGTTGCGCGCACGAGAGCTAGGAGGTTTGGCCTCGGGCCTGTCCCTAAGCAACGCCGCGTTGCAATGGGGAGGGGAGAGGGCGTCGGCACCGAATCCCGGAAGCTTCTTCCAGATCCTCGATTCGGATCCAAGAGCCCAGAAGGGCGAGCACACTCTCCGGAGCGTGACTGCCCGGTGCCGATTATGGAGAAAGGCTCACAAGGGCAATTTGTGTTCCATTGCAGGGCGATGCTCGGCTGAGATTCAAAAACCCTATTTTCTTCGCCAAACGTGGTAAGCAGAAATTTTATTGCCGGCCGCGGTTGTTCTGTTTTTCGCGACCTTGCGCCTGAGGATCGGCTGTGCCCTCGCGCTTCCCGACCGCCCTCCATCGCCTGCCGGATCGCCAAGCTCAGCATTCCGAAGATTAGAAAAACCGCGGAATCCGCGCATCCGCATCTCTTGGTTGTTCCGTGATTGGCAACCGGATTGATCCAAGACTTTCTCTTTCGAAGCCTCAACCGTATTAGCCGGCTTTCTTATTGCCGCTCGACTTTCCGCTCGTGGGCCCGCCCCAATCCTTCCTCCCTCCTCGCTTTTTTTGCTAATCCATTCAGCCCGATTCTCTTTCGGACGATCGACGATGGTTCTGGTAGTCATCCCTCTCGCTCTCCACCGCCTCCTCCCATTTCTGTCTAATCTGGCCCATCCTTGTAGGATCCCAATGCTAGTATCCAAGACATCAAGCGTCGCATCGTGGTGGAGCGGAAGCTAATGAATGGCGCAAGGGCCATGCGTTTGATGCTACAGGTTGGTTGCTTGTTCTCCTCGCGAGTGCGCATGCGTACATTAATGCGAGGCGCTTTCTTTTTGATGACCAGGATAAGAAGATGCTAAGTCAATGTGATGACCGAATTGCTGAGATCCAAGCTCGCATCGACTTCCTTCAGAGTGAGCTACAGCGGCTCGAGAGAAGACAGAGCACCCTAATATCCTCGACCTCCTCTCGAATCTCGCTGGGTCGTCTGCGCTCATTCAGCGATGGCAACGTCACGGAATCATTCCCGGACTTGTCTGAATGGTTTGAGAAGCTGCTGGAGTCTTGGAACTATGAGCCGTCCATTCTGGAAACCCAGGTCAAGAAACCCGCCCTCTCGAACCTAGGTACAGTCCGGATGCTTTGGGCTATATCGACTCTCCTTCCACCCTTGCTAACGTCCCCAAACTCTATAGATTTGATAAAGGCCGACACCCCCATCTCTCTTCGAAAAATCGCGCACAAGCAGCAACTCCTCGAGTACAAGCTCGACGTAGAAAACAAGTTACGCCAGGGGTCCGAGAGGCTCATTCGAGTGTATCAAATGGAGCCCGCCATGGGCGATCGTCGGACTCGCTCCGAGGCCACTGCCAAGTTCCAGGAGAGCGTGGACAAGATCTCGTTGTTGCGAAAGGCATTGAACAAATACAAGGGCCTATACTTTAGGCAAGGGAACGAAGGTTTGTAGTCGCTGGGCTTCCTTGTGAGGTCTTTAGGGTTGCGCTGATCCCATGTCTTAACACAGAAGAGGAGCTGTTGCCGAAATTTCCTCCAGGAACCCGTCGTCCCGTGAGCGGTAAGCTCCACCTCCGCAATCTCACCGCCTCCAAGGTGGCGCACATCTCCTCGCACCGCGCCAGGAGCCCGGAAACCATCTGCGTCATCAAGGTGGATGGCACGGAACAGGCCCGTACGCGACCCAGTCGGAGTGACTGCTGGCCGGATGCCCTTGAAATCGAGGTGGACCACGCAAGCGAAATGGAGATCACCATGTACGACCGGGAGGGTGACAAAACGATCCCCGTGGGAATCCTCTGGGCAAACATCCAGGACATAGCGGAGGAGGTGCGGAAACAGAGGGTGGAGCACATGACAGAGGGCTGGGTCCCTGCAGGACAGGTGCCGTGTTTGAGCCCAACCACTATGACCGAGCCCACGGAGTATGGGTTTGGATCGGGTGGCGACAGCCCCTCCTCTCACCCCGAGTCAGCACTCAGTGGTCCCCCCGGCTGCGACATTTGGACGCCCCCTTCAAACCCAGAGGCGCAAGGGCCGGAAGGCTTTGAGGCCACATTTGACATCGAACCCTACGGACAGCTCAGTTTACACTTAAATTTTGTAAAGGAAAATGCGGGGAAACGAGGGGGCGATAGGTTGAACCGAGTTGGCGCCCTCAAGCGGCGCAAAGAGGAGATCCACGAGATGCGCGGCCACAAGTTCCTCGAAAAGCAGTTCTACAATATCATGCGGTGCGCGTCGTGCTCCGAGTTTTTGGTGCAATCGGGATTCCAGTGTGAAGGTAGTTTGATTCAATTCCCGCTCCCCAAGAACGGCTTAATTTAGGAAGCTCTCGTGGCACTTTTATTGAATTCTCATGCAGACTGTCGGTATACATGTCATAAAAGATGTTATGCCCAGGTCCTCGCCAAATGCATTTCGAATTCCTCCGCTGAAGTGGTATGCTGTTTTGTTTTTGCCATCGTCTTGTCGTTTCGAAAAATAATCTCCCCCTCCCCTTTATTTACGATGCATAGAGTCAATTGGACGCGATGTATCGGATCCCTCATCGGATGGAGCCGATCACCAACATGTCCGCCAACTGGTGCTGCCACTGTGGCTACTTGCTACCGTTTGGGACAAAAAGTTCCTGCAAGTGTAGAGGTAAAAGAATACTGGATAGCGCGCTCAAGCTTATTCATTGCTAATGCTACATACGATGTGATATGGAAAATTAGAATGCAACGTTCTTTGCCATACGAAATGTTCCCATCTGATCCCGGACTACTGCGGGATGCCTCTCGACAAGCTCAAGCTTATGCTGGAAGAGATCCGGTTAGCCGAGATGCGCCGTTCCACCGACGTTCGAAAGCTCGAGCCGAAAAACTCGCCATCTTCAGCCGATGCATTCACCGCGTTGACGCCCCCTTCTCTGTACGAATCTAAAAGCGCGGGCTCGTCAACACATTCCCCGGAGGAAAGGCAGGTTGAAGAAGTGCCTATTGAAGGAGAGACACCTATAACATCCATGGAGGACGAAGAGATGAAAAACACAAAAGAAGGGCAGCCTAACATGCATCTAGAAACGGAAATAGTGCACGAGTCGAGTAGTAGCTATTCCGAACTTGCTTCTGGGCAGACTTCCAGATCAGGTGCCATGTCGATGGAGCGTTTACAGGATATGATTGATTTGGCGCTGAAAAAGCAAGATGGGGGAATAGAGGAGCAGAAACCGACAATGTCATTAGACGATTTCCATTTCATAAAAGTACTGGGGAAGGGAAGCTATGGCAAGGTGTGTACCGCTGCCGGCGTCCTCTCTCACTACTGAGAACACTCCGATAATCCCCTATGCTCTGATCTTATTAGGTGATGCTGGCTGAGCACAAAGTGTCGAATCAATTAATTGCGATAAAAATATTAAGAAAGCACGCTATTCTTCGAGAGAGAGAGATCGAAGGGTAAGCATAATGAGCGATCCACTGCACTTTTTTTTTGTTTCAGAATGCACTCCATTGTTGACGATGCTGTTAGTTTATGGTCAGAAAAGCGCATTCTCCTTCTCGCAAACAACGCACGCCATCCGTTTCTTAGCCATCTTTACTACTGCTTCCAAACTGAGACGCAGCTGTGTTTCGCCTTGGAATATGTGGCGGGCGGCGACCTCATGGGTCACATTCAACGGGAACTCTTCGGCGAGAGGCGAGCCCGATTCTACGGCGCCGAGGTGCTTCTCGCGCTCGAATTTCTCCATGCTAATGGAATCCTCTATCGCGACTTGAAGTTGGATAATATCCTGCTAGGCGCTGACGGTCATATTAAACTTGCCGATTTTGGGCTCTGCAAAGAAAATATGTATTTCCAGGATACTACCAACACCTTCTGCGGAACGCCAGATTTCCTGGGTTAGTAGGCTCTTGCAACATGGATATTACATGAATGCCTATCATCGCTAATGAGGGTCTGCTTTTTGTGTAGCACCTGAGATTTTGTTGGAGCAGGGCTACACCCGCGCGATAGACTGGTGGGCCTTTGGGGTCTTGTTATACCAGATGATGCTGGGTCAGGTACGAGAACGGATGCCTTGAAGAACACTCTGAAAAACAGCAATTTTCATCCTTGTTTTCTCCCCCCCCCCCTCCCTTTTTTCCCATTACAGTCTCCGTTTCAAGGCGATGATGAAGATGAAGTATATAATGCTATCATTGAAGATGACCCGCTCTTCCCCATTTCCATGCCCGGAAACGCCGTGCACCTCTGTCAAATGGTATTCTTATTTTCATTTAGCATACTCTATCCTCCCCTCCCCGATTGGGCTTAAGCCGAGACTGATTTTTGGTTGCCTTTTAGCTCCTCCAAAAGAATCCCGCCGACCGCCTTGGCTCGGGCCCCACCGATGCCGCCGAGATTAAAATTCACCCCTATTTCCGCTTCGTAAACTGGGATGACCTATTCCATAAGCGGGTCTCGCCGCCCTTTATACCCCGAATATCTTCACGATACGACACGTCCAACTTCGACGAGTTGTTCACAAACGAACCCGTTCAACTCACTCCCGTCAACATGACGCTAGAGTCGGTGGAGCAGGATGAGTTCGCCGAGTTCTCTTATGTTGCGAGCTGGACCGACCCTCACGACTTCAACGCGATGTTCCCCCTGACCGAATCCGCGGAGCCCGCTGGGAAGCAGCGTGGCCCCGCAGAAGAGAAACAGAGTGAGGAGCAGATAAACGGCAGTGCCGTGATTGAGGGTCCGGTGGCAGTGGCCTCGTCGTCATCCAGGCCGGGTTCCAAGTCGCCCCTCGTTAGCTCTCCGCTGTCATTCCTGAATGATTTGCCCGAAGTTGGTCCTCCTCCTCCCCCTCCGCCCCACCAACTGCACCCTCGACGGACTGCTGCCCAGGAATTGGATAATGGGAGGAAGCTGGTGGCTGCTCCGGCGTTGTAGGCTGGAGTTCGATTCATAGCCTTGGTAGGCTTGTTAATGTTATTTGTATACCATTCCATCTGCCTTGATTGCGGCTAAATTGTTTTGTTTTTCCCTATTGCTTGCTATGTTTATGCTCCATTTCTGTTGATATTCGATAGATTTTCTAACTCTATATTACTATATACTATTCTAATGTCCATATTATATTCTCTACGCTCTGTGATACTTTGAATTGGCAGAAGAGTACGATGAGCAACGACCCACGACCTGCTTTGGCTATTGCTTTCGGAGCGTAATAAAGGCCTATTTAATTTGTGAAGGTGCGACCGTATATCTCGGGTTCTCTGCTCTAATTGAAGCAGAGAACCCGAAATCCCCTATCCCATTTCCATTCGGCCCTCCCATAATGGTCCAATGCTTGTCTGTGGCTTAGATGCTTTGTTTACACAACCGGTGGCTCACTATAAAAGCACGTCGAGGAACGCGCTCCCCCTCCTCTTTCCTTACACCTTGGCGTTGGTCACTTAGGACTAACCGTCTTCGCACTCTTTTAGAATGTGCGATGGTGAACGGAGCAAGGGAAGATCTCAGCGGGTTTAAAAGACATGGGTGGAACTTTTAGTGCTGATATCCTTGTAAGAGAGCCTGCTACATTTATTTTTTTTTTTCCATTTTTCTTTCTTTTTTTTTTTTCATTGTTTTCGTTTTCGTTTCGCTAATTCACCAACAACGCGCATTCGTTATAAGGTAGGCCGCTATTTCCTTTCTTTTTTCCCTTTTTGAGCCTTGAGATGATAAAAGCATTACAGACCTGTGCTGATTTCAGCATGAGGATAAACATGTTGCCTCTTATAACTGAGGGTTTCCTTTTGTTTTGTTTTCTTTTGTATAAGCATGCGGAATGTGGAATATTAACCTCCGGTTTCTTGATTGCATTGTTTAGGTAAAGTCTCGCCAGTAATGAGGACAATGGATAATAAGAGTCAATAAAAACTTCTTTTCAATAACTTTTTGTGGACAAATAAACAAAAAACTTTTAGTGACCTAAATGATGTAGCAAATAGAATAGTGCATTTTATTTGGATTAAAATGGATTCTAGCTAAAGAAACTTTGGCTTTTTAACCGGGAAATGCAATAGTAAACAGAGAAATTATTTGCTTGTAACAATATATGGTCCATTGTCGGATACTCGGTTACAATCTCCTACAGCGATATCAGATTCTTCCTCATTGAATTGAGCCCATGTTTTGGTGCTCATTCCGCCCAGAATCTACGGCCGGTGATGAGTTTACAAAGTCATTGACGGGATGCTTCCTCTGTGCGAATTCAGCCCTTTACAGAGTTTGGCAAGTTTGCGCGGGAAAGGCGTGTATAACTGTACATCAGGATGGATAGCGTAGTTTTTGTAATAAACATAGCGGGAGAGAAGCGCTTCCGTTATACTCTTTCAAAAATAGGCTCAATTACATCTATCTACGCGTTAATGAGAGCCATTTATTGGCCAAATATATATGATCTCCTTTTCTTATGAAATAGGAGGCGATTTATTCACCGGTGCATAGGAGCTGGCTCGTACCTCCGTCGTCGTCTCTCCATTGAGTGTTTCTCAAGTATCTCTTAAAAAAGATCATTGACTACAAGCATGTAAAGTAAATTGAGAGGTGAACTGCACTCTCTCTCATTTACTCTTCACTCTACATCGCAAATACCTCTCTCTGGTTGTGATTTGAATACTGTTTCCCTTTTCCATTCTCTCACTAGTATTTTCCATTCTGCACGTTTATTTCTCGATTTCCTGTCCTGTATTGATCGGCTAATCTCTCTCTCCACTGTTTGTGGCTCGGATTAGATTAATTTCTATAAAAGTCGGTCATTATATAAGGCCAAGGCAAACCTACAGTATTTGGTAATGATGGGAAAGCTATTGTATGATCAAATCAAGTGCTGCCGGATCTCTTGACTTGCATTTGTCCAGATGAAACGTGAAATGACCCCAGGCCACTAACCAAAGTAGAGCTCCTAAAAGTCCTCATCGCTTTAATTTTTTGCTTTTATGGTTTAGTTCAATAGCTCAGTGTCCAATGAAAGCGATATTTTCTTGTTGAACCCCTAGCTTAATCGAGCTCTCTCTGCATGAAGCATCAATAGGTGTTTATTAATATGTTATGGGCTAGATCTAACTAACACTTTAATTGCTGCTTTCAACGCTGAGTCGCAAGCTCGATTTCACTCTCAGGAAGCTTATAAATAGGTCGAAAACAACCGTATTATGCTAGTGTACGATTGCCAGGCAGCTTAGCTTCCCTCTTTGCTCAAATCTAAGGGCACTACACTTTCCATCTCATTTTATACTGGTATATCAATTTTGGTTATTCAATGCCGATAGATTATTCTATTTTATTTTGTAACCACCCTTCAGTGGATATCGAATGAACACCTTGTTATTATTGCTATCATTGCTTGGTGGCCTCTTGGTAGAGGCAACCACCATCAGACTATGGAATGGACCAGGTTGCAACACCATTCTGGGAAGTGTGGTGCAAACCATCTCGGCCTGTGGCTGCCATCCAATCTCTAGCGGGAGCACTTGGTCCATCGATGTGTCCTTTACTGGGCAAACGGTGGCAGCGTATAGTGACGGCGATTGCAGACAAAGAGTCGGAGAGGTAGCGGATCACTCCTCATGCTACAACACACCTTTGAAGATATACAGTGTTTGCATCGACTGTGGAGAGTTTGGCAATTGCAATAACTAGACAGTCGAGGCTATTAAATGCGCTATAAACCGTTAATCAAATTGGCTAGAAGCTACTCATTCTTACATGCAGCCAAGCTTATTATATTTAGAATTTGAAATACATAGCAGTTGGAGCTTAAAAATAATGGATAGTTGTACAATTATTCCTCCTCTATCGTCTTCTTTTAAATCAATGCTACCTCCAAGTTGGATGAAGGGAAATCCCTTTCGTCTTTTGAATCTTGAATACAATCGAAATCCTTTACTTAAAATGGCAAAGAACTGACTCTATATTAATTAAAAAAGGACTCGAGATTGACTAAAAGTGAGGAAGGAAAAACAAAATGCTGTTGGCCTTCCAGGCAAAATTTGGTTTGAAACCAAGTTGGAAATGCAAGCTCTTGGACAGTTTTAGGTTCTTAATTGATTCGAAGAAAAGATAGCCATTTCTCTGCAGAGAGTTGATATGAAAGTCGTGTTGTCACAGGCCACTCTGTAATGGGATGCCTTGTCGATTTCGCTTAAGCCGTCGCATACGCTAGTATTAATCAAAGAAATAAACTGACTCCAAATCAACTAAATTAATTATGGACAATGGCTAGTGAATGTTGCTCCATTTTTTATCAAAGAATCCTCTGGCCCCATTTGTATGTACGTCAATAAATAGAGTGGACTGCTGGCCATTATACCTTAACTTGGATTCTGAAAAACTATTGGGTCCAAGTTTACACCTTCATGTTCATAATAAATAATGGCCATACCATTTCAAGCCATATAAGCAAAACCGACGAACGAAAACAGTATTAAACT
The DNA here is from genome assembly GCF_041956535.1 of Calcarisporiella thermophila. Lineage (NCBI taxonomy): Eukaryota > Fungi > Calcarisporiellomycota > Calcarisporiellomycetes > Calcarisporiellales > Calcarisporiellaceae > Calcarisporiella > Calcarisporiella thermophila. The sequence goes on from NW_027192193.1 coordinate 235,597, forward strand.
TAGGTCGATCATTTGCCTCGATTTCAAAAGAAGAGGCTCAATTTGTTTTTCAATGTTTTTGATTCACTGAATTCTTTTCCCTCTCTCGGCTGCATGATTTGATCCCTTAGGGAAACAACCTCTACATTCTCATGGCTTATACTTGCGATTTTATAGTATTCGGAATATATATATGTTTTCCCGGGAAACCGAAAGCCATATTTTAATCACTATAGTTATTCGATTCTGGGTACTGGAAGAATATTTGTATCATCTCCGTAAAAATAAATATATCATTTCATAATCTGGCACTCGCAATATCATAGTTGGTTTATTTATAATATGAGTATCCTGGAGCAGTTCATCTGTCGCATTGGGTTTTCAATGCATATCCTTGATGGCACCATCACCGTGGAACGTCAAAATATCACCAATCATATTTCAGTCCTAATAATATTCAATTCATTTTCCACGTATTTCTTATTACTCCTGTAAAGCCGCCAAGGCAGGTGGCTTTACATCTTATACTATTGTGTCTGTCTCATGTTAGAATACATAAAAAAAGGGCACTCGGATCAAGATTTTTTTCGAAAAATCTCTTTCCCGCCCTATTCTCTTCAGTATATATATACTCTTTTGCACGCAAAATATTGAATTTGATGATCTTACAATCCAATTTTCTCTTTCAGCCCTACTTCTACTTAGGTTATTAACTATGTCCCAGGAGAAGCAACTACCAGCCCCTCCTTATCGATTTATTCCACAAGTCAATCTTCCGGCTGACCGTTCAATCTCACCCCCTCCTCTTTCACATCCATACCTCTACGCCACCCCATATGCTAATGACAGGATGCCTCAACCAAATCCTGCGATTTCGCAACCTCCACGATAGTACCTAGAAATGTCCTCCCCTTACAGTCCATCCATTCCCTCGGGAGAACAATACAGCATAGTTTCCATTCCACCTCAACCACTAGTGTTCTCACCTCCACTAGTGCCTGTACAGCCTCAGTCAACACTGCCGAATTTACACTCGTATGTAGGCATCCCACACAATAAAAAGTTTCTCTATATACTCCTGGGTAGGTCCAAATAGTAACCAAAAGTAATGGGTGATACTCTGGCTTATATAACTATGATAGCTCTCATTTTCCCACCACTACCACTTATCATGGCTGGAGCATCAACCGAGGAGGTTTGCGTCAACAGTAAGTTGGGCTGTTCAAATTTTTCTTAAAAGCACAATGCTAACTTTGAAACTAGTCCTATTGACACTGATATCCTTTGGCCTTTTCGGTAAGTAAGATGTGCACGTTGTGTGAGTGTAAGCGGATATTGATAAAAGCGACTTTTAGGAATCATTCATGCGCTTATCTACATAAGTAACCATTAATTTTGTCACACACCTGCGCTCTAGGAAATTAATTTGCTTTCAACGGCTGGCGGATTAATGCGTTCCATATGTATTAAATACGCGAAAATTGGTAATCTATTGCTCTGTGAGTGGGTGATTATGTGTTTTATTATGAAAACAATAGGGAAATTGTGTTAATATGTGCTAATGTGCATTATCTTTATGAATATTTTTTCAAGGACGAAATAAACTGTACTACTCGCCCCTACAAAAAAAATATCATAACGAAATTTGTTAGAAAGTATAAATAAAACAATGATTTACCTCGATAAATCATAGTGAAATTTGATCAAATCAGGGGTGTAAGACTGATAAATTTGTAAAATTGGATAGTGGTTTTTCACGTGATATTAAATAACTGGCTGTAAACCTCTAGTTGCGAGTAATTAACGCTATGATATTGGTGTTTGAGATAATTCAATTTCGAAGTAGAGAATTAGGTTAAGTAAATCTGGCCCTAAAAAATCATCGTTCAGTTTGACTTGGCCCAGCTCCACGGCCGAAATCAATATTACGTTCTAAAATTATTATTACCTTTGT
>NW_027192193.1:243482-270453 GCF_041956535.1 Calcarisporiella thermophila
CGTGTCAGATGAAGGTGGCATATCAACTTCAATTGACTTCAACATCATTTGAAGATTAATATTTTCGCTTATCTATTTCTATAGATAATAATATTAATGAGAATCTCAGAGTATCTCCTGCAGATTTAAGAGAGTTTATTCGAAGCGAAGTGCGTGAAATGACAGGAAACCTAGGTCATTTAGCATCAAATCACGCAAGGAGAGGAGGGGTCCAAATTACCTATTCAACAGGTAGAGGCAGAGGCAGAGGCAAAGGCAGAGGAAAGAAAATTAGTATCGAAAATAGACCGAGAAGATATCAGCCAACAAGAGCAGCCAGAAAGGAAAGCAAAAATGGATAATAAAAATATATATATCGGAATTAAATAAATACCTATTATTTACTACTAATTACCTATTCGTTAAATATTCATTATTAACTCTACAAAGTGCTATCAAAAGGGGAACATAAAAGAGCATATAGAATATATGTGACGATAAGAAAACGTATAGGAACATAGAGGTTTTGTTCGGGTTTCATAATGCCTGATGTTTTCTAAACATTTTATTTATCCGAGTTTTTTGTAGGGTATGGCATAGAGAATTCTTGTATGGATTTTTTTTACGTAATATATCTGCCGAACGATTGGAATCATATTGGGTAAAAATAGAAAGTAATGAATGGTTTCAATAATACACCGAGCTGATATATATGGACTCCAAGAATACAAAGATTGATTCATAGCATTTCCAAACTTTCTATGGCTTCCATTTAGCCAATGATATCTCCTTTTCTCACTGGCCGTACCTGCCCACTATACCCAAGGCCCAAGTGACCGTGTACATTAATGCCATATTGCCAGAGAATCTTGTTTGGCGTATGTTCAGCGAGCAGCTGCCATTCCCGATCCTTCAAATGAGCTTGCAGACAAGGCCACCCTGCCGTCACCATTCCTAAAGGCTGTCGAATAGCTTCCATGCACATATATTTCTCGCGCGATGCCAAACAGTTAAAAAGCATAAGGAGAAAGCTTGCGAGCGCTATGGCGGCACTCACCACTAATATATGGATACCTGCAAGATCGCCAAAATAGGGTGAGGCAGACTGGACCCTTAACTTGGCGTGAAGGAGAGTTCGAGGGGCTGCTTCCGAATCCTGTACTGTACGTGTCACCTCCATCAGCTGTAACAGAGCGAGGCCGCTTAGCCACTGTTCAATCCCGGTGTCGGTGAATGCTTCGGGCGTATGATATGGGGAGCAGATTAGGCTTGCATTTCCATTTTGTTGCTGCGAAACCATCATGCCAAGATAGTCGACAAGGCGCAATACCACGACCGCCACTAAATCGGTATTCCCTTCCATATTGATGCGTGGCACCTCAGTGGGCCGACCCGTAGGTTCTATGAGCATTTCGTCGTTGGCGGTGTCAATTCCAATTTCGAGCCAACAATTCACAATGTCCGAATTGTCGGACGGAATAACCCCTGGCGGCTCGAAGAGTAAGCTCAACGAATTGTTGTTAACCGCCACAACGTAAGCCACTTCTGAGATATTATAGTGCTCCGAGTAGCCAAGGGAAAATCTTGAAGATCCTCGGTGCATGCAACGAGCCTGGGCGCGGAGGAACAGGCTTTTCTCAACTCCTATCCGTAATTTGCTCCCATATTTCCCTGTGAAATAGGATTTTTGATATGGGTCGGCAAAATTGAATGGGCTGAGGAAAGCTCCACCTTCTCCGGGGAAGTCATAGAGCCCGACATTATTGATGACTTTAGGTCCTAAAGCCAAATAATTACAGGATCTCACGACATCGGGTCCCGTGCAGTTGACTGAAGCTAGTTGCCCATTCAGCATGACTTGCCCACACCCAAAATTATACCCATACTGCATGTCAAAGACGGCTTGCCGCACAAAGCGCGGGCTTAGGCTCAAGATCTGTGCGGAGCTAACATAGTAGGTCCCATCGCTTCCCACACCTACAGTTGCAGCGGCAGCAGTCAAGATACTCAATGCCACCAGGATCCATATCCGAGGGTTGAGCCACGGAGCATAAGCTCTTCCGCGAATCCAATCTTGCCACTCGATGATAAACCAACGCAGTCCACCAGAAGGTCCTGACACCAGAGCAGTTAGATGGCCTTCATGGACCCCTGCGTTTCCTGCTTTATCGTCTCCATATCGTTTAGACAACATCCTGGCAGCGAGTATATGATCCCACGCACATGACCAGAGTACTCCACTAGAGAAGGTAATGATTGCATACACCAACTGGGTGATCCACCCCAGCAACAATGTCCAGTATCCAAGGGAATCGATGAAAATTTTTGCATTGAAAAGTAATACGACCCCCCATCCAGTGGCAATTAATCCACCTACTAGACTAAGCCAAACATTATGAGCTTTAAGTCGGATAAGAACTCCCACTTTATTCCGATAGGCAAACTGCCCATCATAGGGATTTTCCTGGGGTGGATATATTCTCATCATATCTCCAAAATTTATGGCGTTGATGAATTGAAGCAATAAAAAAAAACGCTATACGTTCAAGAAATGATAAAATTAAGGGTGATAATTACACGAAAAGCACCTGTGAATTATTTTATGATTATATAGAGAATCCAAAGAAACGAAACCGGTTTCTTGGTTATCTCAGGCGATATAAATACTATCCTATTTTAAAGCCTAGCTTTTAGTTCTAGCTTAAACAAGTGGCTAAAAGTCTAGAGAGCAATTTACTTTTAAAGAGTTTTGAATACTTGGTTTTAAATTAAAACTAGAAATCAAATCTCCGTCTATTTGCAACAAAATCAATGTACAAAAATAGACTATTTTGCATTAAGATTTTAAAAACCAATTCACATGAATTAATCACACTAACATGTAGTAAATATAAGTTAATATAAGTTGTAAGTTTGCTATCGAAGAGCTATATATATATATTTTTATCCCTGTTTAGTTTTTCAGTTCGAGAGGATAAATTACACATTTTCTTTTGGAAACATTTGCATGTCACAACACGATGATTTAAGCTTAGCTTAATTGAGGAAATTCTGTAACGAAAATCTATACATGTTAACATCTGGTTGTAATTATAACCAGGAGAAAATCCTCAAACAAGTCTTCACAATAGTTGATGCGAATGAGACTTGAGGCTGATTATATACTTGATACCACAGTTTAGCCAACTAACTCCCTTTTGTAGTTTGAAATAAAAAAGCCGTTTCACTCAATTCCTGCCTCTGTTAAAAAGCGAGTGTGGCTGACATTGACATTTATTTAAAAAGCTATCCGCATTTGCTTAGAGCATTCATTAAAACAATATTGTTCCGCATTATTAATCTGCAATTCGAAGCCTTGGGCTCAGCGTTTCTCCAATCCTGTCTTGCTACATTCTGCTTAACAACAGTTTAGAGATTGGCCTTCATTTCGCCATTGAACTCTTACTAATTTCGATTTCTAAACTATAGCATTTTTACTATTCAAGGTAAACTAATTTGCCAAGCCCATATCTTTTCTTACTAACTCCAGTAAAATATTTTTGAGAGATAGAGTCCACTCACATCCCCTGAAATTGGCGAGACAAACACGATTCAAGTGAATTTTCGATGGTTGAGAAATGTACTGTGGCTGTATGGCACGGAGGCGCAACTGTGGCTAATGGCTGAAAACTATTTTGGCGCTAGTATCCGAATGGTTTGGAATCACCTCAGAAGACCGAATGTTCGTGCATAGATTGCCAAAATAACTTATGAGGAGGAGGCATTTTTATTGCCTTAAATAATAAGGAATGCGCATTGACATCAATGACTTTTCTTGAGAAAGGTGGAGAACTTTTGTGTTGATACTGTATTGGTGGCTACTTGGATTAGCCATTTTTTCGGGTTCACACCGGGAAAACCCTATTGGAATAAGAAGACGTTCACTAAAAATAAATCAGGAAATGATTTTGTTCGCGTGTAAAGGCGGGTTCAACATTGGCTATATAATGCTTCAATTTTCGCTGGTTCCAGAGAAAATATTCGGAATATATCACATCATAAAATTATTCAGGCTAGAATTGAACAAGGAATAAGCTTAGAATTCTACATCCATTCCAACAGCTGCAATACATATTATTAACTTTCAAGTATTAGTCTGGTATGTAGTAATATTACGCCACTAGAGCATCTGTGAAAGCAAAATTAACATCATCTTTTTTACATTCCTACACCATCAGTGTTTTGCGGTAGCACGAAGATATATATATTCCAAGATAACCTTGTTTGTCTGACATTGCCCTATATCAAAAATCGCTCCCAAAATGAGACTTGAGAAGATATTACTCTTGATATACGCTTTTATTGCATTGGCCGGCAAAAATCATATTTGTGCAGTGGGAGCAGCGCCCGAACCGCAAAAAACAGATGCTAGTAATCCTATGTCAAATCCTCAACAAACGGATAAGCCATCGGTTCCTGATACAACGGGAGATAGCGGTGAGCAAGTTGATATGGAACCAGGACCCGTGCCAGGAAAAGGAGACGGTAAGGTTGAGAGCAGTGATGGTGAAAAATCGATCCCTACCCCAGTTGCTAATCCACCAAAGATAACACCTGCCGGAGATGATACTTCAACAACCACGAATATGAATCCTGATCCCCCAACCTCAACAACCTCGTCTTCTTGGTTTCCCCCTACTACCACTCGGCCGATTCTTACTCTTACTGATGTTCTTGATAATACCCAAATTCTACTGAGCTACCAAGAGTATACGATCCCAACCACCATATTTATTTCAACTACAATCAATGGCGTACCCACCGTAGTCCCAAAAGCAACTTATTCTGTTTTGCGGCGGCCATACCCTGGCACTGGTCATACTGCCAAGTCTAGTCTGTATCTTCTGATGCTATTAATTGGATGTATATCCTGGCTCTAACAATTACAAAATTTTGCTTGTACTTAAATATGTTTACTTTTGTATACTTCGGATGATGTAAGTAATTGGACGCCACTGTCAATGCAGTTTGTTAACATTGCGACACTGGCGAAAGGTCCAAACTAATTATTAATGCCTTTGGATTATCAGGATTAACAATAAATAAATTGAGCTGGAATATAATATATAAGTATAACTTTTCATACTAAAACTTTTCTATCCGGAAATTACAGAGAGAGCTATCAAATATTCTTATAATTTTCAGTTATTTAAGCACCTGGGAAACTATCGTATTTCCAATCTACCAATAATTGACATGGGGTTATGATTACATTTCGATTCCACCTTAATATTCGTCATTATGAGCATTCTCTGACTTGAAGGCATTGCTCTTTCGGCAGCTTCCCGATATCGTGAGTTAAAAATCTATCAAGATTCCTTTTCCATTAAGCTTATTTTTAGAAATGGATCCTAACTTAGAGTACCTATTTCATATTAATATTTATTTTCAATCCTCAGAAATGGCAGCTCATTAAATCTTCACTCTTGAGAAGTAACAGTTTTTTTTATTTTACCTTCAATATTGAGGATATTTTTGAAAGTCGAGAAAATTTGGTAGAATTATTTCCATTTCTACCCTATTCTTGGGTCGACTCGCTTACTAAGATATTCGATTTCTCTTGGCTTAGACTTGCCTGGTTTCCATAAAGAAAATCGGTTATACAAAGTTCAAGAAAACTGAATGAATTTTAGTTCATCCGTTTAGATTAGTATTCTAATTAATGCAATTCCTTCAATTAAAAAACGAATCAAAAAAGGCGGCTTCACTGCCATTAACTCTTACATGGTATGACGATTGGCGAGAATACAACGGCATTTCTCTGGAGGATTCCAAGAAATCTGCAGCTCTCACACGGGTGTTAGGTAAGAGTAGGCATGTTTGCATTCCACTTAAAGGAATTTGCTCCAAAGAAATTGAGTCCGCCGCTTATCTGATTCGCCTAGGGGAACTATGGAACAGAGTTTGAGTAAAGTGTTGGCACGACGCGCCTTGATAGATCTGACTTTAATTTTAATTATAATTTTGCATTTTGTTGAAGTACCAAATCGATGCTCTTGGTCCCAAACCCTATAAATAGGCCACAAGAGCAGAAGATTTTTTTTTTTACTATATCTCTTCTATATACAAAAATTTTGAATATTTATACAAGACTGACTTGTTTCACCAGTTTTTCCCATTCTACTAAAACTATATTCAACGCACTAGCTAACAGTCATGAAGTTACAAGCTGTTTCTTTTGCCGCAATTGTAGCCTTGAGTCTTCAAGTGGTCAAAGGACAAAATATAAGAAGATGCTGTGGATACATTAATGATTGGCAACCAGCAGATACTCAAGCATGCTGTGGCATTATTCCTGGTGCTTGGTACAGTGGTGTAGACGGAAAATGCCATGGGATTGGAAACGGCGATGAACTGAGCAAATTTGCCCGCTGTTGTGTTGTCAAAGGCAACGGAACTTGCCAATAATAAAACATTATTTTTGAGGATAGCGATAACAATTATATATTAAATAAAAATTATATTTATACTAATATAAATATTGAATCCAAATGCTCCATCCGCTAACAAATAGCATGAAAATAAAATGAATATACCTTCATCATTTCTAACTGCTCCTCTCTCTTCTACCAGTATCCGGATAATATCCAATTCAGCCGATAGATCTTATAAGAAATGGAAAGCGAGGTCAATGTCTTTCACTTTCCCATGTGGCTCTGCTAAATTTGAGTTTTATACCATCAGACAATAGTTCAGTTCATCGCTCAGGTAGCTTTCAAGTACAACGTTCGGTGGCGGCTGTTTTCTCCAATCTATGAAAACCTGATGTTAACTGCTTACATGAGAATTCAGGAAGTCTCGAGATTTTATTTTTATCAAAGTTTATTGAAGCGAGATTCGTATCAGAAAAAAGAGTGTTTTCTAAATTCTTGCAAATTACGGCTTGGAAAAATTTCAGGCGTATTTTCATGTGTTAATGTGATCGAAGCCGCTGATCTGATTCGCTATTAATTGCTGTTAAATAATGCTTCATTTAGATGGAAAATATTTAATAGGTCTAGTCTAGTTTGAATCTCACTATTCCTGATAAGGTACTTTAATCCTGAGCCACCAGCCGATCGCCCATAAAGGATCTATAAAATCCTCGAAAGCAATGAATGCGCTCTGCGGCAATCACTTATTCTCTTTTGAATAACCAGCATTTTTTTTTTCTTGCTTTAAACACTTTACGATCTTTGCTGTTTTGGCATAACACCTTAAGCAATTCTAACTTATTTATGTGCAGATGATGAAGGTCTTGATATTACTGTTGACTTTGTTCTGTGGCCTCTTGGTTGAGGCAACCACCATCAGACTATGGAATGGACCAGGTTGCAACACCGTTCTGGGAAGTGTGGTGCAAACCATCTCGGCCTGTGGCTGCCATCCAATCTCTAGCGGGAGCACTTGGTCCATCGATGTGTCCTTTACTGGGCAGACGGTGGCAGCGTATAGTGACGGCGATTGCAGACAAAGAGTCGGAGAGGTAGCGGATCACTCCTCATGCTACAACACGCCCCTGAAGATATACAGCGTTTGCATCGACTGTGGAGAGTTTGGCAATTGCAATAATTAAGCTATCCGTTGTTCACAAGAATATTTATTGAGAAATAAATGAGCATAACATACTAATGGTCGATAGGATTGCTTTGTATCTTAAAAAATATACATCAAATAATTATTCAATCTTACACTCTTTTTCGTTATCAATATTTCATGGAAATGCTATGTGAAAATAGTAGTAGTATAGATAAATCACAGAGGGTTTTTTTGGGAGTAGAAAGTTCAAAAGAAAATGGTCCAAAGCTAAACCTTATAGGATTTCCTGTACATGGGTGTAGTCACATTACTATACATCTTTCATAATATATTAAAGTGGCTCGGTTTTGTATATTACCTTTTAAAAATTGACCGATCTCTCCCGATCATTAGGGTATTATATGAGAAGATTTGGTAATTAGAAATCTTACACCCTGGTGTTTTCAGTAGGCTTATCAGGGAGGAGGCTTTGTCTTCATGAGTTCGTTAACAATTAATTTACCCCTGATAATGCGCCCGCAATTAATCCAAATCAAGCTAGAATAGTATAATGACCACAGAAAATATCAATCTATTCAGCCCTAACCACAATTGATATAACCAATTAGCCAATTGTTTTCTACCTCGTATTTCCGTCAACATTTTGCCTATAAATAATATCTTGGTATGAGAATTGTGGGATTGGAAGTAGTGGTCAATTCAAAAGTTCTGGCCAAGGTTTGAATATGAATTTTACTACGCGGAGAGTTTAAAGCTACAAAGTCTATTACTCTCAATTGTGCTATATCCCTCCCCCAATCTCCTGGTCAAGTCATATCATCAATCTCTCTATTGTAGTAAACGGTATTAAAAGTTTTCTGAACAACACTAAAACCTTAGTGCGATGCTTCGCTATTCATTTTTGCTCATTTTAATAATTTCACTGCATAATCTGGTGAGCTCTGACCCATACTTTATACAGTGTGGGTTTGGTGGTGATTATACGGCAAGATGCTGTGGTTTCAATGGTGGAAGGATTGAGAACGATATTTGGTGCCATATTGATATCAGCAAGATGAACTCATTCTGCGATTGTTGTCCGCCGAACGGGAATTCAAGGAGATGCTATAGCAGTGTAGATCCTTAAATTTTTTGTACTTTGGATATATCCATTAACATATAATTTCAATCCTTAATGTGAATAATCATGCAAATGAAATGTCTGAGTAATAATCTCGGACAAGTAACAAGATTGGCGCAACATCAGTTGTCTATAAATCTGTATTAAAAAAGGATTTATTTGTACATTATTTAGAGTTGTGCATCCAACAAAGTAACAAATTGTAATGATATCTTGAGATAAAAAATAAAATTAAAGCATTTTTTTACGCATAGAACTCTAGGATTCCAATTCACAAATGAAAAGTTGCTCAAAACAATGTGTGGATTTTTCGCTCTTGGTCAGCTGCAAAAATAAATTATAAATAGTTTATTAATGATTTCTCAACCATAATCCCACTGAATTCAATCATGTTATCTCTTTGTGGCTCGGGTTAATTGAGTTTCCATTTTAATGGAAAATTAAGAACAAAAAAATGTTTCTTATGTTTGGAAAATTCCATAGCGAGCAAATCAAAAAGGCGGCTTCGAAGACTCTGGTTCAAATTCGGTAAGCTCACTCGAGTAATTGCGCCCAACAAATAACAAATGCAAGCGTGCCTATAGTGGATTTTCTCTTAATGAATCTCTTAATATTGAAGTCTTTTGGATCATCTATTTGAGCCAATGAAATCAAAGATCCTCTCGTAGTTTTGCTTACAGAATCTAATCAGGCTTGAAGAAACTGTATGTCAGGTTTAGATTAGTCTAGCCAGATTCTGAATGATCATTTTCCTGGTGAAGAGCCTCATCTCAGAGTCAAAAGCCAACTCTCCTCGAAATACTATAAATACACCCCAAAGATGGATGAGAGCATCCATATTTGTTACACTACTTTTTATTCAACAATAAAATTTTCCCTTGAATAGCCCATCTGCATTCAATATTTTGTAATTTTTCCAAACACCTACACTACCCAAGTTGAAGATGAAACTCTACAGTATAGCCCTATTTACATTATTTTCTCTTGTAGCAAGAGAAAATGTGGCCGTCAGCGCCGAACCTTATTTTTTGCAGTGTGGTTGTGCTGGGAGACAAACTGAACTTTGTTGTGGACAGTTTGGAGGGAGAATGGAAGGGATTTGGTGCCACATCTCTATTAATGAACAAAGTAGATACTGTGATTGTTGTAAGATTTGTGGTGATAGATGTTATTCAAGCAGAGATCCTTAAGAATGTAATATGATTGAGCTCTCTGAAATAAAATCATTAGAATTTTGCTGATCTCGACGATTCACCATGAAATCCAACCCCATGGACCCATTCAGAGAAATCGGAACAATACTACCATACAATCTTTGATGCTTGCCTGCTATCTTGGTGTGGTAAACTTCGTCATTGCGTTAAATTATTAAATAACATGGTTATTTTTTTTGCAAGGGTTGTCCCTGGTTCTTCAAAAATTAAAGTTAACAGACCTTGTTTATTCCGCCGTATCAATTAAATTAAATTGAATATTCTGGCAAGGGGATTACACATTAAAACAATCTATTCAAAACCCTTAATATTTGCATTGTTCTTATCGTTCCTTCAGTTTCGAAAATGAAGCTTTTTATTCTCGCCTTGCTCGCCGCTCCCGTACTTCTCGCAACCGCCACCCATGCTTATCCTCTCTCACGAAGAGAGATCACCTTTGAGGATATTAAAGAGGGTGCCAAAGCATTCATGGAATTTATCAAAAAACATAAAAGCAACACGTCGGGCAAAAATCTACGCTTTAAACATCATGTAAGTTTCCATCAGACCTTGCCTGGCCTGACTTATATCAGTGCCGAAAACAGTAATAGCAATACGCGTTCTATCGGGAAGCATAATAATGCGATTGTGCATAGGTGGAGGTATCCACCTTTTGACGATTAATCTCTTCTCTTAAGCTATTGTATTTTAAACTAGAAAGTCATTTAAACCCCTATGTCTCGTAATTTTTTTTCTTAAAGATAAATCGACTAATAAAGATAGTTTAGCCTGCAACGCAATAAGTTTCAGAAAAAATTCAGATAATCTTTAATATTCAATGGTTAAATCGACAATAACTCTTTCTTCCTTTCCCCCTCAATCGGCATCTCTTGTCAATTAGTCAGTAGACTTCACCATGGTAAGATGCAAAACATCATTTTCATAGTATTTCGTACCTTATGAGGTACGGATGGATGGATGGATGGAGAGAGGATAGAGTGCTTCTGCACCCGATTGTCATCATTGATGAAATTTTTGACCATACACTATTACATCTTCAATATGTATGACCAAATTGTAAAAGCAGCCCTCTTTTTTCGATCCATCGCTACTTTAATTGTCCATTTAGAACTCATACTAACTGTTATTACTTATTTTTAAGCCGTCCCACAAGTCATTCAAAGTCAAGCGCATCCTCGGTAAGAAGCAGAAGCAAAACCGCCCCATCCCTGCCTGGATCCGCTTCCGCACTGACAACGCTATCCGGTGTGTAAAATCTTATTTTTAAATTGATTTACCTATTCTAATGAAATCTTAATAATCTTTGTGATAACCAGATACAATGCTAAGCGTCGTCACTGGCGCCGTACGAAGCTGAACCTCTAAGCTAGGAACGCTTTCTGTGCTCGCTTGGTTTTGTTCGAAAATAAATAATTTTTCAATCGCTTATTTTTGGCTAGGATGAAAATCGGTTGCAAATGTGTGCACTTTGAATATAACATTACGATGATAAAATGCCAAAAAAAATCATTACCATTAAGAATGAAAAATATTTAAAAACCGAGGGATATCGGTAGCATTGCAAAAAAAGTCAGAGAAGTAAGAAACTGTACAAGTAAAAAAAAAAAAGCTATAGCCAAAAAATTTCTAACATTAAAATGGGGCAAGGTTGAATAATAAACTATGTATCAAAACAGACCACCTCTCATTGCTTTATTAGGCGACCGGCTTGATGCCCTTCGCCTTACATGCAGCCTCGTATGCGGAACGTATCTCGGCACGTTTCGACACACTGAGTCGTTTTGAAGAAGAAGAGCTCGTAGATCCAGAGTGCAGCTTAGCATGATCTATTTCAGGTACACCCAGCGGATAAACATGGTTAATAGGCATCCATGCCCTACCCAATTCACAATTTAGTATTAATCAAAGTCAAAAGAAATCTTTGTTTAAACATTATCAAAGCCTCTTACCATTCATTTTGCTTTCCCGCCTGGAAAAATCGCACTACATACACGTCATTCGGTCGTCGCGCAGCTAAAACCACCTTTGGGATCTTTGGGTCTGAGGGATCGTTGATTCTAGCAGGGTGTGGAGGAAAACCTGCAACCTTTGCCCACACAATACTCCCAACGGGCAGCATAGATTCCTCCTTCTTTACATCCTCAACTTTACGGAGTTTATTTGGACGTTGGTTAGGGGTGACCGCGGATTTAGAAGGCTCTTTGGCTGCAGGCGAGGTGGTCTGTGGTTGGGTAGTAGAAGAAGGCCGCCGACGAAGACTTCGCCCTTGGGTATCTAATGCAATGCCCTCGCCTCTCTTTTCTTCTTCAGTGCCCTGGACTTTCTCCTGGCTCTCTTCACCTTCATCGTCTGTCACATATATCCACCCTCTTGGCAAACGTTTATTGTCATCCTCTTCTGGCTCTTTCTCTTCACGCTTTCTCTTTTTATCTGCCGGCCGCAAAGGTGAATTGGATAATCCTTCACCGCTACTCGACAGCCGCTGACTCTTTCTTATCGGTCGACGAAATCCGGGACTTTGGTCTAGTGTTTCCTCGAGATTGGCTGTCTCCAACTCTTGAATGGCAGAGTTCCGAGTAATGCGCCTAGGAGTCACATCAGGAGGCTTCGCTTGGTTGCCCTTGGCCGGGATTATTTTCAGGACCTCGTTGGGTGAAGCTTTGCCTCGTTTTGAACGTCGCAAGGGCGTTTTAGTCTCTTCATCAGCGTTCTCTTTACTTGCGGTCACTTCTTTCTCAGGCTTCACTTCATCTCCAGCTCTCGCCCCTACATTATCCTCATTGTTCTTCTCTGGCTCTAACGGAAGAGCATTATAAGTGAATAACTCAGGATGGATATGAATGTTCAATATTCCAGTCTCCTGTTCAACATCCAAAGCTTTATAATCCTCTCGAGCTTTCTCAATGATCGGCCCAAGTGCCTTCTGTAGCCGCAATGCCGCTTTATAGAAAGGTGTGTCGGGACGATTGTACAGCTTACAGTTGTCAATTACCAGCTGAGCGTCGGCGTTAAATTCTTCGATGGAGGAGTAGGAATGTGACTCGAGTTTGAAGCGCATTGTCGCAAAATCCATTGGGTTGGTCACAATATCGAGGTAATCTGGAACTTCTTCAATTGAGACTGGTCCAGCAAACATGTCTTGTTTATCAACACTAATTCAATTAGGATATATAAAAATCTATGTCATATCAGATGTATTCAAACAAACAAAATGAGCAGTATTTACGCTTGTAGCTCCGTTAATGCTTCCCCTAGCACGTGGTCCAAAGGAAAGAGAATTAGCTCGAGATATTTCTTTTGCAAAATGCATCTTTGCAGCTTTTGTTTCTCTCGCCGTTTGACACTCTCTGCCAGCATACGAATTCGTTCTAGGTCTTTGCGAAGGATTTGCATACACTGGTGTCAAACAAAAAAAAAAATAAGTAATCTGGCGTTCATATGGAAAAAGAGTCCTTCTTTATTACCGCTAGCTTCTTATTTCGCTCCGCTTCCGATTGACGGTGGGTTGAAGATGCTGTCCAAGGCTGAAAAATAAAATAAAATTAGCCTTTTCTTCGGAACCAATCTCAAGTGAAACTAAAGTATTTCTTACCTCTAGATGCAGTCGCTTTAGCAGAGGTGCACCTCGCCTAGATTCTCGTTTTAAACTCCAATAGCGACATACTGCCATCAACATTTGCGGCTTTTTCTGTAGATGTGGTTTCATGAAGTCCATTTGCAGCAACCTGTTACAAATATATGCTGGTACTAAAAACAAATTGGTCGTATAACTATGCTGGTGAGCACGGGCGGCTTTATTGTTTTGGATTGCATAGGGCTGTTTGCTCTTCTTTGTCTTTCGAGATTTATATTTAGGAGTTCGCTTCGCCACAGGCCGCTTTTTATTTGTCACGGGTGAATCGCTGTATTCGTCTTCATCCTCGTCATCTTCATCCACGTCATTCTCATCTTCCTCCTCGCTGCTGGGCCTATATTCGCCTTCAGAACTTTCATACTCTCCGCTAGTAAAAACCCTCCTATTACCACTCCATTCAGCTTGAAGTGCAGCAACCACAGCAGATACATCAACTTGCTCTTTGTATTCTTTCTGTATACGAAGAAAGGATAAACCAAAAAACTGGTGTAAACATATTCAGAAATGTAAAATGTTTACCGGGGTGTGCCTGTCGCAATACGATCGTAGAATCCCACCGTCATAGTGTGAGCCTGCAGCCTTCATCTTCATATAAAGTTTTGCACGTCGGCCACACATAACATGGTAAGCAGCAAAGCAGAACTTATGATCACATTGGATGCATGCACCCATACGTTTTTTGCAAATGTAGCATTTCTGAAAAATCGATATTAGAATTGGTAAAGTAGAGCATTAATGTTTTAAATTAATATACTTACAAGTTTCCAGCGACTTTTTGGGATTTTTTCAATATTATCCACTGGTTCCATATATACTGGGTTTGCAAGTCCAACCTCTGGAATCCATATTGCACAGAGAAGATGGGCCCACCTGTTCGTATTGGTTTGTTTGAATGCACCTCCCTCATTTGGGCAAAAAATGCAAGACTAGGAGAAAAGTTAGTATAGAAAAATCAAAGGGGATCGAATGTTATCAAATGAACAAAACTTACCACTGGTTTGTCTGGCGAGATCATGCACTTGCGACAGAGCCATTGTCCCTCTGGTATATACGGGATCCCATAACAATCTAGGAAAAAATTAGTAAGAATTTGCTGATATTAATGAGCATATAAAGTTACATACCTTGATGCACTGCCAAATTACAACCATCACAGAATACTATTGCATTGCTATTTTCGCATTCGGAGTCATCACAAATTGCGCAGGCAGAATCCTCCGGTGAATTCGAGTCTTTGTTGGTTCGTTTTGGTATATTTTTTACCTTTAAAATACAAATCATTATAAAAGGGATAAAACGCCTAGGTTAGAAACCACAGAGAAATGCTTAAGGATATTGGCCATAATTGCTAAAACGTACCAAATCAAACCACTCTTTCTCCAACTTGTCCATAATTGCTTCGAAGAGATCAGCAGAAACCTCTTTTAGACCTTCTCTCCGTCGCTCAGCATTTAGAATTACCAGCCATCTTTCGTCTTAATTATGAAAGGACGCAAATTTAGCAACTAAAATTAAAGTGTTGAGATAAAACTTGACCTACCCTGCTCGTCCATATCATATTCGACCCGATCAAATAGATCGCCTTCTGATGGCTCACTGTAGCGTATATAGTGCAGATCAGGTCGCCGAAATGGCTCCAACTCTTCCAACTCCTCCTGTGTAATTAGTGGCTCCGAAATACGCATATAGGTTGGTTTGGGTAATTCTTCAACAGGAATTTTTGTTACTAGGCGAAAGCGATCAGAATTGGTTCCAGGCGGTGCGGGGCGAGCACGGGTTGAGAGAGCTTGGAATGGATTCTCAGCCATAGGGCGATGCACAAGCTTGAGGTTTTGGCGCATACTAGTTACAGGAGTTAATGCAGGTGCGTCCAGTTCAGACATGGGTGTTATAGCCCAGGGTGTGCCAGTTGCAGTGCTTGTGGGTACAGGCGAGTTTCGCTCAGATGTATCAGCAGTAGCAATTGCAGTCGTGGCATTATTTGTGGAAAGAGCTTTTGAAGTGGGCATAAGTTGGTCACTGTGCTCTGAAACTTCCGCACTCGCATATCCATTCAGCGATTTGACCTCTTCATCCACTCCTTCCTCCTCTTCATCAGACCTTCGTAATGATTTGCTTAGTTCATAGTTAGAGGTAGAGGAATCTCGCCGCGTGATGAGTGCCGGTGTTCCAGAGGAATTTTCGGCAGGTGTGTTTGCATTATTCTTCTCTGTGGGTTCAACACTGATCGAAATTGAGGCAGAAGCGGGAGTATCTTCGCTAGCTTCAGGCTCCTCATATAACCTCACGATTTGTAGCGGTATCGTTAGATCCAAATCTGGAAAAAATTCCTTATAAGATCTTTCCTCACGCGGTTTCCCATCCTCTAACCGTGTGGCACCCTGGGAGCCTGCTAAAGCACCATCTCCACTACAATCATAAGTATACGGGTCATCATTCATGGAAGAATTATCTAAGCCAGGGGCACCGGAAGGAATCCGATTTCCGCGTGTTCTTGACCGCCCACGCCCACGACCCCTAGATCGCCCACGAGCAGCACTTCGTGTCTGAGAAGCTACGTCAGATGAGTACTGCATAACCGAGGGTGGGGTGGATGGCATGGAATCTAATTCTGCCATGGAGTCAAACTAGCGATGCAAAAATCAAGTTAGATCACCGACAAAAACTCAGATAACAATAAGCACTGCTCTCTCTATTAAAAGGTACCTTAATGGAGCGTGAATCTCTAATATAATAAATAGAAATAATAAAAATATGAGCCAAATCACAATTAAATTTTCTTTTAAAACTTTAGAGAATGAAATGTATCACAGCACAACCAAATATAAAGAAAATCAAAAGATGCTAACCCCACAACATCCACAAGCACCTTACTGTTTCCGAGACTTGATATGTTGGAGTTGGGATAACCTGATGACTTTTTACACTCAGGCACAATCTCTTCAATCGTCATAAGAGGGAGTAAAAGAAAGATG
The DNA here is from genome assembly GCF_041956535.1 of Calcarisporiella thermophila. NCBI lineage: Eukaryota > Fungi > Calcarisporiellomycota > Calcarisporiellomycetes > Calcarisporiellales > Calcarisporiellaceae > Calcarisporiella > Calcarisporiella thermophila. The sequence continues at coordinate 259,962 of NW_027192193.1, forward strand.
ATACTTTCTAGAGAAAATTATGAGTAATTCTGCAACGCATATATATATGAAATGAAAAGAGATGTAAAAATATATTATTGAGTTTCTTGTCTGATTATTGGAAACAAAGTCGTTTGGCCACCCATTCAAGGCAGCAATTGAGATCGATTGCCTTGATGTCTATTCTCTTTTTCCTCTTTTCTCTTTTCGTGTAATGATGACGTAGCTTTTAGGTTAGGTGCAACCAAATAAAGAAATCAAAAATAGTACAATAAATAGGATAATAATTACAAAATATAATAAGAAAAAGTATTAGTGAAAAAAGGTAAAAAAAAAAAAGCAAAGTTATTGTCCCATCTAAGATATCAACAAAAGTTTTGACTCAAATCCATGCTTGCCTAGACTTTTCCCACTCCAGACTTGTATTCCACCGTGGATGAAAGATCGGAAGTGGATGAGCTTCTGTGTTAAAAACGTAGCGGTTAAGTGGAATAACATCCGTTGGGAGGAAAGTTAAATAAAGGTATTTAAGCGTCTCCGACTAATTGTAGAGGAATTAAGTATAGGTATCATTTAAATTGAAATAGAACTATTGCATATCTACCAGGAAAAACGTTTCCATCTTGTCAAGTCGAGGTGCAGGGATATGGTTGATACTTTCAATATTTGTATAGCCTCCTGCATGAAGACGTGCGTGATTTTCAATGGATTGAAAGATTTTCCATGCCCATTCCCTATATAAAGCATGCATTAGTATGGGACAAAAAAAAATGAATATTGAAGACTAGTTCTAACCGATATTTTTCATCTTCTGTCACTCGCCATAGTATAAATAAGCTTTCTACTGTTTCCGGCCTAAGCAAATAGTGCTGATCTCTTGGTTTCATAAGCATGTCAGATATCGCATTTTCATCCACATCAAAATACACAATCTCAGGGGCTAATCCTGTTCTTGTTCTGTTGTACATCTCAAAACATGTTCTCGTTAGTTCTTCGGCCACACGCAGATCGTTGCGATCAGCAAGGGTTGTGTTAATTGCTGAGAGAGGGTAACCACCCGATGCGCCGAGTGCAAGATTTCCGCCCATGAAACAGACGAGATGGTCCATTTTTGGACGAAGATAATTTGGATGCGTGCGTGCATATGGCATCTCTCCGATATAAAGTAGAGCAGAAGGACCAGAGAATCCGATGAGATGTTTTTTAACACCACGCATAGCTTCATCGTACATTTGACGATAAACAGGTTCCGTTCCGGCCGTCTGAACGTATTGTTTCAGTAGATACTCTGAGAAGAAAGATCAATTCTTTCATAAAAAAGAAGTGTAACCATTAAAAGCGCATACCATAGTAGCTATCTCCACGCGATCCCAACCGAATCTCTTGTCCCATAAAATTACCCGTAATAGGGTGCAAGAAAATAGGCACAAGTCCGTCTATCTTTCCGGGTAAGCTCTCCATATGCTGCATGACCCGTTCAGCTGCATCCCAGTAGCGGCGGTCACCTGTCAAATGACTTAAATATCGAAGTTCCAGCTGCACAGTCGTCGCTTCGGCAGTAGAACTGGCGCCTCGGTAAGCCTGGGGGCGCACGCCTGAAGGCACATCAAGTCGCACGTTTGCCCAGGGAATTCCTGAAGGAGTATCAAATGCCGCTAGCAACTTATCGCCTAGCTCCTGGGCACGCTTTAAGTAGAGGGAATCCCCTCCTGAGAGATGAAATGCAGAAAGTAGGCCTCCTAAGACACGGATTGTTGTTTCAAACACATTAACCGATCCATTCTGATCAAATGTTAAGGATTTTGCGATCCAATTTCGGCACTGTTCATACTCGGTGCGTAATCCCATTAAAAGCATGGTATCCAAAGCATCTATAATAGTAAGGCCGATACCATTCGGTGTCCAATTAGAGCCATTACGGGAGAGCGGATGATATTCATCTTTGCCGAAGGCATCGCGGGCATAGCCATGCCAGGCATGCTGAAAGGCGGCAGCAACTTGATTGGCACGATGTTGCCAATGTTTTGGGTTTGGTTCTGCAGGAGGAGGATCCTGATGATAAAGAGGGATAAGTGGGCCCAATGAAGGCAGAGAGGCAGGAGGTAGAGGAGAAAAGTCATAATCTGAGAATTTGAGCTCCTTTTCATATAGATCGACAGTAAAGAAAACCATAACTACTGCTACACATGCGACCAAACCTGTGAGCATCCATATCGGAATATTGATCTGGTAACGTAAAAAAAGTTAATATTGAAAAGATGTCTGAATGAACCTCTAAGCATGCCTTTTGCTTCTCTATGGATGCTGCCGCACTATGTTGTATTGTACTTGCATTTTCATTTTCGCAATTACTGCCTCCCATATTCAACAATGAGAAATACAACTTAACTTTGACACTACCCCGTTTTAAGCGAAATTCATAAGGGATCACTTGGCTAAGCAGAAACATTAAATTAAAATTTTTAACATTAAAAAATCACTTTATTAAACAGAATATCAGGGGAAAATAAAATGGATCAAAAGAAGCTAATCACTAATGTGTATCAAGCATAAGATGCTTTTTCTACTGATCTCATCTGTTCTACTGCTTTCCCACTTATTGCACAGTCTTTATGAAGCATTAGTAAATTTTTTAACTGAGATAGCTCTTCTTGAAGGGAGGCCGTTTGTCGTTGAAGATCTTGGTTTTGTGCTGTAAGTGCTGCGACACTATTCTGAAGATTTGCCTGCCACTCTTTTTTGCGTTGCCGACATTTAAAAGCAGCTGTATAGAAGATAGATTAGGTAAGCTTAGTAAATTTTGAAGAGTTTCAAAATACCTTGTCGATTTCGCTCCAAAAAATCGCGCCTCTTTTCCTCATCTTCTATATCTTTGGAACTTCTAATTTTGCCTTTACGACGCTTAGCTGGCTTCATATCCCAACCCTTGGGTCTACTTTCGTTATCTCTTTCCGCTGATACAGATGTCCTTTGTCCATTTTTCTTATAAGTATTGTCATCACCACCACTTAATTCCCAATCCGTTACACCCGGATGTGAGGATGAAGGCGATAGCTCTCCTTCGGGCTGCAAAGCGCCTTTTTTCTCCTCGAATCTTCCCTCTAGTATTTCTCTTTTTACTCCTCGTTGATGATACATGGGAGGCAGAGCGGCTATTTCGGCTGAGTGTGTGATGGAAGATTCGCTTTCGGAAAGAGCGTGAGGTGTCGGAAGATATGTATTGGAGTGTTGCTGTGGGTTAGAATTGTTACTGGTTGAATTTGATCCTAGAAGAGCAGCAAATTCGGATGCCTGGAATGGGAAGGTGCCACCTGGTGTTGTCCTATTACTCCCACCGTTGTTGAAGGTATAATTTACAGACTGTGTTTGGGGATAATTAATCATATTTGGGGAGAGCGGCCCGGCACGTAAGCTATTCCAACCAGCCGACAAGTGACCAGGACTAGTAATCATCGAGACTGGAGGTAGTGAAGGGCGTTCGTTTGCTAATATATTAGGGGTTGTTCCGGTACTCTTTCCATTTCCTTCAGAAGGAGACGCAACTGCATTGAAGCTCTGTTCAAATGGATTTGGTTCAAGATCGAAATTGCTACATTGTGCGATGAAACGAGTGGGTGTCTGTGCAGTAGAGGGAGATTTGGTGAGTTTGGAGATATGTGTTTGTGGGATTGCTAATAAGTTTTCCGGTATTTTAAAGCTTATGTTAAGGGTACGGCTCAGGATACAAGATGAGAAAGGATGTACTTGCCTTCCAGATTCTTGAGCACTGAAGCCATGATTTTATTAATTAGAAGCTTACTCTTTCTTTCACAAAGAGCATCAACCATAGACTATAGAGTCTGACCAGATTACAATTTACTCTGTTTTTCTTTGTTAATTATCCGAAGAAAAACAAAATCCGAAGCAATTATGAACTCTTCAAAAGCTAAATGCTAGTTTAGAAGAACGGTTGGCAAAAAGTAAAAGAAAGCGACCTTACTCATCAGGTGCAGTCACAAAATGGCGAAATCTGTTCAACTTAGAGATCAAGATTTGTGCACATGAGAGGTGACACAAATCAAGTATATAGAAAGTATCTGAATCGGGAAATGTCCATTGGAATCAGTTAGGGGCGATATACATTTTTCGATCCAGATCGTTCTATTTGATTAAGCACGAAGATACTGAGCGCAAGTTAAAGCAGCCACAAAGTTCCTAGAATATCATCAATCATGACTTGTCTTGAAACTCTAACTTCTGTCTTTGCTTGGATTATAATAGTAAATAAAAGCCCGATTGCTTGGAGATTATTAATAGTATCTAACGAAAAAGGTAATTTTTAACGACATCCTTGTTCTTTTTTTCCTTTTACAACCTTTTGGCTTTCTAAAAGAATCGCTTCCCGCCTATATACTTGCTCGGTTACACCTAGAAGCTATAAGATTTATGTCTAAGACCATCCAAAATTATCAAATGAGAGATGAAGTAATGATGATTCAAGAAGAAATACTGGGAATACTGTATTTCACAGCCGTCTGATAATGTCAAAAACAATCAAACTAATGATAATAATCACTGAGTGAATTAAATTCCTTAAGCAGTATTGACTGAACGTATAGAATTATCTTTATCTGGAATGTTCACTGATACAATTTTACAGAACTGAAGGAATCTTTTTGCCTGTAGCTAAAAGTAAAAAAATTCAAGTTTCCAAGTCGATGGAGGTATAAAGTATGTAAGAATACAGCGTCGATTGGCAAACTTTATATATATGCGGTAATCAGTTTAACAAACTATGTTTATATTGTGATAATTGGATATTGAGAATATGGTATGTCAAACGATTCATGTGTGCCTACGCCTAATATATATTTCCCTGATCGCAACCGGTTTCAACTTGGATTCTCTCAATTCTGCTTCAGAAAACACTAGCGGCTTCAATTCCTCCAATGTCTTGATTATTTCATTTACGTGTTGCTGTGCGATCATACCTACTCTTCTTTCAAGTGACCTCAGCAACTCGAGTGTTTTCGCGAGTTGTAAGTAACACTCCCGCCGCACAGCGCGACTAGGATGTACACGCACAATAAACTTATGCATATGGCAGAAGACGTGTCCAGGTACTTGCATTTGACACCAATTTTGGCGACATATGGCAGTTTGCCAACCCAACGTGGAATTAAATACACCCTAGATAAACGATTAAAGTTTTCATTTATCAGTTTCTATATGTACGATTGGAAGAGGAAAAAGTAACGATAAGTATTCAACTACTCTATTCATTCATTACCCTAGCATATTCATTCATTGCCTTAACTCTTAACTCTTTCATTAGCTCCCCTTCGATCCTCTGGGGCGGTGCTTCCGATTCAATAAATCGTTGCCACAGAGAACACCAATCGATCCAGAAATTATACCCTACCCCATTGCTAAGCATTTGGCGCAATTCCTCATCACTGGTGCTCCCGTTTCGTAGAGTCGAATGCAAGTCTTGCTGCAAAAGAGCTGCAATTCCTATAACATTCTGGACAATCTCAATATCCAGCTGTGTCCAATCGATATCTTGAAATCTTTCGAATTTGGTCGAAAATTCAATGTCTACAAAAAGTGAAGCCTAATACTCAAACATCAATTAAAACAGCCGAGTTTTTAGAGGGATTTGATAAAGTATTTACGAGAAACAACTTGTATCTTTCCCCGTCTTTTGAATGAACGGTTGCTTTAGGGGAATTGCGGATAATCCCAAGACTTATCAGCCTAGGCCTGCCATCCATATTGACACTCACCATTTCACTGTGACAAAGATAACTCCTAATATACCACATCATGAAAATGAAAATAAACATGAACCCCAGATATTCATCTACCATATACGCCTTCGAAGTTCAATTTGCATCTCATCTTGTTCGTTCGGGTCGTCCGTTTCCAATCCTAGTGCGAGTGCCATTAACACTGCTTGTCTATGATATACGTAGGCATCATCATAGCGAAGCAATTTTCTCATGCAATCCTCCAAATTTTGAAATGATAGTACAATGTATAGAGATGGAGTGTCAAACACCTCCTCGAGGCACAAGCGCGCTTGTGCAAGTAGATCACCAACAATTTTTCGTATTTGTTGCATCATCAAACTATATCCATGCCTACATAACAGATGGATAGCAGAATTGGCCAAGGCAGTACATATTAATTCTGAACTCAACTCTCCACGGTGATAACTCTCAAGGAAACTAGCACGGTCTGGGTGTTGAAAACCGTAGTTACAGTCACTCACATAGACATAGAATAGATAATCTGCAAGTCTACGACTGACGAAAGAAGGGCGATGGACGGAGGGTTTAAATATCTTATCTTGAATGGGGGTCGGAAAGTGACGGTTCAGGAGCGTACATCGACGTGACCCTAAGCCTGATTCTGTCAGGTTTTTAGAGGTGAAGCCATGAAATAAATCAGGTGGAGATATGTTTTCTAGGATAAAATATGCGCTAAGAAGCCGATGGAGATCTCCAAGTGAATTTAGTTTGAGTTGGAGTCTAAGCCCGTCTCCTGAGGAGAGAAAGTGCATCCTATGAGGTTGGCCACAAGAAAATTTATTATTGATATCTGTATTATCCTCAAGTGAAAATGAATGGTTGCTATCTGGTGAATGTCCTTCGTTTAACAAGGGTTCAATTGATGTTAATGGAGTCGAACAAAATGAGTAAATTAGGTCCCAAAAATCTCGCTCTGATTTAATCACCCTGGATGAGGAACCTGACATCTGATTTGAAAGGATAGGATCAAGTAGATAACAACTGCGCATTTTCCGTCCTATTATTGACAACAACTGATGCAATTCTTATTTGTCTCTTTACCTTTTTCATTATACATTAACAATATTTAAGAACAAATTTTGTTTTTCCGGCCAAAAACACTGCCATGTATAGCCTCAAATTATAATTTTCTCCGCCCGTTAACAAAGTTTTGACGAGAGCAGCACTGTCTATTTAAAGAGCTACAGACAACAGTTTGAGTGATTGTTACAATTTTAGAAGAATTTTAATAAGTTCATGTATTCATTATTATGTTAGTGCGGAGCAATATCCAGATAGAAGAGGGTCGAATATCGAATTATCGAACTTCGCAAACAAAACAACCTGATGAATGAGCAGCTATATTTACCTAACACAATGACATTATTATGTGATCAGCTGGCATCGAGTTAAAAAGAATATCTAAATATTTAGGTTAATATACCTTATTATCTTTGTTGTTGTGCCTTTGCTGCGCCTGTCCCTTTATTAGAACTCCTATATTCGCACTATTGGCATCGCTGCTCTGCCGGCTTACAAGTCGAAAAGCCATGAATCCTTTTGCGTGAGAATGAGTTGTTGAATATCCTCAACCTGGATCCTCAGCTTGAGCGTTTGCATGAAGACTCCTTTAATCTGTGGCTGTGTTAAAAAAAAAGGCAAACTTATAGGGGAAATCTTATTGATAGCCAGCACCATTTACGCGTGTCGTTGATATCGAGGTTTGAAGCATGCTGTTTCGATGTTGGAGGTAGGAAAATGCCACCTAACCTAATTATTCATTGAGGAAATCTAAACTGAAACCCTAATGAAGAGTTGAGATCACATTGCAAGGAAAGATTTAGCATATTTCTAGATGACTTTTTTTTTTTTTGTTAAAGAATAGAATTATTTATATTTGCGGCCATCCTATTCGGTTAGAAAATCTACATGCTATTAATAATAAATTTAGACCGAAGGATAGTCAGAATACATGAGTAATATTTAGTGTGTACATGCTAACTGAATGTGGATTGTTAACTGATGGGTATTGTAATACCATTGATCTGGGCTAATAATTGTATACCGTATATGTGAAAGTATGAAATTTAAATATTGTTATTGACGAATCTGATAACTATCTAAGAGATAGCAAGTAGGCCAGAGTTATTGCCTACTTTGTGGCTCCAGGAGCACTTGAATTGCTAATTACGAAGGGGAAGTTCACTCAATAAGAGCATGGGCAATAAAAAGCTAGTCGCACCAGCTTATCAACTCTGCTAGATAAATATATATAAATATATAAATAAAAATATGTAAATAAAAGTAAATAAAAGTAAATAAAATAGGAGAATAAAATTAGAAACCTTCCAATGTTTTGTCTACCCATTGCAGTCCGGATTCTGCATGAATGAAAAAGGTATACATACTTGAACGTATTGCCAAGTGGCAGGTTCTTTGTTTAGGGTTTATACAGTTCATTAATGAAAGTCTCTAAGAGCTGATGTAGCCGTATGTTGAATTTCAAAGCAGATGATAGCAGTTGTTTATATTGTTTAGATTCTTATTTGACGATAAAAATCAAAAATTTTATTTCGTCAAAAACATGATATTGGAATCATTAATCCTGCATCATAAAATATTTATGAAGCGATGGTGACTTCAACTTCAACTCCGGGCTCAATAGAGATGGAGGTCTAAAGTGATATAAAAAATTAACACATATTCACCAAAAGCGCAAACATTTAAACTTACGATTTGCTTCACGATCTCACTGGGGCTGTGCAAGTCGATCAAACGCTTGTGAATGCGCATCTCATAACGGTCCCAGGTCTTCGAACCCTCACCACAAGGAGACTTGCGGGTGGTGATGCGGAGAACCTTGGTGGGGAGACGGACGGGACCCTTGACGCGGAGATCCTTATCCTTAGCGCGAAGGACGAGGTCAGAGCAAACTAAGAAAAAATATGGAGCGTTAATTTTTATTATATAGGATAAACAGGTATTGTTATTAGACCGCTTACCCTTCTCAAGGTTCTTGACATTGCGGGAAGTGAGAGTGATGCGGATGCGATGGATGGTGGGCTCCACCGACTCTTCGAATCCGGGTTTACCTTTAGCGACGTAAGACATGGTTGAATTTGTTAATTTGCTTTTAGTTACTAGTACCACGATCCCAGCGGTGACTAAAGGCGATGGTTTTCAAGTTGAAAAAAGAAGAAGGAGCAACTGAACTGTTTACGTTTTGAATTTATTGAAAAATTTTTTGCATTGTTTAGGGCAGGCAAGCAATTTTTTTGAGTATGAACAATATGAAATAAAATTAAAACTATTTGTATTATTGATTACGTAGTGTTTGATAGACTGAATAATTAGCATAATTCGCTAAATAATAAAAGCGATCTATAGGAACAACAATAATCCACTTGGAAAAATGGGCTCAATGATTATTATCTCGCAAATCAAGCTTCATGTTGTGCGAGTATATTTATAAGTATATATATGATTAAATCGCTATGCAAAGGGGTCAACTATACTGTATGGGGGAATTTTTCGAAAGCTTTAACATAGTTTAGCTCCGCACCGACTTTACTTGCCCATGATATGACCAAACTGTTAATAGTGGAAACTGATGCGTCCGAGTATGTCAAAGGAGCTTATATAAATACAAAGTGACAAAGAATACCCTGTCGCAAACGATTCAAACAAACTCTCCCCATTAGAAAAGTGATATTTAGCGGAGGAACGAAAACTTCTAGCAATTTTACGTGCCATTGAGATCTGGCGCAATTACTTAAAGAGTCCACTTTTGTAGGTCGCACTTAGCACCAATCTTTCAAGTATCTAGGACGAAAAAAATTGATGTCCCGATGCATTGCTAAATGACTTGACGACCTAGAATTCTTGAATTTTGATATATGTCATACTGGGGAGATTGATGTCATACCAGACGCGTTATCTCATATCTACCATTGTGTAAGGAAATGATTTTTTATTGTATTGTATTTTTAATGTTTTCCAACTGACCAACTCGGTTAAGCACGCGAAAGACAAGCTTGCAGAATGGAGACAAAGGCTTAATATGCAAGAATATGCGATTACTTTCAGATCATTGGAAATACAAATTCCCCGAATCACAAAAGGAGTATTATTGCGATTATTCGCGGACCGAAATTGCAGAAGAGAAAGGCGTTGGAGGGTAAGAACTCAACCACTTTCAACGAAGCTGTTAGAGTAAAAGGTGGTAAACTCTCACGAAATTCGATTTTGTGGCTTATTTATTATTTTATTATAAATAACTCGTTTCAATCCAGATTCATGTTGCGTCGAATATATGTCTAATAAGGTCTATCCCGACAATCCTCTAGCTATCCCTAAGCTCTTGATTGTCCTTCCTTAAACACTTCAGAAGACTAATAAACGACACAAGATGGTGGTTTGAAACGTATCCGGTTCTATCTCAATACAAAATAGCACGTCCTTTATTGTAAATGAAATGTCGGTCTTTTTATACTGTTGTTAACGTATCACATAGGGAAAAATAATAAAAGTAATAAAATGGCATCATCTCAATATAATAAAGTTATCATAAAATAAGGTTGGCGTAATAAACAACCGTATAATATTAAATATTCTCACAAAAGGGCTCGGTTAAAGAAATAAAGATAATAAAGCGATCAAGTCACAAAAGCTAAGCCTCCGTTCTATACTACTGCGCCATTGATCCATTTAGTTCCAAATTTCCTCACAACATTCAATTGTTG
>NW_027192193.1:276436-296756 GCF_041956535.1 Calcarisporiella thermophila
ACAATATAGAAATTTGGGGCGTTGGCGCAATGGTAGCGCGTCCGCCTCCAGAGCGGAAGGTTGGGAGTTCGAGTCTCTCACGTCCCATTTTTTCCTACATAATTTGCAATTTTCCAATTCTCTTTGGCGTATTTTTTTATAGTACATGGTCAAAAACTGCAATGTAAAGCTGGCACTTATAGTTTTGGAGGATCTAAATCTTTATATTTAGTTTCGTATAAAGATAGGTATAGACGCGGGATGTTCGAGCTTTGTGCTGATCCTTCTCTGAGATACACACTGGTATCCTAAAAGCAGAGCCATTTGTGACTTTATTTATCTTAGTAATTTAATAATTATGAATCTTTACGCGCGAAAACGCGTTCTCTCATTAACTTGAATTCCAACAAGATCCTTTTTTGCCCATGTTATTACTATAAAGCTAATAGAAAATTCAGATTACGGAAGTAATAAATAATAAATATATATTTTATTTCTCTCTCCCATGGCCAATGGACCTTCCGATCTGGAGTCACTCCTTCGTGGCCTTACTGAGACCACTGGCCGTGATCATCAGCAGTATATAAATCGAGCCCTCGCTTATCTACTCGATTTGCCAGATCGTTGCTGGTGGAGAAATTCAAAGCTTGGTCAGATTGCAAAGGAGCTCTTCTACACGCTTTCTCTTCCTACTCCCCAGAAATCGCTCGCTGTAAAATCCCTTCTTGAAATCTGGGAAGAGCATTTAGGATGCTGCATGTTTTGTGTCAAACCATACTACCGGCTAGAAAATGAGTATATAGAGGGGTATGTATAGTATTTGTTTGTTTTTGATAAAAGTGAACCGATTCGCTGTTTTGATGGTGGGCGACCTTGTTGTTTATGTTGACCCTATATATATATGGTCAAACACATGGTCGGTGGATTGACACTGCTATTTATCGCTACTCACATTTTTCGCACTATTATTTATTATAGTCTCAAGAACAAATTTGAGGAGAGTAGCATTTTGGATTTTCAAAGACACCTAGCGCAATGGAATGCAAGTCGGATACATCGAAACTTAGAGAGCCTCATTAAGTCATTGAATGAATGCGTGCAAATCCATGATTCCCCTGATTTTTCCGATTCGACCGAAAGCTTGTTGGAACGAGTCCGATGTACACTATATGAGTTATTTCTTTACGATAAGTACTTAGGATGCATGGATATAAATGCACTTCTTCCTCAGTTGGTGTACGCACTTCAGCAGAATAATTTTAGGTGCTCGTTACCAACTCCCATCCTCCCAGGTTTGATACTCATACAGGCATATCCCGATTCTAATGTGAGGACGTGGGCCAGACTTATGTTGTCGGCTGATGAAAATATGACCAAGTCAATAACTGGTGAAGACCTCGAGGAGCACGAACGGGAGCGTATAAAGCAGGCGCTGATATCCTTGCTAAGCATAATGGTAGCCCCCACTAGAGACAAAATTATAATGAAGAATGAAAACACCCCATTCAACTTGGAGGTGCTGGATGACGAGATATGGAGCATACTTAACTCAGTTTTTAGAGTTCTTCCAGAGAATGTCACAATAGAGGGTGTAAAAGAGGTTCCAAATTTCCCAACTTTTATACTCCAACGTATGCGCGAAGGGTCAGGGGAGTATCTCGATATTCTTGCAGTGTTCAACCAGTTGCTGCTAAAGCTGCGTGAAACGATGTGGGAGTTATTGCCGAAAGAAAATCCAGTAGAAATTTTCAGAGAAACGCTTTCTAATCCACAGCTTCGCATGTTAATTAATGATGACCAAGACAGCGATGTGACAGAGAATGCTTTTGGGTGGATACACTCACTAATTCTCTCAGTTATTGATACCAATTTGCTGTCTTCTCTTACTCAGCTAGCTGCAGAAACACTACTTGTTCAGATGCAGGAGGAACATTGGCCCCTATGGAGCCGGGCATTCACTCTAGAATTAGCACTTGATATATTGCTCTATTGCCACGAGGAGAAAGCCATCGCCTATCCTATATCCGTTATACGTAAACATTCCAAACTCTTTGTCAATCTTGCATCTAACCAGCCTAGCGATCCCTGGGAATCCGCGCATCATCTTGCCTGCATTCTGATCGAAACTGTGTTTACCCTTGATGCTCGGAAACTCAGCGCTATGTTTGTACGGCTACACAAGGGTTTAGAGTCAGAGAGCGTGGAGAAAGAATTTTGTAGCGAGATGTGGTCAGCCTTAGGAGGACTCACAACACTAATGTCAGGAAACACAAAGGCAGTACTTGCAGCACTCTATTCTTTTTCAAGAATTTCGTTGCTTGATCCCGAGGCTCTCGCTGAGCTAAGGACATCGGAAGCAGGCAGTTTCGTGAGTTCGTCTCTAGTACATATTCGGAATCAAGTGCTTGCAATCCTCCAACACATCTCTGATCAATCGGTTGTGCTCCCGGAACTTCTAAAGGAGGAAAAATTTGTCCGATCCATCGTTCGGTTCCTTGTCTGCTCTGATAAGGAGCTCCGATCAGCTTCCGCCGAACTCCTTAAGCTTGCATTCGAGGTGAAGACAAATGTCGAAAGCTTCCGCATTTTGCTAGTCGAATACCAACTCAATACTGTAAAAGCCATGGTCGATGCCTTGGAGTCGTTTACAAAGCTCTTGACGTGTGGGTCACGTGTCCTCTGTGTGGTAGCTCCATTTTTCAATGCATTCCAAGGGTTGCTAACGGAGCTCTTAGAAGGAACTGGCTGGGCAACTCGCCAGATTGCTAATGAGCTTGAGGTGGCTCGCCTTGCGAGACTTCTGTGGAGAACTGCGTGGTTCTGCTTTGGAAAAATTGCTGATGCGATCCTCAATTGGTCAATGACAAAAGACCCCAAGATCGACCAACTGGTTGCAGCGATGCAGTCAGTTCAAGCTGCTGTGGTGTTGTTCACAAATAACACTCACATACTCATTCAGCTTGCCAGGGCGGATAATGAGGCTCTACCTCCGGTGTATTTGCCTTTAGATAGTACCTCTGAGGCGCTCGACCATTTGCATCGATGGCTGTACGCAAACGACAGGCGTGCATTGGACAATACTGTGCCGTTGATTTGCGTGGTGATAAATATTTTAGCGGATGGAGAAGTCAATATGGGAGACGAGGCATACAAGAATTTGCAGCGCATCTCTACCGATCCGAAGCAATCTGTACTCTCGGATAAGCAAAGGAAAGATTTAGCAATTGCCCTCTCCGCTTACGACCGTAAGCTATCCAAAGAGGAGGCCATTGAAATTATCCCGGTGGACGACTTCGAAGAGTTCGATGATCTGATAGATATCACAGATGATTTGAACAAGTTAATGGATTCTTATGAGACTTCACCTCATACGAGTAATCAGAACTCGGCGTCTGCAACCTCTGCTCCGCTCACTGCACAGCCTCCTCCTCCTCCTAAAGTAGTCCAAGTTAAATTAGATTCTCGAAACTGGAAAAATACTTCATCAACCAAAGCATTATCGTCGGGTTCTATTTCGCAGGCTTGGAAGAATTTAGGCCTAGCAAACTCTCGCCCTGCACCTGTAAGTAGGCCATTCTCATCTTCCGCGAATCGTGGTAGCACCACCGCACCCAAAGGTGGCTCCAAGTTGAACCAAATGCTTCAAGACTTCAAAAAGGATCGACGGCAACTGAACGAAGCAACGCGGTTTATCAAGGCGAAGAAGACGGTTTCTGCTACACCGGTACGCAAATTAATGCCAATCCGAACCGATAGCCGTCGGGTTGCCCATGACCGAGTCAATAATGAATCCGATTCGGAATCAGACAGCTCGGATGACGGAGGCAGCGGCCTGTTGGATCTTGTGAAAGAGAATTCAGCCAAGAACAAAAAGGCAGGCATTCGAAGCTATCGAGAAATGGAGAGCGAAAGGCGGCGTACAGTGATGTTAGAAGATCCTCACTTAAATATAACGCGTTTTGAGCACCGTAATCGGCTCCAGTATCAAGAGGCCATTCGTGCCCGGCTTACTCCAAGCTTGAGCGGATTACACAAGACGGTTTTGTCTTGGGACCTGGGTGCAACTGGCCCACTTCCCCCTAATATCTCTCGCGATAATCTTCGTCAAGTACCCGATAAGTTTTCGGACGTGGACGAGTACGTCGGTGTCTTCGAGCCCTTGCTAATCCTTGAGTGTTGGCAGCAACTGCTTCGTGCCAAAGAAGAGACGAACGCGGTCGATGCTATTGAATGCAAGATTAAAACTCGTTCATCAGTGGACGATTTCACCGATATCACATTCCAGGTGTCAGTCGTGGACTCGAAATCGCTTGGGGAGCATGATCTCCTGTATTTCACCATCCCAGATAATGTCAACATCACGAGTAACGGACTTAAGGGGACTGCGGATTCCAAACGGCGGAAAGGCTTCATGGGCAAGGTGCAGAGTGTAACTACACGACGAGACCGGCACGACCATCAGAATCCCATATCCGGAGAAATCGTAGTGCGAAGTTACTTCGGGCTGAAAGATGCCCACTTTGCAGCCATTTTGATCCCGGGGTCAAGTCTAAATTGTATACGCTTGTTCAGGTAATGTTAAGCTCTTGTGCAAACAATCTACTTGGATATCCATTTTTTTCGATACCAAATGCTATATAGCTTGGTAACTGTACATCGCGAGTATGCTGCTCTTCATGGTCTCGCATATTACGACCTGTGTGAGTGTATTCTTAATCCAACCGGGTCCAAGCGAACTTTTCCGAAGGTGGAAGAGCTCGAGAAATACATGCGAACGTTCAATGTTAATCAGCCACAGGCCGAAGCCATCATCGGTGCTATTCGTCAACCTTCTGGGTTTACCCTGATCCAAGGGCCGCCGGGGACGGGCAAGACGAAAACGACGCTTAGTTTAATTGGGTCATTCCTTTCCAACAGTATTGAGCCTCCTGATGTGTCTTCGATAACTGCTCAGGCACCAGAATTGAAGACGCCGAAGCCACGCAAGCTTCTTGTATGCGCCCCCAGTAACGCGGCTGTGGACGAAATCGTGAAACGTTTGAAGGCTGGCATTCTGGATGCATCGGGAGAAAAAATATTCCCACGAGTGGTGCGCATCGGTGCAATTGACAAAGTCAGCCCTGGGGTGCTCGATCTCACAATTGAGCGCTTGGTAGAGAGTGAGATGAACCCCAGCAATCCCGAGTACAATAAGGCCCAGTCTGAGATGAGCGACGCCAAGGGTCAGACGGAGATGTTGCGGGAAGCCCTTCGCAAGATTGCCAATCAACGAGACGAGCGCATGGTCAAACTCGTGCAGGCACAAAAGGATAACGATCTCATTTTAGAGGCGAGTCTTGAGTCGGAGCTGAAGGCGCTTAACGATAAGAAGCGTCGGATAGTGCAGCGCCTTGATGCAGAGAAGGAGCGATCAGAATCCAAGGCCGCGGCAGTCGATATCTTGCGATCCAAAATCAGGAGCAGGATCCTGGATGAGGCTGACATTATATGCACCACGCTTAGTGGAAGTGGCCACGAACTTCTCACCTCATTTACTGGGGGCTTCGGCACGGTGATAATCGATGAGGCCGCGCAGTCGGTGGAGTTGAGCTCACTAATTCCATTGAAGTATCGATGCAGGAAATGTATCATGGTAGGAGGTATGTGTGCTCGTCCCCCATACACTGCTAGATGAGTTTTTTTTTTTCCGAAGGACTAATAAGAATTCGGTCCTTTTGTGCATAGATCCAAATCAGCTTCCACCCACAGTGCTCTCCCAACTTGCGGCTGAATACAGCTATGAGCAGAGTCTTTTCGTCCGCATTCAGAAAAATTGCCCCGAGTCCGTTTATCTACTAAGGTATGTCTACCTTTGAGCCACCAGTTAAGTCGGAGTGACATCTTGCTAACATGGATAATGTAGCATCCAATACCGTATGCATCCAGATATCAGCTACTTCCCCAGTCGCCTCTTCTACGAGTCGCGTCTCACAGACGGCCCCCACATGAAAGAAATAACTCAGGCCACATGGCATAGCCATGCGCTATTTGGCCCCTATCGTTTTTTTGACGTGCACCGAGGACGGGAGGCACAAGGCGTAAGCCATTCGCTCTACAACACAACTGAGGCTTTAGTGGCAGCCAATTTGCTCCAGATGCTTGCCACTGAGTTCCCAAAGACACCGGTAAAGATGGAGCTTTGCTTACCGCTCTTCTTTGTCCAATAACGTCAGGGATGAACCTGTGTTTTCTCCTTAACATAGCTTGCCAATCGAGTTGGTGTTATTACCCCCTATAAACAGCAACTACGAGAGCTCAAGCGGGTATTTGAATCCAGATTTGGCAAAGGCATCCTGAGTGTAGTCGACTTCAATACAGTCGTATGTATTTTTGCTATTTATTTTTTTCACTCTAATTGTTTCGAGGCGAAGTGTTCTATGGGTTCTACTTTTTCTATTCTTTTTTTTTTCATCCCACAGGATGGCTTCCAAGGACAAGAGAAAGACATTATCATATTTTCCTGCGTCCGTGCCAGCGGTGGTAAGCGAGATCATTTGCATGGATTGCTGCACGATACCCAGATATTGACGTTTTTTTTCACCCCTTTAAATAGAATCAGGGGTTGGCTTCTTGGCCGATGTTCGCCGTATGAACGTTGGCTTAACTCGCGCGCGCTCTTCCATTTTCATCCTTGGGCATGCCAAGTCTTTGCTGAGGAACCGCATGTGGAAAGCGCTGGTCCTCGATGCTGAAAAGAGAAAGTTAATTATATCGGTGTGTAATCGTGGTGGTTAGTCTAGTGGTTCCCAAGCTAAATACACTCCTCCTTTAGTGTGACGTATCCACGTTTGGAAGCAAGTCCAATGACTTTAACAATCTTTTCGAGGTCGACAACTCACCCCCCAAGGCAATCAACTTGCCCCCCGAAGTGATCAGCATCAAGGTGCCGAAGAGCGAAGAGAGCCTTGACGCCCAAGCACCCGTTCGCCACCAAAAAGACGCGGAAAAGTCGCCGTCCCTTGATTTGGATAGTGCGACCGAGGAGAGAGCAATGCAAGTCGATCAGCCCGAAGGAAACATCCCGAAACCTGATACTCCGGAGCCGAAAAAGCGGCCCAATGAGGAAGGAGGAGCGTCTGCTTCTGATAGCGACAGCAAACGTATGAGGACGAAATCTGCTGATAGCACCACCGATAAGCAACAAGGAGCTCGGCCCAAGGTATATTGATGAATACGCTTCTTTTCAGAACTCGTTGCTTACCAATTGCCCATCTGCTTTATTTCCTAGATTCCTCCGCGAATGGCACCCAAGAAAATTGAACCTAACATCTTCATCAATCGGAAACCAAAAAAGGTAAACTCCCCTCCAATCCTGTTTTGCGGCCCGCCTCTAACGAATGTTCTCTCTAGCAAAAAATAGAGCCCCTCCCTGCCACATCGGTGCGCCAACGACTCAACGAAAAGAGGATTGGTCCCTCGCCCGTTCATCCCCCATCCAACCGCCCCCCCAGCATCCAACGGGGTTCCTCGGCCAATTCTTCTGGCCAACCGCATACCCAACCCTCCCATTCCCTTCCGCATCCAAATCATCGATCGAGCTCGACCGGATCACTAAAATCCCGCCGTGGTCCCCCGCCGAAGGCGCGTCAGCAGGAAGTGAATTTGGATGAGATTTTAAAGAGCATGGAGAAAAGATGAACCTCCTATAGACACACTAGCCACTCAGCATTGGCTGAGCCTGCTATCGCGGCTATTTTGTTATTATTGAATATTGTACATTTCTTTCTATGTTCCACTCTCCTGCACCTTTTTGTTTTTCTTCTATACCAATCAATAGAAATTCCCATGCATGGAAATGCTAATCGAATAGCGAGATATGCATCCTAAGACGATAGCCACCGTGACCAATGTGCTCGGAGGTGGGGTGAGAATTTCACTCCCGTCCCTCACCGAAACCCCCATTCAAACTCGAAGAATTTTCCACTAACGTCCCGGCAACTATACAGGCCAAATAGGGTAGGCGGAATTTATTGACAAATTGAGCCGTTTCGTCTAGTCCATATTAGCCCACCACTGCCTCTATATAGGAAAGTGCTTACTCTCACATGCATTGAAATTTCCATTGTGTTCCTAGTCCAATCCATAGCGCTGGGCCGCTATATTTTGGGCCCATAGAAACAAACGCACTTGTTTTCAAGAGCACAACCTCCCTTTTGTTAGTGGTGCTCTGAGATCTTTTCTTGGTCATTCCATCATACACACCACTTTGCACATGAACTGGGGGTGAGATAGGGTGCACCTGACGAAAACTGCAACGCAACGGTCCCCTTCATTATGTAATGGCAGTGCCATTTTACAAAAGATATTTAAAGGCTCCCCTTTTCGCGCATTCTACTGCTAGTCATCATCATTTTATCCGTTGCTCGACGCTCCAAAGATATTTAATTAGGTAATCCTCCCCCACACTGTCCGTAAATGAAATGTTACCATTTGACTTTAATTGCCACTGCTATTGGATAGGTATGAAGCTTGCTACGTCATTGATTGGCCTCACATTTGCGTGGATGTTTGCCACCGCTGCAGCCGAGTGGGAGTGCAATGAAAACAATAGCCTAGGTGATATGAGGGTCAACGCGTGCCGCAGCAACAACTACTTCTGTGTTAATCGATTCTCCAACGTCAACAACAACGGGGTGAAGGCCTTCTGCGTGCGTGCTAGCGACTACGGGGGCCAAGGCCTTCTAGCCAGGTGTCAGTGCTATTCCAACGTTCATTTCGACAGGCCATACCCCAGGAAATAACTTCACCCACACAACGGGTATTGCCAAGTGCTAAGCCTTGAAAACATATTATTGTTTATTGTTCTCATTAATATATTGAAATAAAGTGAGAAGTTAGACTCGCTATGATTGAGAAGCTTGCTGCTAGTTGGCATCGCGTATTTTTTGTTGTGGGGTTAAGGCATTCTTTTGGGAGAGAATACAGCCAAATGTAGTGCGCTAAATAGTTCGTCCGCCTGCTGCTCAGTACTCCCGATAGAAAGAATGCGAGCCAATAGGAAGTTTCATCAAACGATTTGCGTGAGTTAGCGATGCTAAATATGCTCGATATATTAGTCATGACCCTGTACACGTGCACTTGCAAGAATCCAGCTCGTTGTACATGACGGAGAGGGATGTTCGTGGACATTTTTCTGTTGAAGACACCAGGCTGCCACTTCAACTATCCAAACATTTCCCGACAATCTGATTTTTTACATTCTGCGCAAGGCTAAGCGCTATGAGTGGAGGTGGGTGGGAGCGGCTGTCCTGAGAAATGATCTGATTCTTTATATCCCAACCTTGCTAATTGGAACGGGGTGAGATAGATTCCACAACCTATGCATATGCATTGCAGCTGTCAAAAACATGCCTTGATGAACGCACCGCTTTTCGGGCCATCCCTTGGATTTGCTAATTTCCTCGGGTGGCGCAAGAAGTGGTCGCTATCAGCTCATCTATTTATTTTAAGATCCTTGTGTGTTTGGAACTCTATATTAGAGTCCATAGTTGTGCACTGAAATTGCTCTGAATAGAAATAGGTTTACTTAATGCTCACTTGATATATAGATATCATTGGCTATTGTTGGAGTTTTGTCTTTTTTCCTTTTCTCCACTTCGTTTTTTTCCTTTTTCTTTCTACCTTCCTTTTTTTTTTCCTTTTTCCCTCCCTCTCCTTTAACCCCTGCTATATTCCGCTGGTAACGCATTCCTTTTTGTGCTTAATTTCAGTCCAATTCGCACTACCACCCCTCTTTGTATTTGTTTCCACCACCATAGACTAGTGGGTCCATTCTCAAGAAGAGTCTTGGCTAACGAGTAAAGCATGCAAATGCTGCAGAGGAGATCTAGCCATCAGTATTTTCGCCGCCAAAGGAGCGAAGACCAGGCTCCCTTCCAGAGCAAGGCGGATCCCGCCACGCCTAAGAACGACCCCACCACAAAAGAAACGACCCCACCACCCCCAGAGTCTACTCCGGAGAAGTCCAAGCAGACTACACAGTCCACCCCGCCAGAGCCTTCGGGTCCCAATAAATCCGATAAATCTACACCGAGTCCGGGCAAGAACACACAGTCGGCGCCTGCACCACCTCCTACCCTCACCATGACCAAAACTACCGTGATAGGCGAAACACCGTTGAAGACACCTTCGCAGCCATCGTCGAAGAATTCATCCTCTTTAAAACCACCGGTGAACCCCTCTCTTTTGCCGCCTTCCTCCCATAACCCGTTTTCCACATTCGTGCCCTCCACATCCGCCTCGAACTCGCTCGACGCCCCACTCGCGTCCACCTCGGCTAGCTTAGTGAAGCACGATGGGCAGAATGGAGAGCAGAAAGCAGACGATGGGGGCACAGTGCAGTAAGTTCCAGCGCTAACCTTAAGCTAAAGCCTAGGTTCTCATCTGATGCCCATTAGGTTTATGACGATTGGAATTGCCGTTGGGTGTGCCGTATTAGCAGCGGGCATTGGTATTTATATTTTCAGGAAATGGAAGCTCTCTGTAAGTTATTCGTTCAGCTCTTCTTGCATTTGTTTGCTAACTGGGATGGCGATGACGATCCAATAGCCCTCGAGGAGCTTCAAGGATAAGTTTTTGCCTGAAGATTCATACCATTTCGAGGGTACACGGGAGAAAGATCCTAGCTACCTCCGGAATCTGAAAGAGCCATAGAGATGGATGGATCTCGGGCTGGATATTTGTATTATTATCATGATACCGTCAAGATGACCACTTCTAGTAACATAGCGTAATCGTAATAAAGTGTACCATTCTTTCATCTCCACTCGCATCATGTGCGAAATTCATCATTGGGGCATCTCGATTTGGCGAGGCCTATCCATCCATCTCAAAGCCTCCGCTTTAGATATGTTCTGGAAATGGATCGTGTTAAATAAAACAATAGATAGAGGTTTAAATTATTGTTTCAGTACAAGTAGAATATCAAATGACAATGATGTGAGTGAATAAAAGAGATAAAGTAATGGGCTTCTAAGACTAGGAAAATGTGCAAGATGTACCAACGTCTCCATGGGTAGGGGCAAAAGATAACTCCGTTGCACTCTTTCGTTTATTATTTTCTTATAAATAACGAGGGGAGGGGAGGGAATTAGAGCAGGAGGGAGGCGACGAAACCAGCGAAGCCAAGGAATCCGAATCCAAGAACCTTGGATGCGTCCGAAGTCTTGGCGGGGCCGGCCGATTGAGCGGCGGCGGGGGCGGACGACTTGGAGGAAGCCTGCTGGGTGTTAGCCTGGGGGACTACCTGCTGGGGAACCACCGACTGGGAAACAACGGGGGCGGCGGAGGAGGAGGAGGCGGGGACCACAACAGAAGAGGAGGCAGGGAGGGAGGAGGCAGCGCTGGAGGCAGGGCCGTCACGGTAGGCGGAGGCCTCGCCAATGCACTGGCTGGCAAGAATGGGCTTGTAGCCAGCCTTGACCAGCTTGGGGATGTTGGAGATGGCGATATCGACAGTCTCCTTGGCGTGATCGTGCTCAAGGGAGAGAACGCCGGTCTGGCGGGTGGCGAACTCGCCGATGGGCTTGGCGAAGTTGGCAATCACCTGAGGGATGGTGATTTCCTTGCTGCGGATCTTCCAGTCGTTGCTAGAGTAGAGAGGAGGGGGGTGGGGGAGGAGAGGTCAGAGGATGCGGGGGGAGGGAGGCCGGCCTTATTGCATGTACTTACGTGTCCACGTCCCACTGGAAGATCTTGTAGCCGAGCTGGGCGGCAATGTCGCGCACACGGTCGTCCATGTCACCCTGAGGCGGGCGGATGTACTTGATGCGCTTGCCGACGGCCTGGAAGATGGCCTCCTCGGTCCACTTGAGCTCGGAGATGATCTGCTCGTTGGTGAGGGTGGTGAGCGGGGTATGCGACCAGGTGTGACCAGCGAGCTCGTGGCCCTCGGCGTAGGCGCGCTTGACGAGGTCGGGGAACTTGCGGACCTGGGAGCCCATGAGGAAGAAGGTCACCTTGAGGTTGTTCTGCTTGAGGAAGTCAAGGAGGGCGGGGGTGAACTCGGTGGGTCCGTCGTCGAAGGTCAGGGCCCACTGGCCCTTAGGGCAGGTGGCGACGTCGGTCTTGTTGGTGCGGAGGCAGGTGGTGCAGGTCCAGTGGCAGAAGGGGTCGGCACCGCCCTCGGCGCATTTAGCGCCGACGGGGGCCTTGGCCACCTTGGAGGCGTCGACCAGGGAGAGCCACTCGGGGGCGGCGGGGGGGGTGGTATCGATGGTGGGCAGAGTCAGGGGCTGCTGGGCCACGGCGACGGCGGCCATGGAGGCGGCGACAACGAAGAGCGTCTTGGAGACCATATTAGCGGAACGATAGGAAGGGGGTATTAAGGAGGAGGTATTCTATTCGGAAGGGAAAACAAACAAGAAGAGGGGGGGAGGAGAGGAGCCGCTGGCCGGCCGTGAATTTTTATAGCAAAGCCTAAAACTCTCCATGGCCGATACACAAGTGATTAGGGGGCCTCCACTCTCTCCTCCCGCCTTGCCAAATTCATCCTCCTTTCACGCGGTGTCTCCACCCATTGGTCGCTGTGTAATCCGGTGGATATCTGTTTGGGGGAAACTCCGGCCAAAAAGGATCCTAAGTGTCTGTGTGTCACTTATCTTAATTGAGAGACCAATTGTGCTTGTGGACTCCCGTTTCCCTAGTAGCGTATAGTCATCGCCCGTCGAACATTGTAGAAGAGGAGCCCGTTTAAAAATAATATCGGCTGGCACGAGAAGGGCTTAGCCTGGTGTGCTGAACACTCGCGTGTGCTAATATTAGCAAAAGCGACGGGGGACAAGGTTTGAGGACGATCTGGATTGGGATGGGCGGGCGGGGGGCCTTGCTCGATTGTAACGATAATAATGTTTGAGATGGCGAAAGCGTAAGCTTTCTTTTGTTCTATTCTTCTTCGACCCAGGAATTTTCCTACGAGCTTGTCAGCGTAACATAGCAAGCTGCTATTTATAACCTCTGGAGATGGCGGGTCATCCCCGCCTTCCCCATCAAGATTTGTGCTCCATGCATTGGCATTTCTCGAGACATTTCGCAAACCAAACAGATGCCATCGGCATCCCATCTCCATCTGTCACATTCTCTCTCCGCTTTATTGTATAAACATCAACCCTCATTCTTGAGGGGAAAACATAGTAAGCCTGGGGTTCACTCAAACATGACCCACTCCAATGCCTTGTACAAATGTTTAAAAGCACACACTTTGTCCAGAGATTGTCCCAGGACTTGCTCCAATGTCGGTTGGATTGGCCGCACAGCAGACCGCTAGTGTCTGTTCCAATCTTAACCTAACCTAGTCGTGAATTTCATTCATGTGAAATAGGCGCGGCAAAAAGTTAGGGAATATTCCTTCCCCCCCCCCCCTCATTGCCTTGCCATTTTCCCAGTTGCTCTCTACATAATGTCAAACCTCTCGCGTACACTCCCTGGCTTTATCCAGATATCGCCTCGCATGGAGCAGCTGCTGGCGAAGCTAGAGGATTTTGTCACGGTGGGTGGGAATGGATGGGCTGACGAAGCATCGATTAATGGTAAACGTGTCTTTCCCTTTAGAATGACTGTATCCCCGCCGAAAAGCTCGCACGATCCCAGCTGGGCACCGGAGAAAACCGCTGGAAAGTAAGTATACCTTTTGATTTGTTGGCATTCCGCGGATGTTTCTCACTCAGAGCCATCCCACCAGATCGTCCCGCCCGTATTACACCAGCTGAAAGAAAAGGCAAAATCGCTCGGCCTATGGAACCTCTTCCTCCCTCAAGACATTCCCGGCAGCCCCGGCCTCAGCAATGTGGAGTATGCACTTTGTGCCGAGATTATGGGGCGCTCCGTGCTGCTTGCCCCCGAGGCCTGCAATTGCTCCGCCCCCGACACCGGCAACATGGAGCTGCTGGCCCGGTGTGGAAACGAGGAGCAGAAGCGCCGCTGGCTCGAGCCGCTTCTCCGTGGAGAGATTCGCAGCGCCTTTGCCATGACCGAGAAGAACGTGGCAAGCTCCGATGCCACCAACGTGCAGACCAGGATTGAGAGGCAGGGGAACGAGTATGTGATCAACGGCCACAAGTGGTGGATTTCCGGCGCAGGGAACCCGGAGTGCAAGGTGTTCTTGGTCATGGGGAAGACGGATCCCAGCGCCGCGAGGCACAAGCAGCAGAGCGTGGTCATTGTGCCGGCGGGGACGCCCGGGCTGACCATTGTGCGCCCGATGGAGGTGTTCGGGTACGACGATGCGCCCGAGGGCCACTGCGAGGTGACGTTTGAGAATGTGCGGGTGCCCGTGGAGAACGTGCTCCTGGGCGAGGGGCGCGGCTTCGAGCTGGCGCAGACTCGGCTGGGCCCGGGGAGATTGCACCATTGCATGCGGGCGATCGGCGTCGCCGAGCGGGCGCTGGAGCTGATGCTGCTGCGGGTGACGGACGAGAGCCGGAAGACGTTTGGCAAGCTGCTCGTCCAGCACGGGACGGTGTTGAGCTGGGTGGCCCAGTCCCGGATGGACATCGACCAGGCGAGGCTGCTCGTCCTCAACGCGGCCGCCATGGTGGATCGCGATGGGGCGAAGGCGGCTCGCAAGGCGATCAGTGTGGCGAAAATCGTGGTGCCGAACGCGGTGCTTCGCGTCCTCGACCGAGCCATCCAGGCGTTTGGCGCGGGCGGCGTTAGCCAGGATTTCCCGCTCGCCCAAGCCTACGCGATGACGCGGACGTTGCGCATTGCGGATGGCCCCGACGAGGTGCATCAGCTCGTGGTGGGAGGCATGGAGCTCCGACGGGTCCCGGAGCTCCGCTCCGCCGATGAGCAGCGAAAGGCTCGAGAGCAGGAGATCTTTGCCAAGGCCAAGCTTTGAGCTGAGCATTGTACTAGTCATGGTTTTGCCTTAATATTTCATTTCGTCTCATCCCTTCCCTCTTCTCCCTCTTTTCCGTCCTCTCCGCCTTCTTCTCTCTTCTATGTAGGTTTGTTATACCAAGAATCGCCTCGCCTCTATTTAGTAGTGGTCATTATTATTATTATTAAAAAAAAAACGAATGAAACGCGATAATAAAAGAAAAGAAGCAAAAGAGACGAGAGAAAAAAAAAATGTACACAATTAAACATTATCAAGTGAATACTCCAGTTGC
This sequence comes from Calcarisporiella thermophila, assembly GCF_041956535.1. Taxonomy (NCBI): domain Eukaryota; kingdom Fungi; phylum Calcarisporiellomycota; class Calcarisporiellomycetes; order Calcarisporiellales; family Calcarisporiellaceae; genus Calcarisporiella; species Calcarisporiella thermophila. The sequence goes on from NW_027192193.1 coordinate 291,565, forward strand.
AGTATCCCCAAGATAAAAGAAAAAAATATCGATATACGAGATTAAAAAAAAAAATCAAACCGCATTTCAAAACGTGCTCATATTCGAAAAAAAAAAAATCCTAACCGAATGGAGAGAAAGGAATTTGGAAAGAGAAGAGTCATCAGAGAAGCCATCAAGAGACCCCCGTGGGTGCAAGAATCAACATAAAAGGTGCAACCCACAGGCCAAAACCTTCAAACACAAAGGACCAACAAGTGATATCGTCATTAAAACCGGGTATGCTCGCTCGAGCGGAATTTTGAAAACAGGGAGTTCGCCGCGTGGACCAGCGAGAGGGAAGCGTTTGCCTCGAGAAAGATAACCAAGCTTCCCGTCACGACCCCCACCACCGCCAGGAACATGGCCACCGCACCCATGGTCTCGTAGACCATTCCGCCCACCAAGCTTCCCAGTCCCGTGCCGATTCCCAAATACACCGCGGCAAAGAGCCCCTGGGAAGTCGCGCTCAGATGGGGGGGTGCGAATTCATCCGCGCGCTGCACTCCGGCCGCCCACAGCCCTGAAAATGCGACCCCATTAAGCAATTGCAGGGAGAGGGCCACCGTCGATCCAAACGGTCCGGGGGGCAGGATCGTATAGGCCAACGCGCGCACAATAGTCACCACGTGAGCGAGCAGGATGAGGAAGGAGCCGCCAAAATTCGAGAGCAGCTGCTTCGAGTAGAAAAAGAAGAGAAGCTCCGTCAATGCCGACATCGGGCCCGTCCAACCGAGCTGCGTGCCCGTGGCATGGAGCGAGTGGCGCATAAACAGGAACAGGAAGCTGTTGATCATGCTGAGAGCCATGGCCATGAGGAGCATGTTGGAGAGGAACAGGATCATCCGGGTGTCGTTCACGAGGTCCCACACCGTTTCCGGGCACGCCGCCGGGATCTCGTAGGGCTCGGCCTGGACGCTGAGGAGGGTGGACTTGGGCAGCGGAGGGGGCGCGGGGATCTCCACGGAAATGTCGTCGTCCTTGAACGACGCATTGCAAGTGGTGTAGAGGGTGGTGGAGGAGTTGGTGGCCGATAATGAGCACACCTCGTCCTGCTCGTCATGGCACACGACGATTTCCCCCATCCCTTCGTCCTGCTGCTCCTCCTCCACCATCACGGGGATCGAGTGGTAGTAGCCAGTGCGCCTCCCCGCCATCCGCGCCAAGTAATCGATGGTGCTCTTCACCGAGCTGGAGCTATAGTTGTGCAGACGGTGGTGCAGCGGGGAGCTCACCAGGAGCGGCTGCTTCTCCTCCAGCATTTCCGCCGCGGGCGCGGGGGCAAACCGAGTAACGCAGCAGAGCCCGACGTAGGCGGCAAGGGCATGGAGCATGGCATAGAACACGACATTGATGTCGCCCGTCTTCTCGATGAGCACGCCGATGTAGAGCTGGGTCAGGCCGCACGACACAGAACCCCAGAGGCGCTGCCGCCCGTAGAGCTCCTTGTCCACGTCGAGGATTTTGAGCACCCCCGAGTCGGTCAAGGACTGCAGGGGAATCCCAAAAAAGGACCACCCGATGTTGGCCAGCGTCACCAAGGCGACGGTATACAGCAAGCGCTCACCGCCCTGCCACCCAAACAGATTCTGAGCCATGGGCACGAGCGAGAGCAAGAAGATCGACAGGGCCGCGAGGAGAGCAATCATGGCCATAAGGGAGCGATGGCCGCCCGTTCGGTCCGCAAGCGATGTCCACACGGGGCAGGCGAGCGCGGAAACAAAGGGCGCAATCGCGAAGACCACGCCGACCATGTACGAGGGCAGGCCAAGGGTTTCTTTGTAAAATATAGCAAGGTATACGGTGCTACCCATGGCCGCAAACAGCGCCGAGTAGATGAGCTTGGGCAACAGGTACATATTGATCATGAAAATGGGCTGGATCACCAGAACAGATGATAGAATATGAATCTAGAGAATCAAGCGTATACGATGGAGCGGCAGAGCTCGGTGGTTATCACTTGTGGTATCACACGGTCTTGGGGGGGGTCTCTTGAAATGCTTGCTCCTCCTCCTCTTCACTCGATGGACACTACGGTTGTTTGGTCTGGGCAAGAAAGGCACACGCGCACCTCAAAGAAAGGCTTGCGGAGAATGCAGCAGGCAGAATCACGAGGGGGTGAAGGAGATGGGGCGCGGGCGGAGGAGCGGGCGCGGGAGAGGGGGAGAGGAGGGAGCCTGCGGGCCAGGGCCGCTCCTTTAATTTATACTGGGAAGGGGAAATTTTATCTTGGACGGAGTAGGAATTCGATAACGCAAAACGCGCACCGTTCCTAATTCCGGCATAACGCGTCGGCTTGGGAGATCCTGTCTCGAACGGTCCAAAATCACCGCATCCAACGCTTTTCATTTCCTGCATGGACTCTGAAAAGCGAGGGATTTTTGGGCGATTTGGCCGGCCGCACACGTGTGCGTGGCAAATGGCATCCCATGGCCACCCGCTTCATAAATGTTTACGCGGGCTGAATTGGCGTGCTTCTAAAAATACGCAGGGGCCCTGGCGTGGGCCCTCTGGGGGCGTGCCGGGTCGCGGATCGAGGAGCAAGCATGGGCCGCAGTAGCAGACGAAGCGCGCATGCCATCCTCCCCGCCGGATATCTTATCGCCCTCTGCCTTGGCCGGCTCCTGGCCTTCATGCGCATTTTAGCTTTGCGGCCGACCGCCAGGATTTGGCCACCCGGCGCCTGAGTGGTGCCTGCGGGCCTTGCATCTAACCGGATATTGCTGGACTGGGCCTATTTTCCTGCCCCAATCCAGCTCATGCCGCCCTGCATTCATGCACTGCGCCCAGGATGCCAACCGGTAGGGCCCTCCTCAGACTGGTCCAGAACAGAGGCCATTAGAGCTTGCATCGATTCATGTGCGGGAGATCGCATGCCTGAATTGACTTGTCTTGAACGGGCCTTCAATTGCTTGCAGCCAAAGCCCCCGTAGCGCTGCAAGATAATCACAACACCACCAGCGATGGATGGCAACAGCGGCCCCTGAATGGGAGTGTCGTGTCAATAAAGCCTAAGCTTTAGGGTTTATTATGGTAAGACTTCACAAGCTATTAGCTCAGTCTTAGCCCAAGCATTCACGTACCTGTGTAATATAGCCCAGCTTGAGACCACATGGGCAGGAAAGCACCCAGACCAAAATGATGCACGAGATATCATGGGGGAAGGATGAAAAGGATCCTTTTCCCTCCTCATAATATTTTGCAGTGACATACAACCCTGGGCAAGATAGTCACAAGAGCGTGCGCAACTAGACTCGTCACCCTCTCTCCCTCAATCCTGCCATGAAAGACGTCCATGATATAAATTTTGTTTATTTTAAAGGACCTCACGAGGATATATTAATTCGATACAATAATAATGAAAATCAAGAATTTCAGGCAAAATGTATAAACGGAAATTTACAGTCCCAATAAAAAAATAAAGGAAATGAACATAGTCTCAGGTCGCCCCATCAGTGGAGCCAGAAGCCTGGTCGCTTCTGGTGGGATGGGCTCGCACCGTCTTTAGGCTTAGTCGCTCCTTACTCATCTTTGGCGTAAGAACGCCTTTTAGTTGACCCTCGCCCCCACGCTCACCACCCTCTCCCCCATCTTCACCCGCCTCGCGCTCGCCCCCCGCCCGGATTGGTTGCCTGGTTGCCGCGCCCATGTCCCCTATGGCAAGACCCTCCACCATCCTCCTCGCATCCTCCTCCGGCCCATCCGCGTTCTCGCCGTTCACCGAAGAACCCCTCTGCACTCGCAGCAGGGCCAGCTCATTCTCGACGGCTTCGCTTCGCCTTACGTGCCCTTCCAACACCTCCCTCATCCTTTCGTGCTCCGTCCGCCAGTGCTCTTCCCTCTCGTGGAGCAGTCGCTCCAGCTGCTGGACCTGGCCTCGGAGCTCTGCCGTCTCGTGATCGTGGCTGACGATATTGTCCTGCATTTGCTGCCTAAGCTGCTCGATGTGCACTCGGTGGCCGTCGAGGAGGCGGATGTTGTTGTTGAGCTCCTTGGTGTGCGCAATAAGCTTTCGGTTCAATTTCTCGATATGTTCATTCTGGGCGGGAGTATCAACATGAGTCGTAACCTCTTCTTCGGTCCCCAACTGAAGATGCATTTCAACCACTCACCTTTTCTTTTAGCTTGCCCAGCAATTCTCCATTTTGGCGCTGTGCCTCGCCCAGTTTGCGTTGGGTATCGGCTAAATTCCTCTCTAAATTCGAGCATTGCGATGTCAATGCGGACACCAAATTGGTTCCCTCCTCTAACAGCATCTCGTTGGATCGATATCGCTCCGCAATGTCCGCATACTGGGCCAACTTGGTCTCGAGTACAGCAATGGTTTGCTGTTGAGCGTGGACAATATCCTCGACCGATGCGGGGACACCCTGGGCAATGCCAAGCAAAGGCTCAGGGGGATGGATGGGGTCGGCGTATCGCGCGGAGGGCGAGAAGGAAAGATGATCTATCGACGATCGGGGGGAGGTGTTGCGATGGATGAAGTTGGATCTAAATAGAGTGGAACCAGCCGAATAGTAAGCATTCCCCTGGCCTTTGGAGGAAGGGGGAAGGATTTGGGGGGCTGAAAAACAAATGCTGAGAAGAATGGCACCTACAAATAATCATCGGAGGATGCGTCTTGGCCGGTTAAACGCGGAGATGTATGCGAAGATTCCGACGCGATGCTCGATGGGTTGCTGGGTGCACGAGGGCGTAGCTGGATGCCATTCTGGAAAGATTCGGTGTCGCTTGATCGCTTTCTATACGCTTTCTAGATTGGAAATGGGCAAGAGAAAGCGGTATCAGTAACATGTCGATGCCATGGATCGATCGAAGGGGTGGGGAGGAGGCGGGACGGCTTACTTTTCTTCTGGCAGCCCCCGAGGCATCCATGCTAGAGTCAAGGAATAAATTAAAATGCAGAATAAGCGTGGATAGAAAAGCGAGTAGGGGCAGGGTCTAGCGTGAATATGAATTGAGTGCGGAGAACTATCCGCCACTCGATTGGAACACGGGACTCATCGACGTTTATGGGTGACGTATTGTAACGAAAACAAATAGCTTTGGTAAGTATTGCAAATCCTGGCGGAGCTTAAACTTTTTATATTGTGCTAAAAATGAATTTGGTAACATTTGGATTCTTCCGAAATAAGGGGGAGAGGGAGGAGGGGGAGGAGGGGGAGGAGGGGAGG
>NW_027192193.1:297613-343208 GCF_041956535.1 Calcarisporiella thermophila
GGGGGAGAGGGATATTGAAATAAAATACATGATAGAATGGAGCCTGGAGTAGTACTGAAAAATGACCTTGGGTTACAAATTATCACCAATATAATGGAAATCAGTATTTTGTGGACGGAGATGGGCATCTAGAGCAGAAGGCTGGCAAGCAGGCCCGAGAATGCCACCCAGCCCATTCCAGCGGCGAGACTTCCAGCGGCGCTGTTGCTCACGGTGTTAGTAGGCTGCGTCGTATTGAGCATACCCTGCGGAGGCAGTAGCACTGAATCAATCACATGAATAACTCCATTGGCCGTGAGCAGGTTGGGCCACTCCACGTTCGCGGACTTGTTGCGTGCGTCGCGCAGCACCACACCTGAGTCTCTCAGGAGGGCTGTCACATTTCCCCCTTGCACCGTTTTGATGGTGAGGTTGTTGGTGATTAGATTCGAATAGTAGATATCGGGGTGCACCAGGTGGTATTTGAGCACGTTTGCAATCTCGGTGTCATTCAATCCGCCCAGATCGGCCTTGCTGAACGCATCGTTGGTGGGAGCAAACAGCGTGATTCCGGTAAAGTTGTTAAGAGTCTGCGTGAGGTTGGTTTGATCGAGCAGCGACTCCAGTCTGGTCAGCTTCGCCTGGTGCAGCACGTCGGTCGCATTCTTTGGGATCTCCAAGAGCTAATGGCATACAAGGGAGGGGGGGAAGGGGTATGAATGGATGCCTTTCACATGGATTCTCTTTGGGCCGTTGGCCATTCGACACCTACCTTATCGATGATATGGACTACTCCGTTCTTGAAAATCGTGTCTGCCTGCTGTACCTTGGCTGCATCGATGCCGTAGTTGATGAACATGCCAGTGTCGTTTTTGATGACGCCTACGACCTGGTGGCCTCCGTTGGGGAGGTTCACGAGGGTCTTGTTGTCCAGTAGGGTCTGCACATGGCTGATGCTGTTGTTGAGCTGGTCATTGCGCCAAGCGCCCTGGACGATATGGTATTTGATGATGTTGGAGAGGGTCGTGTTGTCGATGCTCTGGAGGGAGGAGAGCTGAGTCGTCGCGGGATTTGGCCTAAGGGAAGCAACCAAGAGCAGATCAGTCTTGCTTGGATGCGCAAAGCGAATGAGCTCGAAGAATACTCACGCAAAGACCGTATAGTTCTTGGAGGTGTCGTTGAGAGCGTCCGAGAGGTTAGCGCGCTGTAAGATCCCAGCCAGCTGTGCAAACTGCTCATTTTGACCCGCAGCCGCGGTGAGCGCTTGTACAATGGTCAAATTTTCCGTGGGCTGCTGCTGTGCAAGAACAGGCGCGAACACGGCTAGGCCACACAAGAGGATGCTCGTGAAATGCATAGTTACAGATGGGTGGTGTGGAGCGAGGCGGGAGGTACTAACTGCAAGAGGAGGGCGCGCGGTTAGAGAGAAGGACGAGAAAAAAGTGAAAAACGGATGAAAAAGGTGAAGCTCGAAAAATGCATTTATACCACATGCAGCCGTAAGGGCGTAGTGCTTAGAATGGAAGAGAGAGAGGGGGTTGCCACCGAGGAAAATTCTGCGAAACCGTTCGCAATCTTAGGGTTCCTCCCCCCTTCATACAGTGCAGTATTTGTGCTAGCATCACGCAGGCGGAAGGGATTTGTCAGAGGCCATTTGGCCGATATGGAATGCGGGCATAACTCTAGACAACGTCGGGAGGAAACGAATGATTTCTGATTGCAAAATATGCTCTCGGCCATGATGCCATTCCTCTTTCTCTTTGGAAGGGAGGAATCCCGATAGATCGCGATCTTTTCGCCCTCTTGGCAGACGGGCATCCCCCCCCCCTCCAAAATCGGCCCTGTCTGCAAACTCTAATAGCATTTTCGTTCAACTCCGATGGGCAAAATCGAGCCAACGAATTATACACTCGTCGCGGATAGCTGCTCATGACCATGTTATCTCAGCTATCATCCGGCATATTAGATCGCCGAGGCCTTTACACGAGCAGTACTATGGTGGGACAAGCAGAAATGGGAGGAATGTGATGGAAGCTTGGATATGAAAAAGTCCAATTTCGTGCTTGACTATTCTGGGGTGTGTTTAGCCACCACTACTATCACCAGAGAAGGATAACAGGAGAGACCTCTTAAGATGGAAGAGTTTAAAGCGGCACCAGCTGGAGAGTTATGGCTACTCAAACTATGTTATCGGTGCTACACAACCTAAAAGATAGTGATATTTCCTCTTCATAATGTCATATTGTCAATCCCCTTACATAACCTTGTCAATTTTTCTATCTCCAAAGTGTGTTCCCCTGAAAACAATTTCTGACGCCGGCGTGACTGGAAATTATATCATGGCATTGATGCGAGTAACGTAAGGATATGCGATAGTGGGAACTGAGCCAAGATCGTGATATTATCCTCAAGATCTCTCCTACGCCTCCCTGAATTCTTATATTCATGCAGTAGACCCTGATGATAATTCTCCATTGGGAAGCAAAGCAATACAAGATGAGTTGGCTGGGCAAACCGTTGCATAACAGATTCAATGAGCCCTCAAAAGTACCGTGGAAATAATGAGGAGAGGGAGGGATATCCAATGCTGCCCCAATTCCATCATATACGCCTTTCTACTATATCACAGAATTTATCTGTTGTAATCCTAATCCTTTCCCTTGTCTATTCATTCCAGCTGTGTTATTGGGATGGCAATTAAAAGCTCTAGGTCAAATTAAGCTGTAATCTTAGAGTGGATAATGGCGAGCCGCAGAAAATAAAATAAATTGTTAAAATATCCCATCTACCCAGAGAGACGGTAGACTTTTTCATAGGTTGAAACGGCGACCACTAGGTCAATCGATGTTGCCTTTTCAGCCGAATGGATTATCCATGCGTTAATCCATACGAAAATGTTGGAGCGGTTATTTTCTTTTATGTTTATAGCATCATATATCAAGTTTGCGACAAAAAATGCAGAGCATAGAGAATATGGATTCTATTCACATTATTCAAATAGGATTCTTTTTTTTTTTACAAGAAGGTTTATCTCTAGAAGTATTGCTTCGCATACTCGATCGCGTAAGGGGCTATTAGAAGTTAAAAATAATCAATAAACATATCGAAATCTTGAGTAGCCAAAGGCCGGTGACTCACCGATGCGGATGGCAACCACGATCTTCACAAAATTAGAGATGGCATTCAAGGTTCTCCTCCGGTTCTCAGCCTTCTCTTCTTCGGTCAATTTTGGGGGGGCCTGAGGCATAAACATGTTATATTATAGCTTTCGTGCTATTGTGCAATACTAGTTTCATTAGAATAAAAAAGCTCATAACTCGATTGGAGAATTCAATCACTTACAAATAGGATACGATCAGGAATCGATTGCGAACAACAATAAGGGCCCTAGGCTTGCCGTTGTATGGATGGGAAGTGGCGCAGTTTATTTATGCTACTTTGGCCACCCATTCTCCTCGCCTGGGCCACTTCGAGAATAGAGAGTAGAACGAATAAAGAAAATGCATCGCTGGGGATCCCTAATTGTGCGATCGGCCTCTAGTTTACGAACGCCATCGCGTGTACGATCTACTGTATTACGTACATACTCTACGAATGACAATGCAGCAATCAAAGGTAATGTCATGGCTATATGCTTATTAAGTGGAGAGGAGGCATCTAATTTTGCTCTGTACGGGCACAGTTAGCGAGAAGACGATGCGGCGCTTCTGGAAGACAGCCACGGTCCACGAAATGGAGGGCAAGTTAACTGTGGCACTCGATGGTCGTCCCATCAAGACTCCAGATGGCCAGAAAATCCTCCTTACCTCTGGACAGCGCCCTCTAGCAGGGCTGTTGGCCGCCGAGTGGGATAGTCAGGCTCGTGTGTTGAAGACGCACTCACTCCCTTTAACTTCACTGGTTGCGCGCGCCATCGACGGATTCTCAAAGGAAAATGGCGAGGAGAAGAAGGAGGCTATTGAAAGACTGATGAAATATTTGGATACCGATGCCGTATGGTAAAGACCTTACCCCTCCCCACTCTACCTCTACACACTTGCCACCAAGTTGCTAATTGATTTCTTTTTCTATGTTGGCCAGCTTTCACGAAGAATTCCCCGAGTCTCTTGTTAAGCTGCAGACCCAATATTGGGATCCTATCATCGCTTGGGCCCGAAAAGAATTCAACGTCACCATACGCAAACAGGAGGGTATATTGGCTACCGGCCAACCCGAAGAGACTCACCAAGCCATGCGGTCTATCGTTGAATCGCTCAGTCCTCTTGAGCTAGCTGGTAGGGATGGAGTTGTCCATTGAACGGGACTTATGCGATGCTAACCTCACTCTCCTTGCCAATGATGGTAGCATTCGAGCGAGCAACCATGGTGACAAAATCCTTTTTGACCGCTTTGGCCCTGGTCAAGCGCGCAATTTCCCTGGAGCATGCAGCGCAGGCGGCGCATGTCGAGGTCAACTGGCAGATCGAGCGATGGGGCGAGGTGGAAGATAGTAAGTTCCAACCCCCCATTCCCATTTTTTATATATTGAGGTATTAACCTATTAACGTGCTGTATCCTTAGCTCACGACGTGGATCGGGAGGAGGTGAGGCGGCAACTAGGATCATGTGTGTGCGCGCTTTTGTAATATTTGTTTCTGTCCTCTTCTTTAATAGACCCTTCAAAAATACATACCTCTCCAAAAAAAAAATCCCCTTTTTCGATTCTTTATGAAGTGTGCCAAGCCACATTCTGACGATAGAATTTCTGGTCGACGGGGCAACTTTTTGTTCGTCGCGTCCCATCCCTTCTTCGTATTCCATCACTTATTCTCGGGGGGAGAGCTAGAAAGAAATCTATATAATTAACCATCATGGTTCTCCGCTCTTTCTCCCTTCTCATTTCCCTCCTCGTCTTCTTCTGCATCGTTGGCCATGTCCTGGCTAGTGCATCACACATCGTCAACGACAATCTAATGCGCATCATCGATCTCACCACCCCCATTGTACGTGAACAGGTATCGGTCCGCTTTGAAAACAAGGGTGCATCCCCCATTTCGGAGTACGACTTTCTTGTAAGAAGGGAATGGTGTGATAAGGTTGCCGATTTGGTTGCAGAGGATAAGAAAACGAGCGTCAACTTAGAGGTCACCAAGGGCTCTTTGATGAATCAGTAAGAAGCTTCACCCCTTATTATCAACATGAATAGGCGTTTATTTCTTCTGATCGGTCGACATTGCCATGCTTTTTTATTAATAGAGGCCAAATTTACAAGATCCGTCTCAATAATCCTATTGCCCAGGGCGAGAAAACAACCATCACGGTAAAGATAGCTTATGTGCACGGTTTAGAGGCGACGCCCAAAGCCATTCGGCAAATGGAAAAACAAATTCTTCATTACCACGGGCGAAAGTATTTTGAGTCTCCCTACGAGATTCGGAAGCAAAAGACCATCGTCAAGTAAGCTTTGAAAACTTTGAACGATGCCCAATTTATATAATCGAGCTCATATTCGCGATTTTTTTTTTTTCGCAATAGAACACCTGTCGGCATGGCTGTCAAACACTACTCCAGCGGCCCAGCAGTTGAACACAAGGATAGTACGATCACATATGGCCCCTTTGAAACTGCTCAGATTAAAAACGCCGATGAGGAGTTGGACGTCTTGTTTGAATATCGCAAGGCGGTGCTTACAGTCCCGACGCTCCAGCGCGATCTTAAGATAAGCCACTGGGGCGGAAATTTGGGAGTGGAAGAACACTATGCGCTACGGGTCGATGGTGCCAAGTATGCGGTTGCTCCTATATTTGACATTACTGTTGGAATATTCACACCTACGTTGTCTGTTGATTTTTAGGCTCAGCGGCCAATTCTCTCGCCTCCTCTTCGCCGGCCAGCAAAATCTTGAGAGCTACTTTTCGTTTGTGCGTCAACTTGCCTTCAACCTTCCCCAGCATGCTCGCGATGTATTTTATCGCGACGAAATAGGCAATGTGTCAACCTCCCACCTGCGACATGAACCGAGAAATAAACAAGCCCTTCTCCAGATTCAACCCAGATACCCCCTCTTCGGCGGCTGGAATTACACCTTCTACTACGGATACAACACTCCTCTCGCCGACTTCGCACGATTCCACAATCCATCGGGACGATACATCCTCAACGTGCCCTTCGTGAAATCGCTGCCGAATGTGGCCCACGAGCTCGTGGCACTCAACATCACGCTGCCGGAGGGAGCGCGAAATATTCGAGTGCATCTGCCGTTCGCGGTTGATAAGCAGCTGCACACTACGCGCTTCACAACCTTGGATACAATGGGGAGGACCATGGTCTACCTAGAGAAGCGGAACGTGGTTGACGAACACGCCCGTGAATTGCAAATCTCGTACGAGTATCCAACCCATCTCTTGCTCCGGAAGCCCTTGGTGGCGAGTGCCGCCTTTGCTGCTCTCTTCGCCATAAGTATGCTCTACTCACGGATGGAGTTCAAGATTGGGAAGTAGACTCTGATCCAAAAAGAAAAAATGTTGTATATTTTTTTTATTTTCCCTCGTCCGAGGGAAGGGAGGAAGGGCAGGTGTGCGCTTTTTTCTTTCTTTTTTCTTATCTTATTTTCTCTCTTGTTATCTGAAAAGGTTAAATATATATACACTCTATTTTCTTGCTTTTTTTTGGCACTTCATGATGAGTGAATGCAAGCTTCTTAGAGATAGTACCGGTCATGGGCCGTGGATCTCAGAGCACATTTCAGCGGCCCCCCTCTCCCACAAACATTACATCCCACACAAACCATTTGATGGTTTAGATACTATTATTAAAAATAAAACCCACCGCATTTCCTACAAATCGAGCATTTTTTTTTTAACGAATTTGGTCTTTTGCACAGATGGAGGGGGCAGTTAAGTGGAGGACAGAGAAAAAAAAATGCAAAGCTATATAATAATATACAAAATATAAACTGCATCTACCATACTGTTGGAGGTAGGGGGGGGGGGACGGCCGCAGTGGCGGTGGCGACGACAGGAGGGAGATGGGAAAATTGAATAGATAATCAACTCTATAATACAGAAGCCATGGCTAAAAGTACATTTATAAACGTGGAGACATCTGGTTTGACGCGGTTGGTTTGTTTCCATATACAATGGCTCAGCTATATGTTCAAATTAGTTCCCCCAACGGGAAAGAACGTGCCCCTGTATATCCCCGCATCCCAATATACTGTACATCCACATTCTCCGAGCACTTCTCAGACCGCAGCAGTTTGACCAATAAATACTTGGCAGATCTAAAGGCAAATTGACCTCATCAGTCAAGCTTTTGGCTCGACAGTTTAAAGGCGGCTTCTTACCGGTGCTTCAGCGGGACCCGAGTGCAGTAGTTCGACGAGGCCTCCAGGTGGAAGAAAGCGGCAGGCAGAAGCTCATCGGGGGCAGAAGCAAGGCCTTGCGACTTGGTGATGAGATCGTCGTAATCACGCTGCGTAAAGTTATCGTATTTTAAGGTGGCTAACCAGCAATTATTCAGTACAACATAGACAAAAAGAGGATGGGCACTGCTTTATTTTTCGGGTACCTTGCAACGGAATGAGATCATGCGAAATAAATAGCATGCCTTCTTTACCTAAAGCCAAGGATAAAAGTAGGGATCAGTCACGACATCGGGTCACCATAGAGGCATCCCAAATTTGTAAGCTCTTACATGGTGCGGTAAATCCTTGGGTGGGCGCCTTCACTACCAGCTCGGTAAGCACACAGGATGTTGATGAAGAGCCGGGTTGTGAATCGCTGAATCGGAAGAGTATATTGATGTTGCCGCTTTTGGATGAGCTAAACACATACTCATTTAGTACGCATCCATACCCCTACCGACCAGAACAAGGAAAGGTCTCACCAGTACACATTGTTGTCATCCTTTAATACATTTTCCACGGAATAGGCAGGGCTGCAGAGTACGTGCCATCAGAACCGAATTAAATTCAACATGAAAAAGAGCGCAAGCATTTACCTGTAGTCGCCTCCGTCAGTATACACGACTTTGAAGTTTAGCATATATTCATCCTCGACATCAACGATGCAATTACGCTTTTTTTCATCCTCTTCCCGTATTCTTTCTCCAGCTCGCCCTTCGCCAGCTTCCTCCATCCTCGCGCTGAAATTCGGAGTTGCCGTAGCTTGCGTTCCGGCATAGCGTGTGCGCCGCATATAATGTCTGTGCAGAGAAGATGAGGACTCGATGCGAGTTTGCGAGAAGGGTGGCTCCTCTGAGTGAGACTGGGTCGGTGGCGAGGGCGGAATTTGAAGCTGCTCAGGGTCGTTACCGAGAAGATTGCGCATGTTTCGAAGATAATGCTGCAGGGCTAGCGCGGCACGCATGTTATGGGCGGAATCGGGTTCGAGGATGGGGGTAAATTGCATCTTATAAATGACACTATCAAGGCAAATGGATGAGAACGGGATCGGATAATGGGCGTGGACACGGAGCGAGCGCCGCAATGAGCAATGGCAGTAGAGCAAGAGTCGATAGAAGATAGAACAGGACGAGTTTCTATACCAAAGAGAAGAGCGTAGGCACAAATCCCATGGGGAAAAAAAGCAAAAACAGGTTTGTCTGCCCTGGCCTCCTCCTGCAAGTGGCGGCGTTAGAACTTTTTATATTTAGATTGAGTAGTAATTTTTCAGCAAAGAAAATGGACCACCGCGCAGATAACAGGGTATTTTCTTATCGACGGCGAGTTGAGGGCGGCCAAATCGAGGGTGGAGGATGGGCAAATTTTTTCCCTCGAATGCGGGCAGGCATGATTCATATTGGACACTTGCATATTAAATCCTGGCGTAAATTAAAGATCGGTCGAAAATCATCCAGGTATCGCATCCTATTCAGAATCCCCATATCGCAATACTCCCATCCACAACCTAATTCTAGGTGCTGTGCTTTAAACTCTAAGCCTGGGCTTCGCACGATTTGTTCTCTTGCCTATTGAGTGCCGAGGAATTTTTCGACCTAGGTTTGCTCGTAATACCATGGCTCAGAGCTGTCTGATTCCACGGCTCTAGCAACAACCAGAGTCGTGTGCCAATCTTGGGCGATAAGGATGGTATCTCTGGGCTCTAGAGCAAATGCGAGCAAAGGAATGGCTTGGACTCTCATACGAACTGTTTGCTTTATACATAGGGGTGCAGAGAATTCAGCAGATTCATGTATTCCTCTGCGGCTTAAGTAATTCTTCTGAACTCGTGTGCTAGAGCACTCTGATATCAACGCGGAGAGGGGTGACGATAACTTGGTTAGGTCTTGGAGGGTGCCTGAGCCCTGCTCCACATGGAGCTAGAGGGGTAGAGCACTACCGAGCTCACTCGGCAACTTCCGGGGATTAGGGTTAAAGGATACGGAGGCTTTAATTATGTGCCCTGAAAGCACTCCCGAAGTCGATTGCATATTAATAGGTTGTAATTTTAACTGTATGCCGGAGAGATGGAACGATGAAATATCCTGTACCTCGGCAGAAATTTGTGACTGTCAGGTCGGATACTCATCATGGGGGGCTTTTCACGTATACATAGATTTGCTTACTGAGTAGGAAGACTTTCAACCCTGAAATCGGTTTAGTCTGTGGATGCGCAGTATAGGCGAGCTTGTTGTAGTGGCAATTAAAGGCCGCCATCTTCCCAACCGAGAGCTTATTGGCAAGCAATCGCCTTACATTGTTTTCACCCTTGGCACTATCACTAAGCGAACACCTGCCGATCGACGCGGTGGACAAACTCCCACTTGGGATACCCAAGTTAATCTCCCAGTACCCGAAGGCAAATCTACCCTCCAAATACAGTGTTGGGACGAAGACAGAGGGAAAAATCACGATTTGATTGGAGAAACTGTGGTCGATATTACAAAAGCTCTTAAAGAAGGAGAGTGGGACGGTAAGCGTGAATTGGCTCATGATTAGCTGAAGAATGGCTAATGCCCTTCTTTTTCTTTAGATTGGTTCGATCTACAGTATAACAAGCGGCCAGCTGGCCAAATCTATTTGGAACTTACATTTTATTCTGCCACCCCGCCGGCTAATCCCCCCACTCGACAGCAAAAACGCTTAGCAAACCCAATCCCCCCTCCACTCTCAATGTCTGCGCCATATCCACCCGCTCCTACCCCTGCCTCTGCTACATCACCTTCCAACCACCACCCTCCTTCTAGACCACCTGTTCCCCCACCTCCGCCCCCCCAGCAGCAGGGAGCAGCCCGACCTCCTTCGACCAACCCCAGCTTCCCCTCTGGGCCTAACCCTCCGAAAAATCCGCAGCACCGTTACTCCATGCCACTGCCTTCTCCTGGCACTATTAACCCCATGCGACCTCTCTATCCACTCCACCCTGTTCCCGCGTCTCCTCCATCCTCAGTTTATCCCCCGCAGCCTATTAGCGCTAGTTCTCCCCCCCCCCAACCACAGACTCTGGGAAGCCCAACCGTCAACAGACCTCCCCGCCCACCTGGAGGATTTGTTCCCCCCACTCCTGCTCCTGTTCCCGCCCTGTTGACTCAGCCATATCGGCCACCACCGTCGCCTGCCGTGATGCCGGCGTATCCCTCCCAAATGTATCCCTCGCCCGAAGTAGTGATGGGCCAACCGCCCAACCAGTACCCAATGCAGATGCCTCACTCTGGTCATTTTGTGCAGCCAGGGGGATTCATCATCCCGCAGCGACATCCAGCCAATGCGGGCATGTACATGCCTGATCCTCACTACGGCGGAGGCGCATATCCCCCTCATGCTCCACCTCAGGGTATGGGCTATCCAATGCCACCGCAGTCATCGCCTGCGGGAGGCTATCCACCTCCACCCCTGCAGCAACACCAGCCAATCTATCCTTCGTCTGGATATCCCCCGCAACCCTATGCAACCACGCCCGCACCTCCCCCCTCTCAACCGCCTCAAGGACAAGGAGGATATCCTCCTCTCTCACGCCATGCCTCTACCAAGTATTAACCAAATTTCTTCTCCTGTACTGTACTCAGTTTCTAAAGACTCACCTATCTATTTCCATTTTTCTATATTTATTCTTTTCCCTATCGAATATTATTATCGTTTTTTTTCTCTTTTTTTTTTATTTTTATCTTTTTTGTGTGTAATAATGCTATTTCATCTTCACCTATTCTTATCTCTAACAGATTTATCACATGTTGTTATGGTTTAGATCTTGGTTTTCAGTGTTTTTCTTGGTTTTACACTTCTCTCTTACTGTTCTATTGCCTATTAATACTATTCCGTATAATGAGCGAGCATGGAAAACTTTTCTGGGGTCACTATTCCCTTTTCTCGCATCTGCGGCGAAAAAAAAAGTGTTCCCATGCGGTTTTTCAATAAAGTAAAATATAAACAAGAAAATAAAGCGAAAAAAAAAAAATACAATACACTTCCAACCATAGTAAACATAGGTATAATAAATAGTCGCCTAAATACAGAGGCATGAAGGAAGTACAAAAAGGCAAATACGAACAGCCCTCTATTCGTCACAAACCCGCATTAGAAGTTCTCTAATATCCTCTCTTTCCATTCCGTACAGTAATGCCATTGAAACGAGGGAACGCACACCTTGAATCAAGAGAGGGCGAATTGCATCTCGCTGGTGTTCCAGACGATTATCGAGGCGTTTGTCAAAGTCGGCGAGAAGATGATGCATAGTGTTTATGTTAGTGTAAGATGGTTGAGCGGCAGTAGGATCGTACGGCTGGTTTTTGGAACCAAGCGTGCGCTTAAGAAGACTGCTAAGCTCTGCTAAGGCCTCTGGAGATGGTTCATTATCCTCATCTGCCTCTGCCTCTGCCTCTGTCTCTGCTTCCCTCCGATTTCCATTATGCTGAGAGTCATGTTGAGGCGATATCCTTCCGGGAACCACGTCAACTTCGGCTATGGTATATTCGCTACTTTCATTCAATGCATCGCGCGACTTGTCCACGCCTGTGTCTGCCGCCGTCGTGTCGTATTGATCCCAATAGGAATCTTCATCGTCCGGATCTGGCTCCCTTCGCGATGGCTCAGAAGTATGCCCTTCCACATTGTTCAAATAGCGCGACCAGTAAGAATCATCCTCTTCTTCATCTTCTGACACGGCCGCATTCTAATGAAAAATCATCACTTATCGATATCGGCGCATCTTTCAAGGATGATGTCTTTATTATTACCTTTGCAGTAGGATTGGTCACTTCAAACCCGCCTTCCCTTACATCCCAATATTTCCACTCGCCATCCTCGCCCGTTTCCTGCACACCTTCCTCCCACACCAGTATTAAACAGCACCCACCAATTTCAAAACGAGCCTGCTTTGTCTCTACATCGACGTTTACCTCCTTAGGTCCTTTCAACTCCACTTCCGCAGGCAAGTCTCTAATGATCTCTGGGGCACGATCAGGGTTCAGTTGGACATGGGCAGCAAAATCGGAATCTTCTTTCGGACGGAGAAAAAAGAGTCGCTGGCGAATGGCTTTAGCAAGGAGTGGCGCGAGGAGAGGAAGAGATGAAGCCCGAATTGCTTGAAGAGCGCAAAGGGCAACAGCACGAGGATCTTTCAGATTAAGCTGACCGTCGGCCATTCTACTCCCTGGGTGATCAAGAAAAGCCCTGCTGGAATTAAGGAGGATTTGGGTAAGGAAGTCAAGAGTAGCGAGACGAAAAATTGCATAGTCCTTCACAATAGACGTCACGTGCACCTTCTTTGCGGAAGCATTGTTTATTTTGCTCCAGCATCCTCTTGCTTGTCCCACGAGTCTCCGTCAATACATTGGCTTATCAACTGGCAGTGTGGGAGAAGACATATTCTCATTTGTGTGGAGTTCTGGTATTTGATTCAACGAGAAAAAGATTGAATATCGGTCCATGCATCGATAAACCGAAATGGAAAAGGTTTAATCACCAGGATCTTTACAGGCTCTTCGGTGGTCGATTCACTCGATATTTCGGTTCATGGAGAAGTTTACCCAACCCATTAATTCAAGTGGATGGTGTACCTGAATGTAAGGGCTTGAAATAATTGATGCCTCCAAAGAATGGCTATCCAACCGTCCTATATCTATGTTTCTATGCCACATTGAAGATAATATGAATAATATGAATAATATGAATGCGACTAGAGCGCAAGGTTATATTTGAACTATATCATTTCATTACAGGCACATTATGTAGGGCTTGGAAACTGCAGAATATTTAGGATTACAGATTGAGATTATCCTGCCCCTGCAGAAAGGCCTTGGAGTGTTGGTGAATTAATGAAAACTGTTAAACTGTTAAACAAAACTCATTCTGTGCCGACAATTTGGTTCCGTCTGTATCTCAAAAGCAATAAGTGGAGTGGGCTTTTATTGAAATAAAAAAAATCTTAAGATTAAAATTGGTAACCCAACTGTCAACAGTAGCGGCTCCATACATTGCTCCCCTTCTCGTCCCTGACAGATCATACTGACACCGGCATTAGTAAAGGGTATAATAATCACCAAGATTAAACTATTTTCTCTGCTTTAAAAAAACAGCATAAATGACATTTAGGTTTCGACAAAATGACCCTAGAAACGATGGGCAAGCACTAATTTATTGTAGTAAAGTATCGCTCTTTTTAAACTAAAGCTAATATATCACAATAGTAAAAGCATAGACATTACAAGCGTATAAGCGTAATATAACAGGGCTATAGATACATAAAACAAAAGGGTCTCAAGATACCAACGCTATTATCACAGAATGGCCATGTTGACCGGATCGATTGTCCCATCAAATAACACTTGTGAATGAGGCGATCTCCATCCTATATCTTCTCCAGATAATAGGAAATTTGTTTCACATTCAGCAGGTAGAACCGATTTTAGCGGTTTCGGCTCTTCGATCTTATAACCTTCGTCTGTAATCAATAGATACTTGTAAAGGGGAAGTGAAAATACATCAATCACTTTCCAGTTAGATGACGCAGCTGGGAATCCTTCAAGTATGCGCCGCTTGGAATAGAATGCCAATATCCTCCTTTGTGCTGGAGTTTGCCACAGGTGAATGCGATTGCTAAGATGGAAATACCGCATTCATCCAGGGGCCTGAGAAAATATGATAAGCTCTAATGGACGGGTGTCTTCTACGGGAATCAAACCCGCAACCTAGATACTCAGCTCTAGGGCTATTGTTATTTAATTTCTTTACCTTGTTAGGAGAATCTTTATTAAAAAGTATCCTTTTTCGTTCTTAATAAAGGAGATTGGATTATTGATATTTTTGAAAGTTGGAGTTCAAATACTAATTTCAGAGGAATAATGTGGAGGCTCCAATTAGATTTCAATTTAATATCAACTAACACTTAATATTAATACTACGATACATACGGGCTATTGATGCAAATGAATTTTAGCGATGCGAAATGCAAAATTCTCATCAATTGACGGGGAGTTTCTTCATCTGCGGCGCTGGAAACCAGCGGATGGATCCAAGATGAAGAAAGCGGCGTAGAGCGAGGTGCCTTGCGGAGCCCCCTTACCTCACCGAATTTTGACCAGGCAAGGTGCTGCCTAAGCGCTGCATGATTATGGCTTTGGAGAGTTTCCCAATGACTTCAAATGGAAAAATCGATAAAGCCAAATTGAAGGAGACTTTACACCAAACTCCAAAGAGCCGCCAGCTACCTATTAATGACAAACAAAAACTAGTCATCAGCCTTATGTCATCCATTCTTAACATCGACGCTGAAATGATTGATCTTAACTCCTCGTTCTTTGCACTTGGAGGCGATTCCATCTCTGCCATTGCATTGGTGTCTGCTTTCCGACGAAATGGTCTCTATCTAACCGTACCACAGCTGTTCAAGGCAACCACTCCTGCAAGATTGGCTTCTATTGCTCAAGAGAAATCCGAAAAGCCTGCCTACTCCTCCGAAGCCGTAGTTGGCAACATCACACTCGCTCCAATTCAGCACATGTTCTTTGAAAGAACTGGATTGGATCACTACAATCAATCCTATCTCGGATTTATATTCGGCTTCAGCCAACACATCGAATTTGACCTCTACAAGAAAACAATTGTCAGCATTATCAAACACCATGACATGCTCAGAGCAAGCTACTCCAAAGGCAAAGACGGCACGTGGAGACAAACCGTTCTCGAGACGGACGCATTTGCAATCAATGCACACCACATCAGCTGTAGTAGCGAAGACGAACTCAAGGAACAAGTCAAGCAGCTAGCTTCAACCTTCGATATTGAGAGAGGCTTGGTCCACTGTGCAGTTCTTTTCGAGGTATGTAAACCCTTGTGTATTGTATGAGGAAAAATGCCAATCTTCTTCATATATTGCTATTGCAATTATCAAGATTGGTTATAAGCAGAGAGTATGCTTCATTGCTCATCCGCTTGTTGTTGATCGCCATTCGTTAAATATCATTTTGGAAGATCTCGAAGAGTCGTTGCAAGGAGGAGAGGCATACAAGACCAAGATGACAGCTTTCCGCGAATGGGTATCATGGCAAGAGAACCAGGCAACTTTGTTCGATCCCAAGGAATGGGAGCGGCATCTCAGTAGCATTGGCACGGCATTCATACCAAAGGGGAACGACCAAAGGTAACATTATTTTTTGCATAAAGGTGAAGTCTACAGCTCATATGATTTTTGGATTATATTCTAGCAAACATCAAGTGTCCTCGCACAAAATCAATGCGTCAGCATCCAACCTTCTTGGAAAAGCCATTGAAGTATACCGAACCAGCGCACATGAACTAATTCTGTGCGCTCTTCTACTGAGTTACTCGGAAGTAACAGGACAGACCATGCTTCCATTGAATATTGAAGGCAATGGGCGTAAACTCAGCGGCAGTTACCATGACTTCTCAAGGACAGTTGGTCAATTCACCACAATATTCCCCACTACTTTGTCCACTGCAAGCACTCATCCACAGGAGACCATAATCAAGAATGTCAAGTCTCTTCTGCGTACAATCCCGAATGGGGGCGTGTCTTATGGAGCACTGAAATACCCTGCATCTTCAACCGAATCAACCAAAGCCATTAAAGAGCACTCTGCAAGTCCAATATATTTCAAGGCGTATGAAAATATTCTTACATTGAATAATGCATCCGCCTCCTTCATTTCCAATGAACAAAGCAATTCCCCCGATGGAGAGACGAGCTCTCATCTGAACATTGAATATGCCTTCGATACCAATGGGTGTCTTGATCTGATCTTCAGCTTTAACCATGCTTCATTCGATGCAAATATCCTGGATCAGTGGGGAAGCAAGTGGGTGAGAGCAATGGAGGGGTTCATCGAGCACTGCTGCGATCCCAACACTTCCGGTGACATCGCAACTTGCGATTTCAGCCTATTGACGGATCCCTCTCTTGCCAGAGAGTTTGAGATGGTGCATCTGCCGTCTTTACAACTCAAGCCAAGAGATGTGGAAGATATCTATCCTGCAACTCCTCTGCAAACTAGCTTCATCTCGGCATTGGCTAGGAATCCTCGGTCATATATGGTTCCATCTATATATGATATCGTAGGCGAATTCGATGCACTACGTGTGAAAAAAGCATGGGCCAAAGTTGCTGCTGCAAACTCTATTCTTCGTACGGTATTTGTATCCACCACGGAAGGCGTCTTTCAAATTGTTCTCAGATCTGCTCCCGACGTGCCGGTAGAAACTGTTGAGTGGAACGTGGATGAATTTGACAAGCTTCAAAATGATTTTGTCCTTGCAGATAGTCGTCGCGGTTTCAGTTTGAACGATATTAAATTTACCAGATTCACAGTTGCTCGTTTCAAAGGCAGAGATCATTATCGACTCTTCATGACAATGCACCACTCAATTATAGACGGGTCATCAGTACCACTACTTCTAAACGATGTGTTGAGTGCGTATTCAGGCGGAGAGATTGTGTATCGGCCTTCTTTCAAGACCCATGTTGAGTCTATTTTATCAATCAATGAAGATGAAGTCAAATCCTATTGGAAGTCAGTATTGGATGGAGCGACCGTTCCGGACAATTTAAATAGCCTAAATGAGGATGCTGATCTCGAAAATGCTGACACTGATTATAAGATATACAAGCTAAAGGTACAAGTTGATCAATTTTTGCACCACTGCAAAACCTTTGGTATTACCGTTTCCAACTATCTACGTGCTGTATGGGCAATTGTTCTGCGTCACTTTACGCGATGTGATGACGTTATCTTCGGGTGCATTATTAATGGTCGCGACGGAGATATTAACGATTCTACAAGGTTTGAATGAACTCTCTCTGACAATATAATTCCAAAATAACATAAAAATTGTGACTTGTTTCTAATCTGTTTCCTAACAACGATAGGATCATTGGAGCCCTAATCAATACCATACCCATCAGAACTGTGCTGAACGATAAAATGACAATAATCGATTTAGCGCAGGCAATGCAGGATTACCAAATCTCCTCAGCCCCTTACAGTCAAGTTTCGCTTTCAGATATCAAACACTGGACAGGCTTACCCTGGACTCAAGAGATGTTCCCCACCATCTTCTCTTATCAATACTTCAAGAAAGCTGAAGAGGAAAGTGATATAAGCAAATTTGGATTCAAAATATCCGAAACGGAAGACGCTGTGGCTCTTATGGATCATTATACGACTTCAGAGTATCCCCTGGCATTATCGATAAATGCACTAGATCCTCCTAGTGGTTATATTACCGCCAGCGCCCTGTTTAACACCGACAAGATTGGACCAAAAATGGTGGATAGAATGGTATACAAATTCCATGAGATACTTCAGCTGACTTTAAGCAGTTCCTTGCAAGAAATGTCAACTTTATTAAAACTTAACGAGCTAACCTCTATGGATGAGTCAACCCTTTCTAAGATTAGCTTTGGAAAGGATGCTCCGCTTGTATATCGATGCCTTCATCACGGATTCGAATCATATGCAAAAAGGCAGCCTGATGTCATTGCTGTTGAAGACTCAAATGGAGAAATAATCACCTATAGCGAATTGAACTCTTGTGCCAATGCCCTTGCTCATGCCTTGCGCAAACATGGAGTAGCTCCCGGGAAAACTGTTGGTCTAGTCATCAGGCGATCGAAAGAGATGCTTGTTGGCATTCTTGGCATCCTCAAGGCTGGAGGTGCTTATGTCCCAATTGATGCATCATTCCCAAGGGATTGAATAGATTTTATCTTGAACGATGCTTCATGCAAAGTAGTTGTGACAATGAAAGCAAATAGTAGTTCACTTCCCATCAACGTAGATCGTAGGATATTACTGATAGACGACTACATCAAGTCCAAATTAGAAGATATCATAAAACCCGAGGATCTCTCGTCAAGCGATGACCCAGCCTATGTGGTATATACATCAGGAACAACGGGTAAACCCAAGGGAGTACCAATTCATCATGGGGGTGCTGTGAACTGTATTCAGGATCTTATTGGTAGACTTAATTCCGAACCAGGAACTCTTCAAGCGCAATTTATGGCTGTTGGATTTGATGGCGCAATTTCAGAAATATTCTCGTGTTTTACGAGCGGTGGTACTCTTTTACTTCGCTCGGATGATGATTTACTGGGATCTCTGAACAAAGTACAATCTTTAATCATTACACCAACTGGACTACAACATATAGAACCAAAGGATGTTCCGAATCTTCAAGTAGTGACATTGGTTGGTGAACCAGTGTCGCGAGCGCTAGCTGAAAAATGGCTACCTCATGTTAGGCTCTTTAATGGCTATGGTCCTACAGAAACAAAATTAGGCGCCAGTATACAAGAGCTCGAGAGTGGGAAGAAAATTGGGGTTGGTCGCCCCTTCAATAATATGTCATATTATGTACTAGATCACAATTTGAAGAAAGTTCCAATGGGTATTGTAGGTGAACTGTATATTGCTGGCGTTGGTGTTTCAAAGGGATATATTAATAGACCCAATCTCACTGAGGAGCGGTTTATTGAGAACCCTTTCATGCCAGGTAAAACAATGTACAAAACAGGGGACATGGTTCGGTGGAACCGAGATGGAAACTTGGAGATAATCGGAAGGACTGACGATCAAGTCAAATTAAATGGTTATCGCATAGAGCTCGACGAAGTTGCTTCTGTCATCAATGCACACCCTGGAGTCGAATTGGGGATTGCACTAGTCAAAAACAACACGTTGATCGGATTTGTTTCGCCCGCCACCGTGGATACGGAAATGCTCAGAGACTCGCTATTTAATGTTCTCCCGGAGTACATGGTTCCTGCCAACATATTCGCCTTGGAGGGTATTCCGATGACCATCAATGGCAAGATTGATAAAACCAAATTGGAGGAGCTAGTTCATCGGGCTCAGAATCTTGACCTTCCTCTTACTGACATACAAACATTTGTTATAAATTGCTTTGCGTCAATTCTCAACATCGATGCCAACTCTATTAGTCTTCATACATCGTTCTTTGCTCTCGGGGGTGACTCGATTTCAGCCGTTGCACTAGTGTCTGCTCTCAGTAAACATGGATTTGATCTTACTCTGCCTCAAGTATTCCGAGCACTTACACCTGCAAGGCTAGCAGCTATTATGCAAATGAGGCAGACTAATCCAATCCAAGTCTCGAAAAATGTGGTTCAATCAGATACTGATTTTAAACGCTTAATTATTAATCTTATGGCGGCAGTTCTCAAGGTGGACACTAACCAAATTGACTATGATACCTCTTTCTTCGCTCTTGGTGGCGATTCAGTTTCCGCTCGCTCCCTAATATCTGCATTCCGTAAACACGGTCTTCCTATTACCCTTAAACAGCTATTTAAATCACCTACTCCAGCGAGTTTAATAGCCGAACTATCTTCTTCTTCGGAAACCATCACCAATCCTTTAGCTAATCATATGAGTATCTCCGACAACCAATACGCTCCTTTGAAACCCATTCGAATACTTTGTCTGCATGGCTCAGTTATGAATGGAGATATCATGCGATTAAAAATGGCCACATTAGAAAATGTTCTCAATTCGTCCGTAACTTTTCATTACATAGACGCATGCTTTAATTCGACCTCTCCTTGTAAGTGTCAAGGTTTTCTGTTTGAACAACTATTATTTTCTAATTATAACTGTTTTTTTGTCTTTAGTGACCCAGGAAGTGCGTAAATTTTATGACGGGTCTCTTTTGACTTGGCTCTCAACAAACCCCCCACAGGGCACACACTTGAGACGAGCCATTCATCACGTTCTCTCTTATTTTACTATTAACGGAAGAGTTGACGGCCTCCTTGGGTTTAGCGAAGGGTCGTGTATAGTCGAATTACTTGATCGTATGGCTGAGAGTGGAGAAATTCAAAGGCAATGGGATCTAAGCATTCATATATCTGGTGCTTTACTAAATTTAATTCCTGAAAACGACTTTCTGCCTGCCAGATTGGCAAATGCAAAGACTTGCCCTCGTATATCGATACCTTCGGTTCATTGCCTGAGCCCTAAAGATGGCAACTACCAATGCAATTTGGATATCCGAGAACGTTACGATCCTGAATTGAGCCATTCTCTCGAACACGATCTTGGCCACACCATCCCTCAAAGCTTCAAGACGGCCCATCGTATAGGATCGCTGATACTGGAGGCAGCAAAGAAATGCCAAAAATTTTGACTTAAGTGAGCATATGCTAACATTTGAGTTTTACCACCATTATCTCTTAACTAATTATCGTAACCCAGCTATACTGAATTTTTATGTTTTTTTTTTTATTGCGATAATTCCTTTGCTACTTATGATATATCCTATCTCTTCTATTCTTATATATAAAGCTGGTTTTTTGAATAGCAATTATTTACAAAAATAAATATATATATTGTAAAATTCTTTGGGCAATTGGCAAATATTATAAAATCATTCTTTAGAATTTATTAGATTCCAATAAATAACTTTTGTATATATGCAATGATTCCTTGCTTAAACCTAGGTAAGTAAAGACTGATCAAATTAGACTTGGCAGAGTCAGTCATTCACGCTTTATGCCGAATAATTCGATTTATTGAGAAAGCGTCACAATACACATACGATATTGCCTGATTTTAGCTAATAGAGCAATTTCATACAAAGATGAGTGAGGAGTAAAAAACAAGGTAAACGAAATTAAGAATAAAGTTTCAATATAGCACAAAATCTCGATTCAAACATAGAATAGATATTACGCCGGAAAATTGTGCCAGAAAACAACAAAATAGCTAAGCAATTCCAAGTTAATAAAAATGAAACCCAAGACTCATATCAAGAGAAAAGTGCAAGTGAGAGGTTGCCGCGGCCTATTTCCTACAAAAATTCACCAGGTGAAATCGAATAGATAACATATAGATGTAGAAAGGATGGAGAATATTTGTGTTTCTAATTTTTTTTCAAAGTATTAAACCTCTCTCCATATAAAAAATTGTGAGAAAATAAATGAAAAATCAATAATCTTTGAGGATAAAATTCGAGGAATTGCAAACGCTTTCTATCTATTTTACATGCTTCTAGTTAATATCTATTTTATTTAACCTTGCAATCTTTTATAGAGTCTGCCAAACTGTTATAAAATTAAATGTAACAAACGCTTTTATTCCCCTGATGCTTCATTGCAATCAAAATTTCGCTTCACGTAATTTTAATTATATATAACGGCAGTAAATATCCAAGTTAAATAGGCAATGAATGAAAAATTAACTCATTCCAAACCTGAGCAGATAAAAATATTGGATATAGAAATTGGAGAATCAGAGTTCCGGAAGATTCTGCGATTTTAATATACCTTTTTAAATTCGATAATTAGAGTAATACTTTTCGAATACTTTTGTATTGCCTTAAACTTCTCATCACCAAAAGTTTAATATCGAATTTATACCAGCTTATATACCAATTATATCGTGATTTCATCTTCATTATTGCAACTCTTTCGACTCCCACTCCTCGTTTCATTTCTCAGTTTGGGACTAGTTTCTTGCCAAATGCTACACGAAAAAATGGTGAGGCAAATTTAAAAGATGCTTCACCTTCGCTTGCTTACAAAGAGCAATTGAATGGCATTTCTCTTTTTTTTTTTTCATTCCAGAGATGGGATGAATAGTATACTCATTTACCAAAACACATAGATAATTCTAATCAATTATCATACCCTAAGGCAACTTGCCGTCCTACAGAGAGGTGGAAGTAATGAGTAAAGAAAAGAGATGCTTTCTGTAGTTTCTGAATTTTCTCCGGGAAATTCTAAGACGCCTGGGCTTTAGGTTTGATAATAACAAATCGCGTACTGTTCGGATAGTTGAACGATGTTGGGTTTTTAATAAGATTATATTGACAAAAAGGAAAGTAAACAGGTAGAAGGGAAAAACACAAATAAGACAAACCAAAGGAATTCAAAAGAGAGAAAACACATCCTATATATATGTTAGAATAGGAGATGATGACTAATAATGATGATAAGATACTTGCTTATACATATTTGTATAAGTATGAAATAACCGTCGTAACACAACAACTATTCAGACTTAGATCGTGCCTGGTCGTTCTCCAACAAACGAAATATGTATCGTCTACTTCACAAGGCTATGTCTAATTTAGTTTACAAATCATTACTTACTTTCTACTAATATGCGGTTATCTATTATATACAGACGGTACACGTCTGAATAGGGTGCAGTCGAATAAACAGCGTGGTTCAACTCCTATCCAAGAAACAAAGCGAACAGTGAAGTGTAAACTAGGTGAATATTCCTTCAGAAAATTCCTATTACTATCTTTGCTTATGCTTAATTATGGCTAACTTTAAGTGCCCAAAGCTGATTTTCTTACATTGCCGAAAGCAAGGATGTTTTGTGAGTTTGTGGACTCTTGATTTACCACGAAACTGGAAAGAAATTGTGTTTTTTCTCCAGTCAATATGGGAGCTGTGCGTCACTAGCCATGATTTTCCTAAGATGACATCGTAAATGGGAATATCTGCGATTATGAGGTCGATGAGCTGATTATAATTGTTAATCTGAAGCTGGGACTTGATTATCATGTGACTACAGGTTTGTTGTTCTCCGTTGGCGAAATAGAGTTCAAATTCAGGAGTTTTGACAGTCCTGATTTCGAGTACCTTGCTTAAATTTTGTGCCACAAAGTTGTCAGTTGCTCCACCGTCAACAAGAGTTTTAACCGGTTTCTCGTTTAGAGTTCCGTTGTAAAACAGTAAAGTATCGTTTTGTTTAGCTATCGTCGTGTTAAGTTGCATTATACTAGTTTTATCTTTATCTCGGTGGGCGGTTTGGTGGAGATTCAATAGAGGATATTTTTTTTCGATAGTGTGTCGATTTCCAGTAGAGTTCTCCCCCCTTCGTTGGACTCTGGCAAATCCTGAAGTAATCGCGTCTGGGTTTATATCAGCTTTCTTGGGCAGTTTTGAGCAAGTTCCATGTTCGCGGCAGTAAAAACAACGCTGCTCTTTACTGAGTTAATATTTCTCGTCTTCGCTAAGTCTCTTTTTCTTGTGCATCATGTCAAGCTCCATTGGTTTTTGTCCACTCTGGCTATATCGTGTTGTTGTCCAAGCTGGTGTCTTTGGCTTATCGTTACTGTTCCTGAAATGAACCACGTCAAATCGTTCAGACATTTTAATGGCACCAGAAAATTTATTAGTAAGAGGAAAATCTCGAAAATCAAAACTAGAAAGTATTTATTAAATATATTACTGGATATTATATAATAGGGGTAAGAATACGGTTGAATTAAAGGAGGAGAGGATAGTCTCAATATTCACTCAAATAACCTAGCAAGAAAGTGAATTGCTATCGCGATGATGATTCCAAGCACCACTAAGACTAATTCGGAAAGAGTATTGTTAGAGAGATCGAGAAATCCATAGGTCTATACTTTTGCACATACTAAAGTAAACTGTCTCTTGGCGAAAGAAATTTTGCGATTGCTGCTGAAGTTCGACCTGTGACTGCAGAGCGTCCAACTAAAAATAACAATTTAGGATCCAATGCACAACATGTTAACCGCGAACCGATGGACTTACTAGGGCTTCGCTCCGGTTCAGAACATTGCTCTTCTCTCGAATCCGTCGCTGTGTGCTGGCTAGCCTGTCTAACAGCTGATGAGCGGTATTCATTGATTGCCTCATGGTTTCTGCGGTCTCTCTGGAGTTGCGCGCGAGGGACACGTTTTCATTGAGGGCTTTAATATGATCGTCGAGATCAACGAGTTTCTGAATATACGAATCCATGGTGCGAGCTTTCTCCTCGATCTCTTTCTACAACATACATAAGAGATACTAGGTAAATATGAAGTGAAAAAAAAAACCAATCGCAGTCTGAAAATTAACTTGTAGTGAGGCAATATGCTCTTCATGATAAGTGCAGCGCTCCAAAAGGTGGTCAATTAGATCTGAAATATCTCTATCATACAGGAGAGAAAAATGAAAATAAATGGATTTGCAAAGTCTTTCTACCATTAAATTACCCTTCCTCTTCGTAGTGCTGAAGCTCTTCTGTGGTCGGACGCGCGGGGGACCGGGATCTTGACCGGTTTGGCCAGCGAAGAGGCGTTTCGACTAGAGCATTTTTCTTTGTAGCCATTTCGCCAAAAAAGCGAATCAAATTAACAAATTCTCGCTTTTCTTCTCTGGATCTCGGCTGCAATAATAAGACATCGCCTTGTCGATCCGTTAATTGAACCAATTCGCCATCTAATCACAAAGAGCAAATTATACTACAATTAATCTAACGAATTAATTGTAATGACACAAACCTTCATCGGTGATTTGCTCAATAGATACATGGTCAACTGTCTCAAACACTTGGCTCTCTTCATCCATGTCATTAACAATCAGCTCGACTTCATCATATCTTACCCTTCGCCCGCGTCTATTATCTAATTCTGTTTCTTGGGTCATATTGCCACGGAAATATGCAAGACAAGCCGATTCTTTATGGGGTGGTATAGGGGTGATATTAATAAGGTGATTGTCGACCCGTATTAACAAAAATCGACGAAAAAGGTTTTGTGGAGGAACCACTTGGATGAAGATGAATGCGGGTAAAGCATTTCTGAACTTTGGGATGGGTGGAAGGGGCGCGTGGATGCGTGCGGGAGAAAGAGGAGCTGGTGGAGAGGAAGAGGGGGAGGGAGGATGACGCGTAGGGCTTGGTGGGGTTATAATTGGGGGATTCCCAATATAGGTGCTAAATGAATGTGCAAATCGTGGAGCATTAGTGGTTGTAGGCGAAGTTGCACTTTTTTCATTACTAGGCGGCGATGCCGTTGACATAACGATCAAATCCAAGAATAATAAAGGTGTCTCTATGAATATAGAGATGAGTGTGACTGCCAAGACGGCCAATGATTAGCCACCCTCGACAAATATAAGAGTTTAATTTTCCCATCGTGAGCCGGGGGTGCCCCATTTTATTCTTATTGCGCATCTTGCCACACTGACAACTAGTGTTCGTGCTCCGCTCCAATATAGCCATAAAGCAAATTTAGCCGCATCACGGCGTTAGAAATATCGAGTAAAGTATTTAAAGGCTTGGTCAATAACGCTTATGTTAATGACGAAGAAGCTAATGACTTTAATTTATTTGACTGTTGGCGGATAACTGAGCTCCTGTCTTATTAATTGTTTTGCAGAATATGGGCAAAGAAAAGTCGCACATTGACATTATCTTTGTTGGCCATGTCGATTCCGGAAAATCTACAACCGCCGGCCACCTTATCTATAATCTGGGTGGTATAGACGATGCCACCCTCAGGAGATACGAGTCGGAAGCCGAAGGTTTGGGCAAGGGCTCATTCAAGTACGCGTGGGCGCTCGATAATCTCAAGGCCGAGCGAGAGCGAGGCATCACAATTGACATTGCATTGCAAAAGTTTGAAACCTCCAAACACACGGTTACTGTTATCGATGCTCCAGGACATCGTGACTTCATAAAAAACATGATTACGGGCACCTCGCAGGCCGACTGTGCTGTGCTGGTAGTGGCTGCAGGGAATGGCGAGTTCGAAGCCGGCTTTTCTAAGGATGGCCAGACCCGTGAGCACGCCCTTCTCGCATACACGCTCGGCGTTAAGCAGCTCATAGTGGCCGTCAACAAGATGGACAACGCCAATTGGGCCGAAGACCGATACAATGAAATCGTGAATGCAGTGTCAGCCTTCCTTAAAGACATTGGATACGATCTCAAAAATGTGCTCTTTGTGCCTATTTCGGGTTACCACGGTGACAACATTACGGAGCCATCAGAAAAGACCCCGTGGTACAAGGGTTGGGAGAAAGTGACAAAAGGCGGGGTTGCCAAAGGAAAAACGCTTGTGGAAGCAATTGACGCGATTGAGTCTCCGGCACGCCCGGTGGATAAGCCTCTGCGTCTACCTCTGCAGGACGTATACAGCATTGGT
Organism: Calcarisporiella thermophila; assembly: GCF_041956535.1. Lineage (NCBI taxonomy): Eukaryota > Fungi > Calcarisporiellomycota > Calcarisporiellomycetes > Calcarisporiellales > Calcarisporiellaceae > Calcarisporiella > Calcarisporiella thermophila. Next base: position 323,940 of record NW_027192193.1, read on the forward strand.
GGAATAGGAACGGTTCCGGTTGGCCGCGTTGAGACTGGCTACATTGAACCCGGAATGGTTGTTACCTTTGCACCTTCTGGTGTGTCTGGAGAGGTTCAATCTGTTGAAATGCACCATGAGCAGCTCAAAAAGGCGGTCCCTGGGGACAATGTTGGCTTCAGCGTGAAGGGCATCCCGATGAAAGAACTTCGGCGTGGATATGTTGCCTCAGACTCGAAGAGAGATCCCGCCAAGCAAGCCCTCTCTTTCATTGCTCATGTCATCATATTGCATCACCCCGGAGAAATCACGGTGGGTTACCAACCCGTGGTAGACTGTCACACTTCGCACATCCCGTGCAAATTCACGGAGATTTTGGCGAAACTCGACCGCCGCACCGGTAAGAAGATCGAGGATAATCCCCAGAGTCTCAAGCAAGGCGATTCCGCTATCGTGAAGCTGGTCCCGTCGAAACCTATGTGCGTGGAGGCCTACACCGACTATCCTCAACTTGGCCGATTTGCCGTGCGCGACATGAAGCATACGGTAGCTGTTGGAGTGGTCAAATCGGTCGAAAAAAGTGAGGGCCCGATGAGAGAGACTGCTACAACTCACTAAAATAGTAGCTGTTAGGTTGTTAAGTAATAATTTTTGTCTTCACATCTGTGAACATTCACTACAATCTTTGTATTCTATTATTAAAAAACGTTCACTTGGAAATTTTTGCAAAAATATGAGTAATTATGTGTTGTATGTACTTCTTTGTATAGTTTACGTTCGCATGCAACATTAAATGTAATAAATACGAGATAGGATTTTGATCATTACAAGATGGAGGTATATGGACGTTGGAAATTAGGGTTTTCTGTGGAATCTGTCAGATAAAATATAGAGGCCAAGTCCCCCCAAAAAATCACTGTGCTATACTGTGAATATTTGTGATCCCCTGTTCCGAAAAAAAAGGAAGCGTAATACAGGAGAGGATGCCAACAGTTAAATGGTGAAGGCTAATAAATAACGGGTCCGGTGAAGTTAAAGGAGGCTATCTCTCGGCAGTACCCCCCACTCACGATAGGTGAATCGTTCACCCAGAAAGTAAGAAAACACACCCCTTTTATTATTGTTTTAACGTTATTTCCTCTATATCTTTCATATGCATACTGGGGTGATGAGCCACAATAACCTTATTAAACCGACAATTAATTCTTGATTTGTCGGTTTGGTTAAATCCAGGGCTTTCTATATCTTTCCATGGAGATAACTATGAACAAGAAAGCATGGTAGAGAATTGATTCCCCTTTTTATCTTACTTACCCACACATTACTATTTGTGTATGTGTGAAAGTATACTTCCACATCGTCCATGACAGACCATTTATATAGTCAATACAAGAGAGAATCTTCCGTAGACAGCTATATCAAACAAGAGCTCACATGCAGCCAATCAAACCCTTTGCTTCAGAACGAGGGGATTGGTCAGAAGCTTTAAAAACCCTAGTTTACTGAGGGATTTTCGAATTATAGCTTTACATTATAATCAATACCTCTTGAAGTGATTAATTGTGTTATTCTGGTTCAACACCTAAAATGACTCGTAAGTCTTTCCATTTTTCCACGATGAGTCAATCAAGGTAATCCAATTGACGTAAATAGGAGGCGACCAACGTGAGCGCGATCGTCTTAAGAATCTGAAGAAAAATCAAGAAAAGAGCAAAGGCAAGCGTAATGACGGGGTATCGGTAACCAAACGCAAAGAGAAGTGAGTGGGCATATTAAAAAAATGAGGATTCAACCATAAGTTAATTTTATCCCTATATGTAGTGATGCTGAAATTATGCGAGAGAAGCAAAAGGTATGTTTGACTGAATGAAAACAATCTGCTGTGGAGGCAATTATAGGTAAAACTTTTCTGTTCTCTCCTCTTGTGGTTTTACAGAAAGCTATGGAGGCCAAGTCAGCGGCTTCAGCAACGAAAGCAAAATAGCCATGTGCTATTTCTTTTAACAGTTGATTCCTTAAAGCAGCGGCGCCGTCTTGTTCACAATAACTTCATGGGTAAATTCTCTAAAGATCCTGGCTTCTCTTTCCTTGTGATATCCTAAGCTAACCTCTTCCTATTCTATCCGTCCGAACTCATTATTGTGCGCGTTTTTTTTTTTTGCAATAGTTATGAGCAGCTCTATAATCACTTTAATTCTTATGTTTATTACACTCTCACCAAGAGTGAGATCGATTTTATATTGGAGAACTTAAGGTGAATAAAAAAATCCCTGCCACTTTGACTTGGTAAGAAATGTAGGCGGCTAGTTTCACGTCTACACTAAGGTACTCAATAGAAAAGGAATTGTAAATTAAGGATCAGCCCGAGCATACTTGTGGCGATTATCGCATAAACTCAAGGCAATACATAACGTGTAAGCAAATCCTCCCCAATGTTCCTATTTCAAGCTAATCATCCGTGAGGGTGTACGCAAATCCTACCCCTAGATCAAGTTCTATATCACGCTTAATACACCTTTATATATTGTAATACTATTTTATAATTCAACATATTTGTACCATCCAAACTATATACGGACATTGCCAATAAATCTAATATATGTGAGTATGAGCGGGTACTCTCAATGTCACTCCAAAGGGTGATCGAATAAAGCAAGGATGCCTCTCCCCACCTTATTTTCTAACATTTATGCAAAACGGCCTGCTGCGAAATTTACCATTTCTATCGGACTCCTAAATCCTTTTGGCCAAATACGAAAAGAATAGTGCTATAAGAGCAGTCATTTGCCTCTCACCTTTCATCTCTCTGTCCATCTTGACTAACGACTGCTATGTCAGATGCAAAATATTTTCAGAGAGGTACGTGTATCACGCTTATAAATATGTTCCTTTTTGCTTAATAATACAACATAGCATTGCTGCAAATTCGAAGCATCATCCAAATTTCATCGATTAACAGATTTACTACTTCTCTCTCTCCTTCCATTCTATTAACAGGAAAAATCCAGGAGCTTCGTGCTGAGCTCAACTCTGACCGTCGCGATTCAAAGCATACTAACCGAAAAAATGTGATGAAGAAGATTGTTGCCAACATGACAATGGGTAACGACATGTCGCCCCTATTCCAAGACGTACTGTCATGCATGAATGTACCGGTCCTTGAAATCAAGAAGATGGTTTACCTCTACTTGATAAATTATGCACGGAGCAAGCCAGATCTGGCCGTGCTAGCATTAGATACATTCATGCGAGTAATTACGCCCCTGTAATCGTTTTTGTTGTCTAGAAATTAATCGTTTGATAATTAGGATGTGGAAGACCCGAACCCGTTGATTCGAGCCCTCGCCATTCGTACTATGGGATACATTAATGTTGACAAAATTCTTGATCACCTTGTTGATCCGCTTCTGAATTGCTTACGTGACCAAGACCCATACGTGCGTAAAACCGCTGCCATATGTGTTGCTAAATTGTATATGCATGACCCACTCCTTGTAGAAAATGAGCATTTTGTTGAAATTTTAAAGGATATGTTGACGGACTCGAATCCAACGGTAAGGGATCGCTGTGGATCCTCAATACACATAAAGACCTAAGAAATCTTAATTATCGTGGATGCATGTTTTAATTGGAATAGGTCGTCTCTAATGCTATTGCTGCTTTGACTGAAATTTGCGAGCGTTCAGAGAATATTCAGTTAAAATTAAACATGCCTATTGCTAGTAAACTGGCTGCTGCTCTGAATGAATGTTCCGAGTAAGCTTCTTTTTTGTTTGATTTTGTTCATCTGACGCTGGAGCGGCTCAACCATATTCTTTTAATAGATGGGGCCAAACCTATATTCTTGAGGCATTAATGTTCTTTGTGCCCCAAGAATCGGGGGACGCTGAAATTATGGCGGAGCGCATCGCTCCTCGCTTACAGCATGCCAACTCGGGTGTAGTCTTGGCTGCAGTAAAAGTAATAATGTATCTTCTAAACTACATGAAAGAAGAAGATGTACCGGCCTTATGCAAGAAGCTGTCCCCGCCCTTAGGTAATGGCTATAGAATTCTTCTTGGAAAATAATAATAGCCTAATATCGCTAATAATACGTGGTGGTACATTTGTATGCAGTTACCTTGCTATCCAAAGAACCAGAGGTACAATATGTCGCACTCCGCAATATTCTCCTTGTGATTCAAAAATATCCGGACGTGCTTCGCAATGATCTTCGTCTCTTCTTCTGCAAATACGACGACCCGATTTACGTGAAATTAGCCAAGCTCGAAATTATGTTTAGGCTGGCCAATGCCGAGAATGTCGAGCAGGTTTTATCCGAATTGAAAGAGTGAGCTTTTTTACAGCCATCCTCTCATACACACGGAGTGGTATGAGCATTCAAACGAAAATGCTAATTTCTGTGAGAATAGGTATGCGGTTGAGATTGACGTGGATTTTGTGCGAAAGTCGGTAAGATCAATTGGACGCTTGGCTGTGAAAATTGAGTCAGCAGCGGAGCGCTGTATTGCCACACTGTTGGAGCTTATTCAAACCAAAGTCAACTATATTGTGCAAGAAGCGATTGTTGTGATTAAGGTGATTACAAGTAGATTTTCAGCGGCCGAAGGCGACCAAGTACTCACTCTTGTGTATTTACGATAGGACATCTTTAGAAAATATCCCAACCAGTACGAGACCATCATTAGTACTCTGTGCGAAAATCTTGACTCCCTGGATGAACCCGACGCTAAAGCTGCCATGATTTGGATCATTGGCCAATATGCCGATCGCATTGAGAACTCGCACGAGCTTCTTGACGATTTCCTGTACAACTTTCTTGAGGAACCTGTGGAAGTACAACTTGCCCTGCTCACAGCCACCGTTAAACTTTTTATAAAGCGCCCAACAGTCGGACAGGATCTGGTGCCTAAAGTCCTGAAGTGGGCCACCGAGGAAGTGGACAATCCAGATCTCAGAGACCGTGGCTTTATTTACTGGAGACTGCTTTCCACGGATCCGGCGGCCGCGAAGGAGGTTGTGCTGAGTGATAAACCTCAAATCTCAACCGAAACGGAGCGAATGGATCCCGTAATGCTCGATGAACTTCTGTTGCATATAGCAAGCCTCTCCTCTATCTACCACAAGAGCCCGACCTCGTTTATACGCTATTCAAAGCCACGATTCTTGATCCCTTCCCCAGTCTTACGGTACGGCAGCTCTTTGGTTGCTCAGTTACCGCCCCAGCCGACGGGGTTATTACAGGAAGAGCAACAGCAAACTCAGGAAGATCCTTTTGGACAACCACTGGGCGTGGTGGATAACCCTTACGTGAACGACCCGGTCCTCGCAATCGCAAATGCACAACAGCAGCCGCATGATTTGCTTGGGCTTTAGCTTTACCTCTTTCCCTGTGGGTTTTGAAGGGTCTTTTTTTGCTATTTAATCTTTTGATATCATTTCAAACTATATCTATCTATCTAAATATCTCTATCTATATATATTTATTCTTATAATCTATCTGTCCTTCTATTTTATTTGCTAGCTTTCTATTCAATATTTTTGTTATTTTTTAAAACTATTGCCGAAAAGGTAATAGGATATGCATTATCTTGCTAGCTATTTTCTCTAAACACCCTTGCCTTTTATTTCTTTCGCCTTTAATACACGAGAGAAAAGAAACAATTCTTTATTTATCTATAGACAAAATATAAATATCGATTGTCCCTCAAAAAAAAAAAATCCAGTGGAAAGGATCATTAGAGATGGAGTAAACACAAGAAAGATAGAGATAATGAAAAGGTAAAGTTTACATTGGATATCTCTCCTGTTTCCAATCTTACGAAACTATATTAATTCTAGGTAACGGCGCACTTCCCATTCTGTCACTGCAGTTTCCCATAGTCGCCACTCGTGCAACCGTGTTTTTCCGTAGTGGTCAACGAATCCATCGCCCAGCACCTGACGAGCAATACTTCCACTCTCCATCAGTTTACGCGTTGCATCAATGAGCGACTTTGCAAGCCTCTCCCTTTCGCCAAGCTTTTCATTGGGCTTTAGTGGAGAGATAGGAATTTCGACCTTATTTTCAATACCCCACGCACCAGCCGCTAGGACGGCTGCGATCGCAAGGTGTGGATTAATGTCAGCACCGCTGACACGCTAAAAGTCAGGGAAGAATATATAAAATGTTAGACCCAGAAGATGAACAAAAAAAAATATTCCGTTCACCATTTCCAACCGAGTTGCAGAAGGATTGCAGACGGGGGGTGAAATGACTCGAACAGCGGCAATTCGATTTTCGAGTCCCCATGACACAACAATAGGGGCCCAATAGTTTTCGACCAGCCGTTTATAGCTGTTGATGGTTGGAGCGAACACGGCCATGCAGCTGGGCAGAGCAACCAGCAGACCCCCCAGGAACCATCTCATGATTTGGCTCATTCCGCGAGCATCCTCCCACTCTTCTTTCTCGCTGCCAGAAGTAGACTGCTCACCTTCTGGCTTTGCAAAGACATTGTGGCCTCCTTTTAGGTCACGCAGAGAAAAGTGAAGATGGCCAGAGCAACCTGGTAGATCATTGTGAGGCTTTGCCATGAAAGAGGCAACAACACCGTGCTCTAAGCCAATTTGCTTGACTGCGGTTTTGAAGAGAGTGGCACGGTCTGCCATTTCGGCAGCGTTAGTATAAGCCAGTGCAGCCTCGAAGACACCAGGACCTAGTCAGAGAAATACATATGAACGACCTAATAGGATTAGTTGGTAGAGAATACATACCGGTTTCCGTGTGCCATCCTTCGAGAGGTACATTGAATTCGCGACACTTGTTGAAAACGTCCATATAGAAACCCTGGTTTAGGACCGGTCGTAGTAGTGAGTAACCAAACATTCCGGGTGTGAGGGGAGTGGGGTTGACGTGGTTCTTTTCAGCAAGAGTCTCGGGTGTCTCTGTGTTTCCATCAAGATTTTCCGTGTTTAACATCATAAAAATCCGCTCCCATCAGTAACGAGTTACCTTTAAAATTGAAAAACTCAAATTCCGCACCGCACATAGCTTCGTATCCCAAAGCCTTCAGGCGTTCTATTTGGCGTCGCAACAGGCTGCGCGGACACATGTTAAGTGGCTGGCGGGTGTGTGGATCCACGAATGAACACAAGAAAAATGGAATGTTATTCTCCCAAGGAATGCGGCGGAAAGTAGAGAGATCAGGAATGCAGAGAATATCCGAATAGCCTGTATACGTGCAAACATTTGGAATTAGTGATGAAATACTCGTGGCATCCAACCAATGTATAGCACCTGTTTCCTCATTGGACACCGCAACCTTCTCGGTGTAGGTTTTATCGTGGAGATCCCAACCGAAGATAACACTGCAGAAACCTACCCACGATGAAAAGGTATACATCGATCTACTTAACTTCATTGATTTTTAATCGTGCACCTTACCAATGCCATGTTCTATCGCGCTAAGGAATTTAGATTTCTGGATAATTTTGCCTCGCAATACGCCGTCGATGTCAACACCTGCAATGCGCACACATTCATCATTCTCAAGCAGCTCAACAGTCTCCTCATAGTTAGTAGGTTTTCTATGGGATGCCATCTTGATATCGAAAAATGCGGAAATATGTGGTATGGGTGGTTGCGTTCAATCTAAGCAAAAGCTCAGTCAAAGAGGGAAATTTCTAAGTGCTCCAGAACTAAGAATTTCAGAGCCGTGATCATGCGACGTGTACTCTTGCCACCGAGGCCCTCGCGGCTGTTGATTCGTTGCTGCATCCAGTGTATCCATTTCCTTACCAAAATCCCATAGTTACTAAAACTAGTCCCACCCAAATTCATGCCCCGCCATCTCCGTTTTTCTCTCAGAGGCTTGACATCATGTCCAGCCACCCAAATCGATACTTATAGTTAATGATTGTAATTCCAACTCAAACCTAATATTCATTGTTAGAGGGGTCTCTTTGCCCTCATGCAACGCGGAATACATTAAGATTCAGCTCATTACACTATAGAGGAGGATGGGGATCATAAAGGATTGCATCGTATCGATTATCTCGATTTCACTCCGATAGAAATGTATATGCAGCATCGTTTTGCCTGAAAATGCGCTCAGCAAATTGCTTGTGGGAGGCCAGGAGGTGATTATATGAGTGAGAAATGCACATGCTGGCTTCGTTGATGGAGGCCACAATCCTGTATACAGGAAAGGCCGTGGGATAATCTGCCAGTGATCAAGGTCCAAGCGCTTTCCCAGGAGTCGAAGTGGAGCCAGAGCTCAATCTATCATGCCCGCCTCTCGTTCAGTTGCTACTTTCTATCTCACAACACCGTAAATTTCGCACTAACCTCTGCCTAAAGGAGAGAAGGTAATTGTGCAGTAGAGACCTGAGCTTTTCCTTAGCGCCGTGAAATGCTTGGCTAGTTGGGGGGTCTCTAATTGAAAAATACACGTGTGCTTAGCGGGGATTTGGCTTAAGGAGAGGCCGAGACCGAAGTGATAGCTTGGAAATCCCCATGTGTAGATATCCTCTGGATAAAAAGTATTTCATAGCGCCACCATCGCCTCCCGAGAATTTTCCATCCCTCCAGTCCCCATAAACTATCAATTAATGGCTCTTCTGCAAGTGCGCCATCTAAAATCTTGTAAAATGAGTTTAAATTGCTAGTTTTAATATTAATGGATTCCCGCACATTTCAAGAATTTATCAGAATACGAGACGAAAAAAGACATAATAATAGCTTTTCTATCACAAAAATAAAGGAAAAAAGGAGAAGGAAAAACAAGAGAAAGAAAAAAGAAAATCCCTCAAATTCTTTATGAATTAAAAAAAAAGCAAGTCAAGGCAAAAAAAAAATATATAAGAAGAGATAGAAAGGATGAGTATAAAAAATAATAGAATGAATAAAGAAAAAATGGCTTGCACTTAAAAAATCATAATATAAAACAACTTTATGTTGCCGTGTTTTCAATTTTTTTTTTGGTTAGTAAATAGGAATAGAAATCATAATAAGGGGGATGAAAGAGAAAGCACCTGATCCCATATGTGATTCTTTCACTTAAGAAAAAAAAATGAAGACGGTGAAAGCGGGAGATTACAAATAATAATAGGGAGAGCATTGAAACTATTCACAGCACCAAGCATTTCTTCTTGTTCTTATTTCCACGCTGTTTCACCAGGAGAGCGGCGCGAGTCGCATGCTCGAAGACATCCCGGACTCCCTCTCCTGTCTTAGCGGAGCATTCTAGATATTTGTAGGCTCCGATCTTTTGTGCAATTGTCATGCCCTCCTCGGGGGAGACAGGTCTTTGAGAAGTTTTGCGTAGTTCTTCAATAACCGCGGGATCGTATCGCAGATCTTTCTTACAGCCAACCAACAGAATGGGCAGGTTGGGACAGAAGTGAATGACCTCGGAGACCCATTTTTCTTGAACGTTGTCCAGGGAGTCGGGCGAATCGATTGCGAAACAAATAAGAATGACATGAGAATCGGGATAGGAGAGAGGGCGGAGACGATCATAGTCTTCTTGGCCACTATTTCCAAGGATATTCTCATTAAACGAAGTGAGAAATTTCAGTGTGAACTAGAATTATTTACGCTGTATCCCAAAGCGCTAATTCAACATGCTTGCCATCCACCTCCACATCCGCAACGTAGTTTTCGAAAACAGTAGGAACATAAAACTATCCCCAAAATCATTAGTCTTCCATTATCTGTTCGTCTAACCAATGCTGAAGCCATCTGTTACCTCAGGAAAAGTTCCTTTAGAAAACACAATTAACAGGCAAGTTTTCCCGCATGCACCATCCCCTACAATCACAAGCTTCCGGCGAAGTTCGGCCATTTTAGCTTTTTACACTGTATACTGACGTTGCGATGAATCAAGAATAGATTAAGCCTAGAAATTAAAAGAGTTGTACTATAATTAGCCAAATCCAATCAAAGTAGCGAGATGAAGGATCAAGAAAACGTGAAAAAAAAAAATCATCAGCCCCGCGGATGCTTAAGTAGGAGCAAATAACGAGGTGTAATTTCATCCCATCAACGATTTTTAAAAGTTAAGAAAATAAAAAACAATCGCCAGAAAACTGATGTACAATGCACTTTATCTCACTATAACCAACATATAAGAACAGGTATAGACACGTAAAACTATACCTTGCTGATCCGGAGAAGAAGAGTGGATTAGATAGTGTAGCAAATAAGATAAGCTTAACAATATAATAATGTTGAGAATAAAAATAGAATTGATTTTGAAATCAGAAGAAAAAAAGAGAAGAGGGCTTGTACGGCAGGAACAGAGAACGAAAATGAGGCCGTGGGTTCCGCAATGCAAAAAAGATCTACACTACAAAATTGAAATCAAAAAAATCTTGATTATTTATTTGGACCATAGGCCTCCATTTCCCATTCCGATTTTTACAGTACAGTCCTCTGTGTTCGCATATGAAAAAATTAGACCATTGAACTGGTAAAGTTATTCTTCTAAGTTTATTATTAATAAAACAAGTATGGATGATTTTATTATATCCAAATTCTCAAGACAGTCCCCCCTATTTGCAAATCAAAATTCCATTGAATCCTTCCTCTCTCCTTCCACCGGATTTGAAGCATTCCCTTTCCCTTGCCGCTTTTGTTCTCGGTACGCTTGGATACGCGCTTTCAGCTCTGGGTCTAAGGCAAGCAAAAATATAATATTTGCCTTCAATGAAAATATAAAGTAAGGACGAAAAAAAGTAACCTACTCGGGACAACATCCTCGATTCTTAACGGCATTCGATTGAAGGGATCTTTCGCATCGCTCAGCAAATGGCTTTTGATGGTGCTTCGGTCCATGGTGACTCCCGAAGTGGGGAGAACCACCGGGTCGTCCATTAGCGTGTACATGAGTGGGTCCAGGAACTCCTCGGGAACCTCGCCCAGCTCCTCTTCTTCACCTTCCTTCGCTTTAAGGTAGGCCTCTACATCGGCCACCAGTTGCAGCAAGCGATCCATTTCCTGCTGAGGCTTCAGGCCATATCGCAGAAGAATGCGGGTCGCTTTCTCGAACAGCTCTTTTCGGTAGCTACGCCCATCTCTTGCCACCGCCTCCACAAAGGTTGTGCAGTAAAGATGCAAGTAGATATCCACCAGATCGCATAATAGCTCTCTCGGGCGAAACTGGTACCGCTCTCGTGACTCCACCGCAAGCTCAGTGCATTTCGGTCCTACCAGTTGCATTAGATTGTAATCTAACATGGCCGCGAGACGATCCACTATCTCTGGCATGAGGAAAGGGGCCGGGATGACCCCGGTCAGCTGCTTAAGCATCTGAACGGTTTCATTCCCTAGCTGCATGTAGGACAGAGCCTGTCTTTCGAGCATTTTTAAATGGGATTCTCGCTCTCGCCGGTATTGCAGCGGTTTGGCTTCCCAGTTTGCCTTGTCCTTGATCTCCTGCTGAATGGCGTGGATCTCGGTCAGCTTATTAAGACTTTCGTCCAATAAGAAGGTCGCGTCGTTCATTAGCAGGTTCACAAAACGCACAAAGTCCTCGCCCGTTGATAGCAGGCGTAGTCGTTCCTGGTGCTGGGGGTTGTTCCATAGAACTTTAAATACCTGTGAGATATTGTATCGTATGTTGAATTTATCGTAGAATTGTGAATGCAGGCCGGTGCTCTCTACTTCGACGTAGAAAGCAATCAACGCTCCAAAGAGATATTCAATCGCGAGAGGGTGCGAGTTCAGTAGCCAGCCAAGGGCGCCCTGAGGATCATTACGGTCGGGCCAGGTGAAGAAAAAGAGCAACTGAAAAAAGAAGACAAAGGTCGAATTATTCTTCTATTGCTCACCATATATATATTGCAGATGCAAGCATACCTCGACCAGCTTGGCCTTCAAGTACGGATTCTTGATATAGGCGGTATTCTGAAGGAACACAACCACGAAAACGACCAGTTCTTCCTTCGAGCAAGTCTTCAGAACATCAGGGTTGAATCTCCCCAGATATAAAAAGAACTCCACAATATCATCGATGAGAAACTCTGGTAACATTGCAAACCCTTTCGGAACTTCCTTGGGCAGAGGAAGCTGGATAGGCTCCTGCGGATGTATTCCGCGTGGATCCACACGTCTTACAAGCCAGGTCATCAGCAGGTTGAAAAAGCGCACGCAGTGAGAAAGCAAAGACGGGTCACGCAGCTGAGCGTCGAGAGCGAGTTTGAACGTGGCCATCTTATCTATATCGGCTTTAAGTCGCTTCATGATCTCCTCATTGAACATGGCCGCTGGTGACTAAAGAAATAATATCGTTAGTATCTCGCATTCACACAGCATTAGAGCTCAATTTGGGGTCGCACATTTGCCCATCGTGCTTGGTCCGCTTTCATCCGATCATATTCTCGCTGCAGTTCGCTCAGCTGCTTCATAAAGTCCCCGTACACATTAAACACCCTCCCTAAGCCATAATGGAAAAAGGCTGCCGTAAGAAAGAATACTTCTGAAATAAAATTGGGAGGCTGGTCAGGCGAAGATGGTGGTTCAGCGTAGTATGCGTCGGATTCCTCTTGAGTGGCGCATATTTTTGTTTCAGAACGGGAGGGAATCCGAGTTGATTTGCGAAAGTAGTCAGGATCGATCCGATCGATCTAAAAAAAAATAGAAGGAAACAATCCCCAAATGTCAGTATACAATCACAATAGTTCAAGAATGCGTAAGCATAAAGAGCAAGGCACACCTTGGAGTAATTTAGATCCATGAATGGATCACAGAACTCTAGTAGAACTACAAACGTGTTTACCATGAACCCATCACTCGAGACCGCTCCCCGATCCACCTGCATCTGCGCGCGTTTCTCATTTCGCTGTACAATGGTAGCCAAATAGGATAATACGCCCTCTCGCGCTTGAGGAGAGGAGCGAATGATATTATTCAAGATGTTTTTAAGTGTAATCTGGATATTCTGGAGGGTAGAGCGCAGATTGCCCATAGCAGACTGGAGATCGCTTTGTGTTCTCGATTCTGGATTTGGAAAGTACATCTCAGCAATAGTGGGCTAATGCGAGAAGAAATGATTAGCACAAGGACAGCTTAGAACCGCCACAAAATACCCACCACGTCCTCTGGGAAAGCAGATATTCGCATAAATGGGCCCAGTATTGTTATTAACTCTATTGATCGTGCAGGCGTATTGGGTGGGTTGAAATTGGGGAGTGTGGGAATCTAGAAGGGTAGAAAGAATACAAAAGTTCGCGTGAACACAGTGGGAACAACTTGAGAAACTTCCTTTTGAGGTCAAAACCCTACCATAGCAGCGATAGGTTTGATCTCGGTGAGTAACAATAGAGCTTGCAATGAGGATCGAAAATCACCAAGTATATTCTCCCCTCTTATCTTGGCCGCCATGCCGGTTAACACAGGACCAAAAAGTTTATCTAAATCGTCGTTTTCAAATCGGGTCACTAACTGCCTAATAAAGCTATCTGGCAAGCTCTCCGGAGAGTCCGGGTCGGCCAGTATCCGGGGAACAAGTAGCTCAGGACCAAGTGAGCTCGCATTAGGGATCTGGGGAAACATATCCGGCATTTGGAGAACTAAACCAGAGTATGAGACGACGAGGGAGAGCACGGAATCAAGCACCTCCACACGCTGTTCTACTACAGAGGAGTCCATGCTAGAGGCTCTTGATAAGGTGCCGCGTCGTATCTCTGACGCCCTGCGCCAGCAACCAAGTAAATATTCAAATAGTGGGAGTTGTAAAAGCGAGGAAGATGCTTGGTTTTCAGGAACGATATTTTCTGGGTCTATAGAGAGACGTGCAACAACAACACGGTCTAGGATGTCGCGACTAATTTTGAAGTTGGTTACAGCTGGATTTTCTTCAGATAGTTCTGTTGCGAGGGAAGTGAGGAAGACGGAATTGGGTCCAGATTTTGCTGGCTTTAAAAGAATTCGAAAATTACAGAATCAGAAACACAAATATATGAACGCAAAAGAGGACAAATGCAATCTCACATCAAGAGTCACCTGCAGGATACGAGATATTGCTTCATTTTGCCAGTCCTCAAAAGATAATGCTTTCTTTGGTGTGGGTGCAGATGTGGAGACAAACTATATTTGATAGACAATTAGAAACATCAATAGGTAATTCTACGCGTTTTCCTTAGTTCGTAATTGATAAAAGTTACCTTTTCTTCTAATTTTCCAGAAAGGTCCTCTCTGGGAGGTTGTCTAGAAACGGATGACAAAGATGCCTCATTCTCCACCGATGCCTTGATTAGAACTGCCGCGTCTCTCACCTCTGAATTTTGCTCTCGTCTTGGTAAATGTGTCTTCGATTGTGTTTGCTGTTGGGCTTGTTGTTGAGCTTGCTGCTGGGCCTGTTGTTGTGCTTGCTGGATTTTTGCGAGGCGTTTAAGTCGGATCTAGTAATGTGTTAAAAAATGGAGAGGAGCAATTTAGTTAAGAAACAATTGTAACTTGAGGAAACAGATAGCCAGGAAGAAATTACGCTCTACCTGTTCTGTCTCATTCTGCGAATCCATTATGACTTGATATGTTCTCTTCTCTTCTTTAATGATCTACGATTATTCTATATAATAACCAGTATCGTGGCTTTAAAATCAGATTTGGGGCCTACGTCTCCTTCCACCATGTGACACGTTGTACTATACTGACAGCAGGCAAGAAAAGAGAGATATTCTCCGTATTTTTTTCTTTTTCTTCTGTTTCCTTTGCACTGGACGTGACCAATCCGTTCACCTTAGTTAATAATGTCTGTAGTGTTAGATCCCTCGAACCAGCTTTCTTTTCGAAGTAGGCAACTTAATTAAACTTTCTCCCATTTTCCCATGCTATTGTATTAATTGCGAATCCCCACCCTTAAAAATTAGGGCCGTTGACAACACAGGTGAAGGAGATTCTTAGAATAAAGAATCCAAACCCGTATCCGGTCGCTTTCAAAGTGAAAACTACGGCGCCCAAGCAGTACTGTGTGCGGCCCAATTCAGGTCGCGTTGAGTCACAGTCCGAGCTGGACGTGCAGAGTGAGTAAGGTGTATGCAAGTTTTTACCAACAATTGACTCATCATTTTTTGTAAAATGATTTTTTTTCTAGTTCTCCTCCAACCTTTGAAGGAGGATCCTCCACCCGATTTTAAATCCCGTGACAAGTTCCTTGTACAAACTATTCCTATTACTCCAGAACTGGAAGAAATACCCTCCCATACTTTTGTACGAGCACTTTAACTCGTCTTGCTTACTTTCCTGTCAATTAATCCAATCCTCCTCTTCCTTTCTAGTGGTCTCAAGTTGAAAAAACACACAAAGATAAAATATCTGACAAAAAAATCCGCTGTGTGTATCTTCCTCCCGCAGGACATTCGCGTGCCGCGAGCGACTCCGGACCAGATAGCCAGCAAAGCGGTGGCCAACCAGGCGCACAAACTGGGGCTAAGGTGGACCCATATCATTCTGCAGCAGAAGAGGATTATCCTCCTTCGACAGCTGGGCATGGGCAACGCGCTAAACCTCCTCACGCCCCTCAAGCGCAATCCGCTCAACAAATACCTCTGCAACAAGCTCAATCGCATGCACAGCCATATGCTTCCACACGAGATACGGGCTCTAATGCCACGAGCGCTGTAGGTGCTACTGGTGCCACCGGAGAGGACGCGAAGCGCCGTCGAACTTCACACCAGCGCCAAAATGAACGTGAGCGAGCTGAGATAACCCGCCTGCAGAAAGAACTCAATGATGCACGAGATATGATGGAACGATTGCAGTCGAAGATCGAGAATTTGGAACGAGAACGTAAATCGCGACGAGAAGCTGCCCTGACAAGAGGAGGTGTGGTACAATCGGGAGAGATGATAGGAGGATTAGGTGGGGGGGTGTCGGTTTTGATGGCTGCGTTAATTGCAGTAATCTCCTTTTTGATAGCTTACTGGTTCTTTTAGGCCATTGCTGTTTCTTTTTTTAACTCATGAGCCCTCTTTTTCCGTCTTTATTTTTTGGTTGGTTTTCCTCTACATTCCATTTTATTTCACCCTTTAGTGTTTTTAAGGTGGTGAATTCTCTTTTTTTTTATATAGTTTATATTGCTTATATGGAAATAATGTTACAAAAAGAAAAAAAGAACACAAGCAGAGAGGAATATGACAAGTCATGATACATCTTCTGGACGCCTCTGTGTTAAATGCCAAAAGAGTTGGAGGGACAGAGAGGTGGATCGAAAATATAAAGGAAAAACAAAGCAATCGAATGATATGCAAACTCAGCCAAAATGGTCTCGACTCAAGCGCCGACTTGGTACAAACACAAACACAAGGATTGTCACTGCAGTGGCAAACAAGGTGACAGCTGTGACAAAAATTGCTCGGCGAAAATGAAATTTTAGAACACTCTTCTCATTAATCCTATGAAAGTTGCATCCTCCCGTCTCACTATCAAATTAAAATAAAAGCTGCGAGTTAATCTCCCGTTCTCAACCACATTTTGCAATCAATAAGTCATCGGGATACTTTACAATGATCTGAAAAAAGTAAGTAGAGGGAAAAATTCCAGTAGCCCAGACAACACAAGTAACCATCCAAGGAGAATAGCGGGTAAACCCCATGCCCTGAGCTCTCGCTCCGCAACCCCCATAAAGATCATAGCTAGTTCCAGAGCAAAACCACCGGTTAATAATATTGCTCCCACCAATACGAGCGACCATCGCCAGATACCCCTTGTCATATTTGTGGAGCATGCACTGTCAATGAAAGGAGGATAGAACCAAACATCCAGTACTTGATGCACCTGCTGTTTGGCTTGAGAGAAAACAGAAGGATCCACTAGACCCCGATATTCGATGGCATCCTGGAGTTGTAGTCGGTGATCCTCTGTGAGAAGCACGCGCTTTTCTGGATCATATGGGGAGCAATACCGCTCATACACTGCCATGGCGCTCTTTCTCACGGCTTGCTCAGTAATTAGATGGCCTTCGGAAGCCAAGTCCAGAACAGCTGCAACACTTGCTGCAGCTGCAGCGAATCGCTGAGCACAGTCGGATTCGGGGGCCGTTTTCCAGTAGTTGTTGACGAAATCTTCATCCTCATAGACGTCCAGAGAATACTCTTTGGTAATGTCCGTATCTATGAAATCAGGTGATTGACCGGTGGTCAACGGTAAACTATTTCCTCCTTTTACTTCCAATATTTGAAGTGAAGGTGAAGATGGCTGTGGCGATGGCCGAGACATGGTTGCTGCAATAGAGGGAAAACTCATAGGCGGAGTAGCTTCTATCTGTTTGAGATTTTTTGCAGCCACATCCAATGATCCTGATGGATGCGCAGATGGCGACAATAGTCCACTTTCCATCTTTCGTTTATCCAACTGCCGCTTCTTTCGCTCTTGTTGCCGCCACGTTTTCCACAAGGACTCGTGCCGATCTAGCGCTTGGAGAAATTCTAGGTTGGCGACAGCATTTTTACGACGTAAGAAATCAGAGAAATCGTGAATACTCAGCGGAGAACTCGTTTTTTCAGATAGCACCTGCTCCATGGTTGGCAGTTCATGCACTGATAAATTATAATCTTTCACTTGGCTCCAGTTCCACGCAATAGGAGAGAGGATATCTGAAGCTCGGTAAATCGAGAGAGGAGTACGTCGACTGGAAGTTCCTGGGGGACGCGGAAGGGAAGAAACAGAGGGCGAGAATGCGTGGGGCGAAACGCGTTGCGTACTTGAGAGAATAGGGGAGGTTGCCCGAGGCATATTGGGAGCGAAGGTATAGGAGGCCGAGGATCGATTCCCACCCACTTCAGTATTTTGATGATCAGGTGAAGGAGAGAACGCGTGAACAGGAGAGGGAGATCGGTTGAAACGGTTCACCGATGAGTTATCTTGAAAATCGAGACTGGAGGAGAGCGTGGAACGCATTCGATCAAGCTTATTGACTCGATCTTGTGATGGAGATGATGGCGTCATTTGGTAAAGCGTGGGATAAAAAGACACTAATAAATAAGTTATACAAACTACAACCGAAAAAGAACAGAACAGAAGAACAGAAGGCTTCAAGGAGAGTATCGAGTGTATAGAACAGCTATGTGAATACGATATTCTGAATTCTAATCACCAAAAGATGAAAATCTGCACGTAAGAATTGAGCCGTCGAGTTCCTCCAATTTGAAATAATATCATTACATGAACCAACACTATAAAAAGGAGATGTAGGGAGAAGAGAGTATAGGATAGGATGGGGTAATCAACAGAAGAAAATGATGTTAATTTGACAGCATTCCAAGTATCGATTCAAAATAAGGGGTTCACAATTATTGGTCCCTTTTTGCCACATGCAAAATAAAGCAGACCGTGTAAGAATATGAGCTAGTTGGATGGAGAATATAGGGCGCCGTAATACCAAGCAAAAAGACAAAAAAAAAAAAAAAAAAAAAAAAAAACGAAAACACCCATACATAAATCCACCATGTACTAAAAAAGTTCTTGCTTCATCAAGAACGCTCTTTATATTAGATTGGGTCGGACAACCTATCAATGTTAACTAGATATTTAGAGAAATATCCTTCGTGATTGTTTTCTCACTAGAGTGGGAGAGATCCAACCGAAGCCAACCACTTCTCTCAATTATAAACTATTAATATCCCCAATAAACCCACTAGCTATCTCTCTCTAATTGCTTCATCATTGGTGCTGTCATTGCGAGTTAAACAGCAACCAAGTGGCGATAAACGGGATGGACTCCAACCTTGATTCCATTTGAAAATCCTTGCTTTTAGAAGTTACTGAGAGACGCGTGAATAAGGAAGGATTATACGATGTAATTCACATAGCTTGACATTAGGTCACAACAGTGTACAGGGTAGATGTATACTCGAATCTACAGCCTCTACAATAAAGTCACAACATTAACTGTGCTGTGCTTAAAGTCGGTAATTAGAGGGAAACCTGACAAATCCATAAAAAATACAAGTGCCACCAACGGAAACAAACTACATCGCCCAATGAACTACACCCTGAATAATAACAAATTCGCCACAAAATAGAGGGCTAAAAGATAATTGAAAGGACCAACATGCATTATTACTCTACTGAATGAAAATCGGTCTGTATGGTCCCTTTGTAGAAGAAGCGAGAGAAATGCTCCAGGACTAGTTTATTAAAATAAAAACTATAGATAAAACGTATGTGGAATTGCTAAAGTTTTGACTCCCTAAGGATAAATGCAAACATACAGGTAATTAGTCTTACCCATAAAGGTAGAAAGGCGAAATAGATCAGGAATACTGATTAGAATAAAATTGCATCTATGTAGCGCGATTTTATTATAA
>NW_027192193.1:343670-345287 GCF_041956535.1 Calcarisporiella thermophila
CGACAAGACAGAGGCATTATTAGAGGAAGAGCCAGACACGACAGGACGGAGAGAGCTGTTGTAGTGAACCAGACTGGAAAAGACGGATAATACTGATAGAGAGCATAGACACGACAAGTAAGGCACAGAATTAGTAGAGAATCAAGAAACATATTTTTCTGTGCTGTGGGGGTTACGGGATTCGAACCCGCGCCGTCTCGATGGCACCGAGGAGAGCTTACCACTAAGCTACTCCACCCTCCTAAAACTAGTTTATAATTAACGTCGGAGCTTGAATATTTTGAGATAGCGTAATATATGACTTGAATTATGACCAACTCTGTGTTACGGGCGAAAGGAGGTTTGTGTGGAGGGGTATCCGGATCTTGATAGAAATAAGAGATTTATCTTAATTATTCAGGGAATTGGTGTTGAACATTAAAATAAACCGAAGGGTTTAAATAGAATTATGATCAAAGGAGAATAATTCTCACTGGTGTTCAAAGATGAGATAGATAAGACAACAAAGTATCAATCAACATCAATAGGATAGCCATGAGGGAGTATAAGAGTAACCACGAGGGGTCGGCAACGTAGCGGTAATCAATTCCATTGGCTGCTCTACTTGAAAGATATCGCGCTTTCTGAATTTTTTTGATCAATCAATGGAAACTTTTTATTTAATTTCCATATATTACATGAAGTTAATGTCAATGGACTTAACATGACGAGATATAGGTCATTGATAGATAGGCGTTCAATCGATATGCGTGGATCGTAGTTGTCGTGAATAGCATGTACGTGAAACCGATGTAATCTTTGTACTTATCGTAGGAGCGATCTTTTCAATAATCAAGACTCAATTTCTGATCAAGTGGACAGCAGTCACAAACTAAGTGTAAGTGCTGGTGGGGGAAGTGGGATTCGAACCCACGCCGTTCTCGTCGGCATACCAGGGATAGTCCACTACACTAACCCTCCCCCTCTTGAATAAACCTATAGTTTTACCTATGTTCCCCGAGTATCCCCTAGTTATATCGCTCTAGTTTATGACATCATGTTGTGAGGAAATTTGGCACAATATTTAATATTATACGGTTGTTTATTACGCCAACCTTATTTTATGATAACTTTATTATATTGAGATGATGCCATTTTATTACTTATATTATTTATATTTTTCCCTATGTGATACGTTAACAACAGTATAAAAAGACCGATATTTCATTTACAATAAAAGACGTGCTATTTTGTATTGAGATAGAACCGGATACGTTTCAAACCACCATCTTGTGTCGTTTATTAGTCTTCTGAAGTGTTTAAGGAAGGACAATCAAGAGCTTAGGGATAGCTAGAGGATTGTCGGGATAGACCTTATTAGACATATATTCGACGCAACAAATTTCGTGTGCTCAAGATAGTTTAAGGAGATATTTGAAAAGAGATTGAAAATATAAAGAAACTAATAATACTCTTGTTACTTCTTGTCCTTACAACACTTAAGATCTAAAGACTATTTATACACTTAAATTACGTAAAGTAAGTCACAGAAAATATAATCCGAAGGCTGAACCAAAGTCTCGCTACGGAATATTAAATAGTAACAAACTATTGTCCGTGAAACCGCTTTTTTTTTTG
>NW_027192193.1:350269-360396 GCF_041956535.1 Calcarisporiella thermophila
GTGAAACCGCTACTATTCGCCTATTTATCCTAGCTTACAGCATATCCCTTCTCTAGCACACGACACAAAAGGAAATGCTCGTGTAGCTAAGTTGGTTATAGCGTGGCGCTAATAACGCCAAGGTCACAGGTTCGATCCCTGTCACGAGCAATTTTTGCTGCATTGTCCAATATACACAATAATTTGCCTAAATCGATTTGTAATTCAACATTTTATTTCCATCAAAGAGTGAATCTAAATCTCTGGGAGAAAAAACTTTTATTAATATTTTTTTTTACTGTAATATACATGAAAATAAGAGATTGCGCGCTGAAGAATCGCTAGAATATATAGAGTAAATTTAGAGTTTCAAGTAGGAGCATAGCGATATACCAATAGCGAGTTTAGTAAAATTTGAGACAAGCGAAAAATGTTCTGGTCAATTCCTCTGCTGGCTGAGGAAAATGAGAGAAAGCGGGGAGATTTTTTCGACCCATAAAAAAGTTCCCACCGGATAAAGATAACTAACAAAAAGTCTCGTTCTATTATTTGATAATCTTGAATCGTAGTGGTAATTCGATCTCTCCTTCTACAATTCGTACCATTTAATTAAACCTGTCGAGTGTTACTCTTTTCCTTTTACCCTTAGTAGAGAAATGAACGAAGAAGAAAGAAAATTTATTCAAAAGTATGGTACACTGCCCAACAAGAAAGATGTGCTTGGCCACCGTTTCAAGGTAAGCATGCCTCAATCTGTCGAAAACTCCATTTAGTTTGGATCATTCATGCTGTTTTTTTAGGGCCAGAGAAAATACTTTGATTCTGGTGATTACGCCTTGTCAAAAGTGGGTACGGGGACATTAGTTGGCTCGGGACATCCCTCTCCTGAAACAATTCCTCATTCGAATCCTGTACATTCTGGCGTTACACCTGCTCCCGTACGAAGGAGCTCATTAGTGCGAGAGACACCCTTCACTGAAGCAGGGGGGATTGAGAATGGGCCGGTAAACATGGTGGTTGAGTAATAATCTATTCCATTTTTTTCTGTTTTCTGCTGTCGTTTTACTTCCGACCTCTTCCCTCTTTACTTTTTTCCTTTTTTTTTGAAACGTAAGGTACAGCAATATTTTCTTTTCTGTAAATGTATCTGTAGAATTTTTTTTTTCATTTTTTCACTTTCTCTATATATTTGGACTTAGTTTTTTTTTTCTTTTTGTTTAAATGGATTTCTTTGTTGAATTGAATAATAGGATAAATGTATTTTTGTTTCTATACTTCAACACAATATATTATCAATGTTTTCATTGATCCCCTTTCAATGATTTTTTAGAGAAATGAGCTAATAAATATATCTCATGTGCAAGCATCTAATACTACAGTATATTGATAAATATCTCTTCTGTTTTTAAGCAAACTAATTAATATGCTCTAAGTATTGTATTGTTAAAATAATGGGCTGAATAAATTTTGTGGGATGAATATACACTTATTGATGTCAAATACAAAGATATTAGTATCAAACTATGTAATTTTTTACTTTTTTAAGCATAGATGTAATATTATGCTGAAAGTGAAGAGGCTTTAATGGGAGCAACATGGTACGAATATACAAGTTTATAATTGTTTGAAATTACATTCCAAACGATTATAAACTTGTATTACAATAGATTTACTAAGTGATATGCTCGCCTGCTGACAAACCTATCCATATCTGATACACGACCTAAATAGAGTGTTTTCTCTAGTTTCAAGCCACAACAATCATGATTTGATCTACTTAGATAAAGTTAGCAATTATTGATTATATTTAGTACCAAAAGTTGAAGCGTGTTATCTTAGCATTTGATCACATTAAATGAAGATCAATATTATGCATGGAAATTAAAGACATTCTTCCACTCAACTCCTCCGCATTAGCTCCCTATAATGTGGATACATTTGCTGAATCTTCCAGATTGCATTCGACGATTCCACCACATTCTTCCGAAGAAGCATGCATCTCTTCCGAAAATAGAGGCAGAGAATGCACTATTAAACGAGGAGCAGCCAGTGGCTATAATTTATTTCCCACAGGAGACAACCTTCGAATTCAGCTTAGTTTAAAATCACTTAGCGATCTTCATCTATTACTAAGTGCGCAATTGATAGATGATGGCATTTCAGCTCCCTACTTCCCACCTAGCTTAAGCTCGTCAATGTGTTCCAAAGACGACCACCAATCTCGGCTTTGTACCGTCCTTAAGTTTTCATATCCTGGCCCGATCGCTATGTACCCCCCCAAAAAGAACCTACTGATCATTAGTAGTAACCTTACGGACCACTTATTCCTCGTATATACTAGCAACTGCTTTTTTAATTTTCGACACCCTGATATGACAATTTTCCTTGAACAATACTATGAGAAAAAACTCCCTCCTGCGCTTGTAAATACGGCAATAGCCTGGGCCGCAGTACATCTTGTTTTTGCTCATCCCAATAACTTCCTTATCAACAGGGTGCGGCCCGTAATGAATTGGCTCCTTGAACAAGCACGTGAGAGTTTGGAAGAAGTTTTTGACTCCCAGTCACCACAAACTGTGCTTGCATTCCTCAATATGGATGCCACGCTGATTCTTATGTATCGAATGGAGGAGGCCTATTCCTATTTTCACCATGCTGCACTTTTAGCACTTTCGCTGAAAATGGAGAGAGATGATCCAAATGAACGCAATAAGGTTCAAATAGAATATCGAAGAAGAATCTGGTTAGCACTCAATTACTTTATACATTTCTTATATATATAAATAACTGTATAACTTTGTTTGTAGGTGTATGCTCTGTAAAAGAGAACTTAACTATGTGTATTTTAGTGGGAAACCGCCAGTAATTGGATTGGATATTATTCGCAAGTCGCCTGTAGCAACAATTTGGCCAAGCGACAATCGCGCGTACAGAATGTTTTTGGTATATAGCTGCTGAATGCAACGGGTGTCAAAGCCTTAGGGTCTCTAATCCATATATAATGGGGATAGGTTAACTATGTCTTGGACATCCTATTTTCGACCAAGCTATCAGGGTTTGTTGACATTGACTGGTCGCTTTCCGATGCTGAAATCGCCCAGTACCTCATTGGCATTTCTGCTCTTTTGCAACATGATCTCTCCACCAATTTGCATTACAATGAAGAGGAGCTCGCCTGGATCAACGTTGAGTTCGGAACCATGTTCTGGGTAAATTGGTGTGGCGTTTGGCAAAAATTTATTGAGTCGGATGCCCCCCCGCAACGAATGGACTCACCTTTGATGCAGCAGCTTCGAGCAAAGGCATTCGAGGAATATGCTAGAGTACACAAGACTTAACTGCGCGCATGCATATATTTTTGTTTCTAATAGCAACTACATTTGACATAGGGAGCCAAAAATGCAACTACCTTCCTACAGTCCGCAATTCGTCTCCAGAATTGGTGTCGATATTACTTGTGCCTGTACGCTCATAATGTTTGCGAGATCCACAAATTCATCGCTCGAACCCATCCTAATTTCAACACACGGCGTAAATCGTTCCAAATGCTCAACCAAACGCTGCAGCAGATAACGCAGCTATTTGAGACTAGAGGAGAAATGATGCAAATGGTTATGCAAGACATTACGGATGCGCTCGGGAAGATGAAGCATATGATATTCACACCAAATGAGTTGGAAGCATTGAAGCGAATCAAACAGAGATCACTTGTTGTCAAAAATTAGAAAGCTCGACAGCCTATAGATCGCATACTCTTTTTTTTTTGTGTATATACCAGTTTATACTTAATTTATTAATATACTCCTTCTTGTACAAACATTTTCTTGTCGATGGATACCTCGTTCTCAGAGGATGCAAATTTAGCGAGCACTTTTCATTCACCTATGTAGAAATGTGTACCTTGATCGAAAATGGGAGAACTGTCTTGACATGACTGCTTAATGGGTTAAATTGAAGAGTGCTGTATCAATAATGAAATCGAAAAGCTTCAAATGTAATCCTAGAGTTTTTTTCAGGAATATGTGAGGATAAATGTCTACTTGCATTAATTGTTTCCACGACCAAGTACAAATTTTAATATCACAAGCGCACACTCTCCCACGAGACTTCATCCAACTCCATATCCTAGGCTATCCAGACCAATGAAGAACACTCTACCGACATCCGAATCTGACATTTTACTCGTCAAGATCGAGATGTTAATGGCTGGCCTATTCCAAGGCAAACGTATGACCAAAAGGGCTCTACGAGAATCTTCTCTAGACATTTTATTTGTCGCACTGGGCATTAGGTAAATTGCATTAGGTGACCGGTGAGGTTTTATATTACTGACACGACATTACAGATCCTGTACTCTTATAGATCGCATTTCAATTTCTCAAAATGACCTCACTACACTCATACGGCAACTAAGATCCAAAGTCGGGATAACCTCACTCGTTGGTATCTATCTCGCTGATACACATATGTTCATCGGACGGCTGCAAAATTTGCGAGATCGCGTAGACAAGATGATCTTGGAAGGCGAAAAAGACTGTTGGTTTATTGATGTGAGTAGTGGCCACGAAGCTAAACTGGTAATATTATTCGACTTACGTAAGATGAAGACAAACTACATTAATGATTTTGTTGTAGCTTGCGCATATCCCATCCTCTTTTCTCTCCGCTTTATCATCACTAGCGCCAAAGTTACTAGAGAGGTCGCCCGAGTTGATTTTATCTCCACTCGAAGACTCAACTCTTGTCTCTCTGACGGGGTGGCTTCTCGATTACCCTATTGTATATGTACAAGAGACCACAAATCACTCTCTAGCAAATTCCCAACTGACCCTGACCCGCGTTTTGCTCGTGCCCAATACCAGGTGGACACTATCATATTAATCCGGCTAGTCTTCCACTTGTGTGATAACCCCTATTTGTATATATGTAGAAATGGTGAGCATCTCCTGATCAGCTTTAGTATTCCAACCCAAATTTTCGATTCCCCTTCATTTCTTTCACTCCCCAACTTCCAGTCATGGGTCCAAAGTCGCTTCATTCACCGAATGCCTTCACATTTTAACTGGCATATCCGAGTTCAAACTTCTCAAGTCAACACAGATGTTGTATTATAGATTGAAAAGGGAATGTAGATAGAATCTAACCAAAAATGAGACGCGCAAACATGCATCTCAATAAATTATTGCTGCTTAGTATACTCTTTTGAATGGAGAAGTTTGTCGCCATGCGCGATGCGCTGAGCTGATTGCCAGAGCAACAATAGGGGGATCACCACCCACAATCCATTGAAAAATATGAGGTAGACGTATTTATATACTGGGTTTGTAGTATTTAAGGCCGATGAACCACTCAAAACCTAAACATGTTATAATGTGAGTAAATTGAGTGACCAAGCATTCATTTATGAATTTACCTCCGGGAAAAATGTCATGTACCCTCCGTACAATTCGCAAACTACCAAAACTACTTGCCACACGTGTCGCCATGGATGCTTCTTGTGAATGCACAAGGCGACAACCAGACAAAGGGGCCCACAGAATACAGCTGTTATTGCCTCTATTGCAACAATAGTAGGATCTGCTATGGCCCATCTGGAGTCGGCTTTGCTGTACTCTTTCCCTATAAAAGAGAAATTAATTTTGACATGTCAGCGAGAGAAATGATTTCCTACAACAGAAAAATAAAGAAACACCCACATAAATCGGCCATGAATCCTGTGGAACCCTCCACATTATTCCCTCCAATGCTCAGCCAAACAAACATAGCCTCCATAGTTAGATGAACCAATGCATCAAAAATAAGCCATATAAACACCCAACGGTCGGCTTTTGCGGTGCGAGCCGGTAGAGTGTTTGCGGAAGCATAGGAGACAAGAATGAGGAATGCGATGAAGATGAAATATTGGAACGAATCAAGAAGCGTATCGAGAAGAAATGACATTATTTTCTACAGTTTAAAAACCCTCAAGTTGCAAGATACCTATTTTAAATCTATTTTACAACAAGCCACTTCCCTTAATATGGTGCTATTTTGGCCACCACAGAGAAAATATAAGGCATAAGAAGTGTCCTGAAGGAAAAAATAGAAACACGAAACAGTTTGACGGAATAGAGTATTCTAGCTTAACATCAGGGTGTGGGTCTCCATTCTATGAAAAATAAACCCAAGATTCTAAATTTATTTAATAGGGCGAGAGATAGCAAAAATGGTCAGTTTAAGCTAAGCAAGCGACGAGCTTCCATTTCTCATTACAAAATATACAATTCAACGAAAAAAGCATTATATGATATATATATTACTATGAAATTGATATAATAAAGAGAAAAAAAATCATCCCAACTTTACTCATTTGGATCCTCGGATATAGGCTCCAGCCGTCTTCTTCTACATTCATTCTCATCTGTTTTGTCTTTCCTTGAAGCAGCGCGAGAAGAATGGCCCAAACGACGACCTGCAACAGTTAGAATCAAGCACAGTGGATGGGGCTCGTAGATGAATCGGTTGAGCATATTCATTTCGGAAAGGTGTTTTTAAAGGAAAAGAAAACAAAAGAGAATGGTGGAAAGGATGTTGAGTATAAAACCGCAAAATGTATATAAATGCACACAAGGGATAGGATGTATTAAAGGGAATGAATGGAATTATAGAGAGCGGAAAGGAATAATAAATGGAAAATTAAATTTAGACTGGGAGTGTGGTCTATTTTGTAACAGGTGGGGTTTAGAGAGGAGCCCATCCTTGAGAAGCTAGATATCTTTTATATAAGATTCTCTCACTTGTTTCTGCACGATGCACCAAAAAAAAGTAATCTTTGAATTCTATTTTTTTCCCTGCATACCCTTCCACTGGGACAGTAAGAGAAAGAAGGTGGGTGTTAGGTGGCCAAAATTGGCACTTGTTTTTTTTTTAAGCAGACATGTAAAAAGGAACAGGTTTAATTTACGTATAGATGGGAAATTATCTTTGAAAACTTCGACGTCTAGTACATCGATTATAACGAAAGAGTAATAGGTATCTATATCTATATTTTCCTTAAGAATAAATAAAGCAATAAACCATGTCGCGTCGAATATCTGACATAATAATTGAAATATAGGCTGCTTTGGATCTCGAACAATGACAGTCGATAACTGTTCAATGACCAGATAAGTTGGATATTTTACTCTTGTTAACATCAGACTAAAGAGTAACAGAGAAAACTACCTGTACCCTGGAGTATATCCTATAGAAAATGAGAAACATAGTATTCCCAGCTTTTTGTCAGTGCCCCTTGTGGCATCGTACGCTTGCAATGCCTGCATAAATATCCTGCAGTACATTTCGGAAGAATGGTAATTGCATTCAAATTGTGATTAGTCCAAGTAAATGATAGTATATACGTATTAGGTAAGGCTCGCATACTTTCACATCTCTCTAGCTTTTAGTAAGTTGGTCTGATCTCACAAGTACTTACGATTAATAAAGTGAGATCCTCAAAATAAATATACGTGCTGCATGTTAAAAGATGGCGCTCAAATTTCAAAAGAAACCATTTCTCTTATGAATAAAACCTCGGGGGCAAAAAGGCTAGTGAGACGGTCGACAACCTGTACACCGCTAAGCAAACAAACGAAAGAGGATCTCACTTGTATCTAGTAGATCTAATGTAATGCAGAAATTTGGACCGCAGCTGCTAAAAGAACCTGGGCTTTTGCCTGATATGTAAAAATACAGGTTGTATGTCTTCTTAGAAGCGTTTTTTTTTTTGGATATATTTGGGAGCCAGAAACAAAGAAAATAGATGCTAGTATTCTGTCATGTTTTAAAACATCGACATAGACCCATGCGAAAAGCACAGTTCACATCATTCAAACGTCATCAAATGAATTATTATTGATGTCTAAAAAATACAGCACACACATTATTCTCAATTTCGAGGTCAACACAAGATTTAGACATTATATCTTTGAATATAACTGCAATCTTCTTTATAGAACTAATGCTCAACATCTCATCTCAATATATTTCCAATTCGGTAAGACGTGCTGCTTTCCACTTCCTTCCCTCTTTTTCTTAGTCTGGTATTGGTTATACGCTGTGTTCATATTGCTTTCCACTTCTTGTTAGTGGGCAACATGTGAGAGAATTTGCTTGTGTATAAATCGAACTTAATACCTTAGAGGTTCCATTCAAAAATACCAACTCAACATTGAGAGTTATAGCGTCTTCGAGAATGCTCTAGCAATGTAGATATTTTGAGCATTATTTTGAACTAGCTAGAGTTCCGAAGACAAACCACTGTACAACTGGGGCCTTGTCTCAAAATTATGACATATGCAGATTTCACTAGGGAAGGAAAGTGTCGGTTGATAACATTCAGTGTAACTCTGTATATTAATCATGATGTCAGAGATGGTCACAAGTCGCGCTCTTACAAACCTGAGCCAAGGAGTATGTCTTGGGTCCGCTAAGCATGGCAGCGGAAACGAATGAAGGCAGCCATTTTTACCAAGAGAATTCGCCACACATTAAGTTTAAGTTTTTGTTCTGTATGGTATAGAGCTAATCTTTCCTGCTATGTATTGGCCAACGGTTGATTCTAGTGGCCATCATAGTTGGCTCTAATTTCTCTCTTACTCATCATAGCCTTGGTAAAAAAGCTTAGGGATGCTAGTCAAACCTCAGATTACGTTCCAAAAAAAAACATTATATTAATGAAAAAAAAAATAAATCATTGGAGAAAGAAAATATTGAAAATAAAATAATCCAAAGAAACAGAGAAAGGAGAGATAAAAACAAAGAGAAGATCCCTGGTGCAAAATTGTTTACTTTTCTACCATAAACACCCATTTCATCCAAGTCATTAACAAGAGAAAAAGTATCCAATACCCAAGTAAAGATAGTGAGCAACATCAGAAAAATAAGAGAGATAATAAGCATATACTAATAAAAATTACAGTTTGTCCTCATCCTACTCATCCTTATAAAATCTCCTCAAATACTTCTCAGCTTCCTGGCATTCTCGTTTCACAATACTAATGTGTTGTGTTATCAGACGCAACGCCTCTTCTTCGTCTATGGTCGCCGTCCCCAAGTCGTTCTTGAGATTTCCGATGTTTTGAATCTTTTCGCAACTAGCCTTCACTTTGTTGAGGCCTAGGGCAGCTGAACTGCCTTTAAGAAAATGGCCCAGATGAGAGAGTTCATCGAGTTTTTTGGATTTCCTAGTTAGAGCGTGTAATTACAAAGAGTGATGCAATTGAGTGGATTTAGGAAAATGGAGGGAAAACTGATATGAAAGATAACTTACAATGCTTCATCCATATTTCGAACGGTACTCTCGACCTGTTCAAAATAGTTCCATACAATGCTCCGACTAAATTCTCGATCTTCATCATCGTCCATCTCAAGTAGCTGGTCGAAAGTGATATGGTCTATAATGTCATCGTCCAGGCGAGTTGCTTCAGCTTCGCCATGCGCGATTTCATCTTCTGTGCCTGCCAGAGACTTATTCTTTTCATCAGGTGCCAGATCCTGCTACAGTTTAGGAAGAGAGAAAAGAAAAAACGCATGAATAAGTATGAGTGAGATCTATGTGGAAACGGGCGTTGTTTGTTTTTACCGATGGCGTAATTGGAGGTGGGTCTGTTACTGGTGCCATTATTTATATATAGTTATACGGATCGAAAATAACAAGCTCCAACCCACAAACTCTCAGTATAGAAGGATGAGAGAGAAAAGACGCGGTAAGATTCAAAGACAAGGTAGAAAACTGCTGGGGTTGTTTGCTTTAGAGGGATGTGGAACTGCCAAAAAGCTTTAAAAGGGGGGGAGCAGGCATGAGAACAAGTTATTTTTTTAATTCAGAATATACGTCACTTTACAATTGTGATTTAAGAAATGAATTAACGAATGAAAAGTGGGGAAGCGGGGAGAGAAATGATGCACAAATCGTTATGGTAGGGGGGTAGATGTACAGCCATAACAGATAGTGTAAGGAGTAGAGTCGCTAAGAGATTTCACTTTATTAATATTACAGAAGAGAGTTGATGGACCATGACGTAAAGAATAAAAATAAAAATGCATGGGACGTGAGAGACTCGAACTCCCAACCTTCCGCTCTGGAGGCGGACGCGCTACCATTGCGCCAACGCCCCATTAATTTCTGT
>NW_027192193.1:367238-392813 GCF_041956535.1 Calcarisporiella thermophila
TGGAAAGTCTATCGATCAAGGACCTATATCTCGTTATGTTAAGTCCATTGACATTAACTTCATGTAATATATGGAAATTAAATAAAAGTTTCCATTGATTGATCAAAAAAAAAAGAGTATAACTTCCCTGGATTCTCCTCCCCTCCTCCCCTCCTCCTTACTTCATACCTTTCACCAAATACCCGATCACTATATACATCTAATTTACCCTTTATTCCCCCCTTTCTTATTTCATTGTAATCATTTAACTCTTGTAAGCTACGGAAACTAATAAAAGTCTCCGTTGATTGATCAAAAAAAAAATATTGCTGATAAAAATAAGATCTTGTTGATTGATACTCCTGAAATAGAAAGAAATAATGTCCTTATATAAGTACGAAGGAAATAAGAAAATAAGAAAATATTGCTAATAGAATAGTTGGAATGGCATAATAGGAACAACCATTGCAAATATCGCGCAATTCTCGACAAAAGATAGATAATGTTTAACAAATGTAACACTCATATTAAAGAATTGGTTATGACAGTATTAGGGTTGAATCTAGTATTAGGTCTTCGCTGGACGATGGGTTAAATTCACCACAGCCCATAACAATTTTATGTTAGCATCGCGTTGTGATAGCTGCAGAGATATGGTCGAATTCAGCCACTAATCACGTGACATACATCAGCAGGCTGGCTTGTCATTTACTTCAAAAACATTGGGTGGACGAGAAGTGCTTCAGCTTTTGGATGAAAAGAAGAGATTCAGCGCTTTTGCCTAATTTATCAAAAATCAAAAATTTTACTATTCCCCGATTAACTTTAAAGTATTATGAAACTCTAAGTTGATTTTTATATTAGCAATTCGGAATTTTATAACCCACTCTGACACATGCAATGCCAGTCACATACACCATTTATATAACCCTATTTCCCTAAAATGAATTTGAAAATAAGTCTCCATGTTGTTCTCATCTTATATGCCGCTTTTCCCTGCTTATATTATTTAAAGAGCAGGATCAAATGGGCTCTCATTTCAGATAAACAAGATATGCATCTGCATTATGGCCAAGTATTTTTTTTCTTATCATTTGGAATTCCAGCAAAGAAATAATGGAGTGGCAAAAATGCAAGGGTTCAACGCCAAAACTGACTCTGTGCTCTTTTCCTCTCCTAGTTTCGGCGGTTTATGTCAAATCCACAACTCGAAGAAATTAAATAGAATGCATTGCGGCGAGTCACTCTATTTGTTATTCTTATATTTCGCACTGGTTATACCTATAATAGCGCATCCACTCAACCGAAAGCATCAGCCTGACACCTTCCAGGACGCGGCATTAGCCGCTCTCGATTATATTCTAGAACACAAGGATGAGTACCCGGAGACCTGGATCGCAAATCAAAATCACTACTTGTATTCACATTCCAATTGCTGCGACATTAAACGATATGGAAAGAATTGTGTACAAGCATACAAAACCGCGGAGGGTCGAAATTAATTGTAAAGATTGTTCATAGTCCTTCCTATATCTTTCTGGTTTCTTATCCTACTAAAGTTTTATAGTCCAAACATGCGCAGTTGATCGAAAGAGTATTTTACCGTTCTATATAAGACAATACCTTTTTATTGGGATGGTTTCACAGCTGTAATGGTAAACTGACATGTAAAAATGTATCGAATAATATAACTGATAGTATCATCGATCAAGTGTAAAAGAAGAAAACGAGAGAAGATCTTAGTAGGAATAGTAATAAGAAAAGAAGATTATTAATTGGAAATAATAGTCATTTATTTTCGAATGTCCCGATGGTCCTCCTCTTCCAACTCCTCATCTGAGTCTAATTGTTCATCTGCAGAGAAAATTGCAGGTGATTCAACGACCAGTTGGTCCCTAGAGGGTCAGAAAACATGTAGAAGTTTAAATCAGCAAAGACTCGAATTAGAGAATGCTCAAAAGCTTACAATTCGTTCGTATCTTCATTGTCTCCAACTTTCAATGCAGAGAACCGTGCCTGCTTTCGACTGCGATACCACAGATAGCCAGCTATTGCTAAACCGGCTACGAGAACTATCAGGGCAATCGTACCTCTGCAAATATTTAATAGGGTTAATTTAGGATGAGAATCCACATTTGAAATAGGTTAAGCATCAATCTCACGTATTGTAATATTTCTCCCATTTTTCCTCATCAATTAAAGAGCCAGCACCAGGTGTCTAAAAGAAAATACCGACTATAAGTCTTACCAGAAAGATAAAAAAAAAAAGAAAGATTAAATCTCAACCTGTTCATCCCCAAGTCGAGAGGGTACCACGGTTTCATTTACTCCAATGAAACGGTTAATCATGTCGAGTAGTTCGATCGGTTTATCGTACGGGACCATATGTGAACCATCCTTGATAAGGACATAGGTCAAATTGCGGGACATCTGGTAGTAACCTACAAGCTGATCTCTAATGTACCAATTGAGGGTAGGAACTGGACCCAGACCTGTTGCACCATTCCAGGTCAAGTTGTCGATCAAATATTCAGTTCCTCGATGGTTGCAAATAAGGTCTTGGTCGCCGCTGAATAATAAGAATATAAAGCATGAATTCCTTTGAAAACATACTTAGGCAGTAAAAGTATACCTGTAAAGCAATACAGGGATTTTCGAAAGGATATTAGGAAGAAGACGAACAGGTGGAAGACTTCGGTCATCGTCAAGAGCACCTCCAACTATGCCACTACATTCTCTCCAGCCAGTAGGCTTACCATCAGCGTGTAAAGCCTTAATGACCTCGGGTTTCTAAGAAATTTGATGGAAAATTGTATAGAAAAAAACTAACATATAAAATCATATCTTACTCTACCTGCAAATAGGCTGTAATGTTTTCAAGTTCATAGGGCCACTTAAGCCCACATTTCGGGTATTCATCTTTTAGCCGAATATCATACTCATTCACACACATCATGGTTCCATCTTCCAGCCTGCATACAAGAAATGAGAAAAAAATATAAGCATTTTGTACTAATAAACTTTTTTTTAATGTAGAAATTATTCGTTACTTGAATACTGAATGATCCAAAATAGACTGGAGAATGTTTTCGCAGACTTCGGTATGAATTCTAACTCCATTTTTTCTCTGTTCCTCTTTGCATTGAAAGAGCTGTTGCTCTGCGCGGTCTTTGGCAAGCCCGTCAAGAAGATTCTTTTCTACAGCGAAGTCAAAGTAGGCTAGATACTGGTACAAATGGCAGATTAATATGAAGAGTAGCAATGAAAAAAATTCAAGTTTATATGCACTTGATTCCATGGATCGATCCATCCGTTGCCAATGGCAATTCCTTTGAGTCGATAAGAAGTAGGCCCACCTATCTCATTTCGATGCAAAATTTCAGAGGCAATATACGGAATATACACGCCAGCAAAGCTCTCTCCAGCAATGTACATCTAACAGGTCAATATAACTGTGAGCAACCAAGAGTAGAACGCTTGAGTTTGACCTCAAGTTACTCACATCATTCGCTTCGAGTTGTGGGAACACTTGGAAGAATTTCTCTAAAAATACTAAAAACTGGTCGACGACCTATAAAGTATTCCAAAGTAAATTAAGACAGAGTAATGATAAGTAAAATGTAGAGAAACATTATAACTACCTGCTTCATATCCTTTGCATAATTGTTCTGTTCTACAAAACTGAACCCTGTACCCGCAGGTTGATCCACTGGTTTAGAGGCAAGAGGTTTTAGGAGAGCGCTTGATAAAATCATACAAAGCATATGTATCGCACCATATAGGACGTCAGCATATTTGTTCCAACTTCCCTCGTTCATAGTAAGAGTTGAATCAGAGCTCATTCGAAAGGGTCCATTCTCTAGGAAAACACCATCTTCGCTATAACGATATCAAAGGGATCTTTATATAAATGCACACATTTGGAGAAAGGTTATCCAACTTTACCTTGAACTAATTTGTATATGATATGTTAAAAGTCAATTTATATATTAATTACAAATTTACAATGGTGATTAAGAGTAATCATAATACATACCAGCCGGGACCTATGCAATATGTCAAATAGTTATGAAAACAGTTTCTGAATATAGTAATATATCGAGCATATAATCAAAATATAGCATACATACCTCCGTTTAGCCAAATTATCTAACAATATTAAAAAGTACTTAAAAAAAAAAATCGTGTTTATTCATTTCTTAATGGTGATGGCTTACCAGTTTATTTTTTTCTGTCTTTACTTCCCGCTTCCCAAATAACCAGAAGAAAATGTTCGCATTGGTCTTTTCATCGATTTGTATGTGACTTTGGAATATAGAAAAAGACAAAATATTGAACAGGCAGTGGAGAATTAAATAAGAAGCAAGAAGTTACCCTGCGTGCTGTACTAAATTCTCTTTCTCGGGTAACCCTGGTAAGTCATGTACGAAATATTCATATTCATCGAGAGGTTTTGCTAGTGGAATTAGAATGGATCATGTAATGAGAAATCTAGCAGATATAAGTAGAAAAAAAAGGGTAATGATAGTAGAGATACCTGGCAGAGCAGAGGCTAAATTGAGCAATCCAAATAAGAAAGCAATATTCGATAATCGTGACAATAACATGTGAAGTAAATTCTGCTGATTTTTCAATTAAAATATTCTTTTCTTAATAGGTCTTTTTCTCGCAGAAAATTCATTTTCGCAAATATGCGCCTCTTAATGAGTATCTCTTTGATTATCCCATAAATGTGATATTTGTTACTATAAGTATTTTGCCACCAAATCAATTGTGAAAATTTTGGCCAGAGAGATCTATGTACCTTCATTACTTATCATATCTTAAATAGTTTTGATGGAAGACATTTGTTAGAGTTTGATCAATCTCCACATATGGCCAATTTTATAAATTAGTTACTTCAAAGAAGCAAAAAAAAAAAAGAATAGGGGCATGGAATATCTAGATGAAGTATAAGAATGCATATTACTCATCAAGAAAAACTTAATTGTAATTATTGATTATTTATATGCATCTGCAGGCTATAAACTCAAATCAATTATATCTTAGCGAATATATTATATAGGAAATGGTATATAAAATAAAAATAAGAGAGGGATGAGATTTAAGAAATATAGCATTAGCTTTGGCACAGAGACAAAATAATGACCTTTATTCCTCAAAAACGGATCTAAGGTATTTTGAGGAATAAAGGTTATTAGATCCAGTACTGCTCTGTTTCTCATTGATAAACAACTGCTCCTATAATAATACAATGCCAGGGTAATGTTCTAATGCGGATTCAGTTTGAACCATAAACGTCATCCACGATGACGTAACTTTCTCAGAAATTCGTGGAGTTATTAGAGGGTCTTTCTTCGCAGCATGGGGGAGTTCATCGTTAAGCAGTTAGGAATTATCACTGACCATTATTAAACACACAAGAAGAAAGCAATTTGCAACTACAGTCTGCGTTAACAATTTCTCATTTTGATTAATCTATTTATTCAATTTTACTCAGTTTTTCTATTCCATTTTATCTCCCATATATCTCGCTATATTTTTTCGAACTGACGTTATAATTTAAAAGCAATTTCTGAATTGTAAGAGGAAAGGGCGATCATCTGACATTTTTAATGAAGTAATTAAATCGTATATCATGGCCTCCGTACTTCAAAACACCACAAGCGGTAAGTATAGATTTAGGCCCATATTTTTTTTGACAACCTTTATTCTCGTCTATGACGTAATATCACACATCAAGAATTACCTGAGGGATTCTGACATTTTTTCTGTCCTAGCTATAATGACAACCACAGCAGAGCCATCATCGACGTCATCTGCACCTAAGTTTGAAAAATCTGGACTAGCACCATTGCCTACTATTGATCAAACACCTACTCGCTTTCTTGCCGCATGTTCAAATCTAGAGCTAGAGCCAAATCCATTCGAACAAAGCTTTTCAGGTTTAGCCACTGGTGATGAAAAGAACAATGGGAACTTGGGAGGAATTTCTGTGAATGCTAATGGTACAGTCGCCCCTCCAACAAAGATTGAGCTACCTTCTCCAATTGCTGACCTTGCAAATCAAACAAACGCGAGCCCACGACCAATTTTGCCTCCAGTAGCATCAATTGCCAGCCCCTCTGCCCCATTATCAACTGGCTCTTTTTCCAATTGGGACAGTTTACGCACCGGTCCCCTCTCTCCATCTATGCTCCAAGGTCCTCAAAACCCCGGAGATTTTACACTTGGACGCCTGAGTGGTACACCAACTGGTGGGAGTTTTCCATTTCAGCCATCGGCGCTTGCTACATTCCTCGGCAATCCCAACTCTCCTGGTGGAGGGGTGGCACTACTGAATAACGTGGCTGCTTTCAACGGGCGTTACACTGGCACTTTTTTAAATGCCCCACCTGGTGCAGCACATTCCATGCCAGCTGCTGTTCGCCCATCTGCACCTATTGCTCTGCCTGTGGCTCAATCTACCTCTTCTTCACAGCCTCCTGCATCTATTCCACATTCTTCAGTTGTTGTACAGCAGAATCTTCCTGCAGGAGGGACACATAGTTATCACCCTGCTACCTCTAAAGCCGCATCAGGGCCCCGGTTGAAAACATCAGCAGCAGACAAGGACACCCGAGCACGTAGTGACAGTCTTTCTTCTAGCGTTTACTCCAATCTGGGATCGCCTACTATGTCCCAGATTGGCCTTACAATATCTGAGTGGGACCGCGGAAAAGCTGCGGGAGAAGATGGGATGTTGGCTGGTTTGCCTTCCTCATCACTATCCACCGACGACAAAGATAACCATAGGAAAAGAAGAAAAACTTCAAAAGACTCTAGCGCTGGAGATGATGGCAGCAATGATAGGCAAGATGGAATTAAAGGAGAAAAACCTCGAAGAAAAGGCAAAATTAGGAGTTCAAAGGATATAGAAGACGAAGACAAACGCAAGGATTTTCTGGAGCGAAATCGTCAAGGTATACTAATGTTTATTCTCTTTTCATTGTGTTGTTATTACGAATGTAGAGCTTACTCCTCATTATGCTATTTTTAGCTGCACTTAAGTGTCGTCAGCGGAAGAAACAGTGGCTAGCCAACCTTCAAAGTAATTTGGAGATGCTGACAGAACAAAATAACCAGCTACAAAAACAGACCGCAGTGCTCCAAGAAGAACTCTCAAAACTGCGGAACATACTTATGGTACATAAGGACTGTCCTTTAGGTGTG
Source organism: Calcarisporiella thermophila (assembly GCF_041956535.1). Taxonomy (NCBI): domain Eukaryota; kingdom Fungi; phylum Calcarisporiellomycota; class Calcarisporiellomycetes; order Calcarisporiellales; family Calcarisporiellaceae; genus Calcarisporiella; species Calcarisporiella thermophila. The sequence goes on from NW_027192193.1 coordinate 374,430, forward strand.
GCAGCATCTGCCATACATGGAGCGTCTGGTTCTACTACAATTGGAACATTATTGATGAATGGCGGTAGAGGATTTTCTGCAGGGGTTGGGATCGCTGCTGGTGCAAATGGGATCTCGACTGGTGAGGGAGCGTCACAAGGATTAAATGGGCGGTAGTGTTTCTTGTTGGTTGTTTTGCTTATATACTATATTTTAGAATATCTGACGAGTTGGTATGTGTATTATTTCTCTTTCCTTCTCCCCGTGATTACTGTACTGTAAAATGCGAGAAACATTTTTTCTTTTTCTCTTTTCCTTTCTTTTTTTTTTTTACTTTTATTTTTTCTTATCTATTTGCACACATACATATATCTTTTAGTAACGTATTTTTAAAAGTTTTCCCTCTTCCCGTTTATTTCTTTTTTATTTTTCGAGCGGGAACTGTATGATCAATCAATCACCCCCTATTCTACCATTCATTGTCACATGCGCCATGTATTCTCTGGTGTCAAAGAAAAAATATGGTCCCTTGGATGGGTTACCTTTTATTCTTCCACCTGAGCGACTTTTTTAAATTGTGTGTTTACTCTCCCATCTTTTTCCAACTCCTAGGCTGCTTACCTAATTTAACCCCCTAACTTACAAAAGCATCAAAATATCTTGTCTTCTCTCAAAATAAATAATAACAACTCGCAAATGCTTATTTATTTGGGAAGCATTTTGTATGGGTTCAGGATACCCTTTGGATCCAAGATTCCCTTTAGCTGTTTCATCAACGCAATCGTGGTATCGCTCTTGGAGTAATGCAGATGGGCAGCCTTCATGAGACCTACTCCGTGCTCCGCCGAAATCGATCCTTTGTGTTTGGCTAAGTAAAATAGTGAGGTTAAAGGTGTGAGAAATTTTCAACTGGGTAAACAAGAGGCCGTGCGCACCTGTCCACTCATATACGAAAGGTTCCACAATATTGGTCACTTTCTCACAAAATTTCTCTCCAACCACATTCAAGTGCAGATTCCCATCTCCAACATGCCCATAACCTACCACTCCCTTAACTAGATTTTTATGCGGCGATTTCTCAACCTCCTTCCTCATATCTTCTACCATTTGATAGAATACGGGTACGGGCATAGAGATATCATATTTGTATGTTGCTCCCGCCTTGGCACATGCTTCCGGAAGCCCCTCGCGAATCGACCACAAATTTTGGATTTGGGTTGTATCTTGGGCAAGAACGCCGTCTTGTACGAGGGAGTTTTCGAGAATATTTTCGAGGAAATTACTGAGTTTGGCATCGTCGTGTTCTTTGGAGGAGCCACTGGTTTCGATGAGAACATAAAAGGGATATTCGCTCTCAAGAGGATACCGTGCACCTTGTACAAGGTGAGATTTAACTAGGGAAAGAGCTTCTTGGTCCCAAAATTCAAAGGCTATTCCATTGGAGGAGATGGCAATGTTAGAAATGGAATGTCGTTATGAGAGCATAAAGGAGAATAATTACCGCTTAAGATTTCAGAAAGTTCATCCTTAGCTTGCAAATATGTCTTTTGTACATCCTCGAACGAATTCAACCCAAGGAACGCTACGTTGACAGCCTTGATTATCAGCAAAAGAGAGATATTGTTCAATATATAATCAATAAAACTTGTAAGACATATAATGATATAGCTTCATATACCTTCGGCCTCTTCGGTGTCAAAATCGAGACCCCCGTAATTATGCCCAAAGTGCCTTCTGATCCGATAAACAACTGCTTTAAATCATATCCTATTCGAATCAAACGCAGATTAGACAAGGGCTAGGTGCAAAAGGTGAAAATAATTCTACCAGTATTGTCTTTTCTCAATGTTGACAGGTTATCTAGTACTGTTCCATCTGGCAAGACAACTTCCAACCCCAGAACTGTTCCGTGCAATGACCCATATCGCAACAACCTTAGTCCTCCCGCATTCGTAGCCACATTTCCTCCTATGTGACAACTGCCCTTCGCGCCCAGATCAATTGGCATAATGTATCCTTTTTCTGCAAGATAGTTGTCTAAATTCTCTAGTACACAACCTGCATCGCAAACCAGGGCGCCAGAAATAGCATCAAAACTGCGAATTTGGGAAAGATTTGACATGGAAATTATCACTTCATCAAAAACAGGTACGGAACCACCAACAAGCCCTGTATTTCCACCCTGAGGCACTACTGCAATGCTAATAATATAGTCGATATATAGGTATAATTATACCACTTACAATATTCCTTTGATACTCACTTATTATCGTTGCAGTATTTGATGATCTGTGAGACTTGCTTAGTAGTCTTAGGGCGCAACACAGCCTGGGACTGTCCACGGTATTTGCGCATCCAATCCATATTAAAGGCTTCAACCTCATCATCATTTACCAAAACATTGCTCTCGGTCAACACAGAGCGAAAGAATGCCAAATCTTGGTCATCTAACTTTATTGTGAATCATGTCAACAGTAAATTGATGCTCAAAAATTTCATAAAGTAATATTAAACATATACCTTTTTAAACTGAGGATTACGAGTAAAACCGGGATATTTATCAGCTGTGAATGGAATCTGGCCTCGAGATTGCAAAGATGTTGCACCAGTGGCCTGAATTATAGCCCCTTTGTGTAGAAAACGAGACGGAATGCCAGCTACTGGTCGTAACAAGCATAGTGTAGGAGTAAGTAAATTACGCCTTGGTATCGATGTCTCTAATAAACGACAAATGGATCGACGATACATGTTCAACTATTTTTCAAATGAGTTAGATAATGTCATCCTAGATATTTGCCAGGTGTGACTGTTTTTTTATCAACGAGTATTTGTATTGATAAGATACCAACTACATTAATATAGATTTTGTATGATATACTTAGTCATAAAGTGATCATTAAAGAAAAACAAAGCTAAAAGATAAAGTGAATTCTTTTTTCATCGTAAAGATGTTGAAAATTTGGAAAATTGTCTATAATATTAACTTATATTTTAAATATTCTGAGCGAACACCAAATTTTAGCAAGTTATAATCCCCCACCTCCCTAAGCAAAGTCGTTTAGCCAAATAATAAGACTCATACTTCTTCATAATATGACTATATTATAGTCTCGTTTGCAATTTCTGATATATGTATGCTGGAATCTCTCGATTTTTTCTCGAGGGTGAAAGAAGATATTACTAAGTAGTCAACTCACAAAGATTGGGCTGTAGCCCGTACTTACAACACTATTTTAATTCAAAGTTGTCAACTACATGTCTGCAAAGAGTTAAACGAAAGAGTTCGAATGTCCCCACATTCAAATTCAACATGGGCTTTGAATACTGCGCCACTAAACACAATGATTTCAATCCATAAACCTTTATTCATTTTTTTCCTCAGTACACAGGACAAAGGCGTGAGACGTGACTTCCTTTCTTGTTTACCTGATCGTCATGTCAGACGTATTGTTGAAGGACGAACAACCTGCTGTTGAAAAACTGAAACTTGAAGATGAAGATTTGGAGGATCCGATAAATGAGACCGGAGTTGATTCAACTTCGGCTGCGAAGAAGAAGAAGAAAAAGAAGAAGAAGACGTCGACAACTGCTGGTAAGCTTTTAAATCGAGTGAAAAAGAAAGATTTCCGATCTGTATCTAGAATTAAAAGCTTTTTTTGTTGTGCCTCTGATTTCGAATTTATTAACTGATTTTTTTATGGAAAGGCAACGGAGACAGTCAAACTGCAGGGGTCAATGGTGAGCAGGCTGAAGCTGAAGATGGTGAAGAGGGGGAGGAAGAAGTTGAGGAAGAAGGTGGAGAATCTGGTATATAACAAATTAGACCAATTGTTTGCCGTCCTATGCTAAATCAAACTTATTATTATATTATTTACACATAACAATTCAAATTAGCTGGAAAAAAAAAGAAAAAGAAGAAGAGTAAAAAGAAGTCTGGAGGAAATGGCGGCTCTATGAAACAGACGGAACCCCCTACGATACCTGTCTCGAAACTCTTTCCTAACGGCGTTTATCCTGAAGGCGAAATTCTTGAATACAAGGATGAGTAAGTTAATGTTATATATAGGAAACTATTGAAATTTATCATTTACCACTGTCACTATTTACTATTAGCAATACTAACCGAATCACTAACGAAGAAAAACGTGCAATGGAACGACTTCATTTTGATGATTACAATTCAGTTAGACGTGCTGCTGAAGTCCATCGCCAGGTACGCCAATATGCCAAACAGCAAATTAAGCCTGGGATGTCAATGATAGAGATATGTGAGATGATCGAAAACGGCACTCGAACACTCATTGAAGAGAAAGGCTTTGAGGCCGGCATAGGTTTCCCCACAGGATGCTCTCTGAATCATTGCGCAGCTCATTACACGCCGAATGCAGGAGATAAAACGGTCTTGCAATTTGATGATGTAATGAAAATTGATTTTGGAACGCATGTGAATGGTATGCATTCCTCATAAAATCTTTAAATGAGAAATCGATATATATTTATTTTTGTCTTGCCAGGGCGTATCATCGATAGTGCATTCACTGTTGCTTTTAATGATCAATTCAACCCCCTATTGGAGACTGTGAAGGAAGCCACTGAAACGGGTATCAGGGTAAGTCACGGAGTAATATAGCTTGCTCGATGCAAAAATTTTTCATATTTTGTATGTTAATTAGGAAGCAGGCATTGATGCTCGACTAACTGAGATTGGTGGAGCTATCCAGGAGGTAATGGAGGCGGGCGAGGTTGAAATCAACGGAAAGACATATCAGGTCAAACCTATCCGCAATCTCCATGGTCATAGTATCGCTCCCTATCAAATCCATGCTGGCAAATCGGTCCCGATCGTGCGCAACGGTGATCAGACTAAGATGGAGGAAGGCGAATATTTTGCCATTGAAACATTCGGAAGTACCGGTAAAGGATATGTACATGAGGATATGGAATGCAGTCACTATGCTAAGCGCGCAGATATTGGCCACGTCCCATTGAGGCTTCCAAAGGCAAAGGCCTTGTTGAATACTATTACACGTCAATTCGGAACACTACCTTTCTGCAGAAGATATTTGGATAAATATGAGTCGAAATATATTCTGGCATTGAAGAATTTGGGTAATTTTCATTATATTCCATATTCTTAGTGGATACTAGTTTCGCTAACCACAAATTGTGTTAAAATAGTCGATTCTGGTGTAGTTGAAGCATATCCTCCGTTGTGCGACACGCGTGGGTGCTATACCGCCCAGTGGGAACACACGATCCTCCTGCGGCCGACATGTAAGGAGGTGCTGAGTCGAGGAGATGACTATTAACTTAACATTGTTTGGCTTACGTTCGCTTGTATGGATAAATAAACCATTCTATTCATTTTGCTGGTACTGACAAAATCCTCCGAATATACGCCTAAAAATTCAAGCCTGTTAGAGATAGCTTAAACCGAGGCTCAATTAATTATTTCATCTTCAGTTTGACTACCCCTAACTCTGCACATTATGATTTATATAGTTTTTTATGAGAGACATATGTTTATTTTCATATCCTATTGGACTTTTTGTTCAGTATCTTGGAACAGTGGAGTTTAGCCAAGTTATCAAGTAATGTATAGGCATAAGAACGGTTGAAGCTAAGAGATTAACGGGGTATCGTGGAATGAGAAAGGTGAAGCTTTTCAATAACCTTATTCTTCGAGCTCAGCCTCAAGTTAAGGGGAGACTATCTTGCAAGGTGTTATATTATTTGCACGTTTTCAAGGGGGTTTATATTAATACTACTCTACGAGACAATATCAGCAATTTTACCCTGGATTATTTACAGAGTTCTATTGTAAAGAAGATCATATAAAGAGAGTATAAAGTAAACAATGCAGGTTCATATACGCTCAGTAGGAAATATTCTCGAAGGTGTCCCCTCTAATCATTTCATAGCGCTCGAACGAGTAGTGATTACATGTAAGCTGGTATAGCCTCCAGGAAGCCTAATTCAGAGCCATTTATTATTTTAGAACTTTCCGGATAATAATTTGATCCACATATTTTTAGGACTGCTTTATTAAAAATGGGAGATTTTGCAGCATTGTGCTCATCATTGCAAATTTAAACCCAAGGATAAGGGACTCCAGCGCTAGTATAAACTCAGAATTTGTGGGACCTGCTAAAAATGCAGAGCTAATTTGGCATCTACTTTTCTCATCTCTAACACTCATTCTTTCAAATCACGTAATCTTTTCTCTAAAGCCCAATACCTTCTTTTCTTCCCGCGTTTCTCTTCTTTTCTTATTCTCTCCTTCTCGTGTTGATTCCCTTCATTTCCTCTATTTTGGCCTAATCATCTTGAGTTATGAAGGCGGAGCAGATCAATGGCCCTGTATTAAATCCATGCACTGGATGGGAAGAAGAGGAATATCGTGTGTTAGGTGACGAAGAGTCTGTAGTAGTACCTCTTAATAAAGGTAAGCGTTCAATATATACACACAAGATTCAAAAAGGAGTTTAATTTGGCTAGGTCATTTAGAAAATTCCAATGTCCTGAATCATGATGGATTGGATAGTATTCAACTTGATGATTCTCAGCTGATTGCCCACGAAACACAAAGTAAACCCCGTCCTCTAAGTATGCTTCAAGAAGTGGATCTTTCCTTGGATGATGATCCTCAATTTGCCGAATCTCCTACTTCCGAATCGCCAAGTACAGTTGGCCGATCCTTTTCTATCGACCGGTCCTCTACTATTTCACAGTCGACAATTGAATCACGTCCACGCGAAGGCTCACTATTTTCACGCGCTGGAGGCACACTTCGCTCGACATTCTCATCTTTTGCCTCTACATATTCGGGAGATGATATTTTATTGGCGCGATTAGAGGCACAAAACCAGGAGTTGAAAAAGGATCCAAAACACAAGCGCATAACTCAGTTAACTCGAGAAAATGTAAGAACAAGTTTTTTGCAACTACAAGTGGAGACCGCGCAAAGAGGCTCCATAGAAGAAATTGATTGGGGTACGTTTTCAATCAAATCAATTATAGAAATATCTCTGTTAACCATTATTATTTTGGAAATACATATAGATTTCTGGGAATTAGTGGTATCCGACTTTGAATCCATCTCTAGGACGCAAACAAAGAAGCTTTCTGATGCCATCCAAGAAGGCGTCCCTTCAATACTTCGCGGCATGATTTGGAAACTCTTCGCAAGATCAAAGGAACCCGAACTAGAGATGGGTTACGCTGAGCTTATCAAACAGCAAAGCCCTTTCGAAAAAATTATCACGCGTGAACTTGAACTGTTCTACCCTACTCAAGATTATTTCAAAGAAAAAAATGGGAATGGACAACGCGCTCTATTTAATTTACTAAGTGCATACTCATTGATCGATGATGAAGTTGGATATTCGCGAGGAATAGGTTTTATTGCGGGGTTGTTGTTACTCGTGCTTTCGGAAGAGGAAGCATTTTGTTTACTTTCGCGTTTGATGAAAGAATATGACCTGCGTTCTCATTTTACAACACATATGGACGGGCTCCAACAGCGACTTTTTCAGTTCGAGCATCTTATGGAAGAACAGCTTACGCGTATCCATCGTCATCTGACCCGCCTAGGCATAAAACCTGAAATGTATGCTCTTCAATGGCTCATGACGTTGTTCGCTGATGTGTTTCCTCTCTCGCACGTCTATCGCATTTTTGATGTGGTGATTGCTGAAGGGCTTGATGCAGTGTTTCGATTTGCATTGGCAATATTGAAGAGGAGCGAAATTGAAATTTTAGGGATGGAATTTGAACAGGCTATTGCATATTTAAAGGGAGGTTTCTGCAACATATTTAAGGATCCGGACGACTTCATCCAGGAAGCCTATAGCTTCCGCATTACACCCAAGGATCTCCTCCGATTTTCAAAAGCCTATCAGGCTTATGCACAGCGCGCTGCCTCCGAGAATCAAGCTATTGAGTCGCTCCGAATTGCCAATGCCCAACTCTCAGCTCATGTGAAAAATCTTGAGGGGAGTCTTGCAAAACTTAATCGCGAACATTGTGATCTAGCCAATATGCTCATATCGGCTAAAATGGAGCTTGCAAGTGTACAAGAGCGGCGAAGCAATCTTAGACAACAAGTATCTGAATTGACGCGACGAATTGAAGAGATGCCTGCTGAGTTGGATGCCGAGTTTCGTGGAGAAATCCAGAACCTTGCTCAAAAAAACGCAGATTTAGTCGGCCAAAATTGCGCACTGGAAACTCAACTCAATGAGATGGAGTCGATGTTGATTGATACACGCGTGCGCTTTGCAGAGTCAGAGAGCGAGCGCGAGTTGTTACGCAGACGCTTAGGTGATATGCGAAGAGCGCTAGGAGTAGCATAAGCCTGTCTACGCGGCGAAAACGGATTAGAGTATTTACCTCTATCTAAAATTCTCTGCCCCTTTTTGATTTATTTTATTTAGCGGATTAGTTCTTAGTTGACTAATAATTCCTTTTTTGAATATTTTTGTTTGCCATTTATTGCTTAAATTTATTGTATTTCTTAACGCCTTTTTTTCTTCCTGTGAATAATTCATTATAGCTTTCTAATTGATAAAATGGATGGTCTGACAATTCCTCTTAGTGGCTTGGATTCTTCACCTCTTTCTAGGTTGATTTGGCACAAATATTTCGAAGTGGTTTTCTTGCATTGGAAAATGGTCAAACCGAGTAACCGACTAGAAACATGGGGAAATGAGAGTACGATGAATATGAATGCGATCATACATACTAATGTGCTGGCTTCACCTTATTTTAAGAGCTTGTAGTAAGTGTTAATGGTGATGATTTAGCCCGATCTTCTATTGACTTTTTTTATAGCGAAAAGAAAACGTATCATGAAGTAATTGATGAAATTTATAATCAAGGTAAGCAGAGATGACTTCCACATGCTCTTCTTGGACTCGTTCCAATCCGATTTACCTAACTCGCATTTATATTTATTTCTCTTCGTGAACAGTTGCTTCGCTGGGTATGTAGTAAGTTCTTATTTCACCTTGGTTTGATCGGCGAATATTAGATGATGATTTAGTGCTGAATTCACTAAATTCTTCGCCACAGATCCTTTTGTGAAAGGCACAACTGCTTCAACTGCATTCTGTCTACTCTACAAGCTCTGGACACTCCGCTTGACAGTAAAGCAAGTGCAGGGCCTTCTTGATCATCCTGATTCTCCGTAATTTATCATTTCGACTGTTGTTTTTCCATGGTCTATACTCATCATCTCGTGCTGCTTTAGACATATTCGTGGGCTTGGTTTTCTCTATCTTCGTTATGTATGTAAGCCGCAGAACTTGTGGGATTGGTTTAGCGGATATTTGAACGATGAAGAAGAAATACAACTTACCAAGGGACCCAATCCGAAAATAATGTAAGTAAACGGTATTTTCTCATTTTTGTCTGTGTGCGGAGAAGGATAGAGGGGTTACCATTTGTTTGCTATCATTTTGCGTGCCCCACTTTTCCTATTCGCTACTCAACTCTGAGCCACAAAGGAGTGAAATACACATTTCTAATATTGTGGTATTTTGCGGGAGCCCATGGAGTGAGTGAAGCTGTGATATAACTCCACCTACGTTTGTCCAAACAAGCTTCTCTGACATTAACCAACTAATCTGTCACTTTTTTTTTTCGTTAGTACTATTGGAAAACTCTGTCATATGCTGTTGACAGAGCAAAAGTTCCTTGGAACTATGCTTCCCCGGATTCCGGTTCCTGTTGCGAAAGAAATTGAACAGCAGATGCAAGAGCATAGTCGTCAAAATAGGTTCGATAGTCTTTACATAAATCATAGTTAAATTATTCCGTTCTAATTTACTGATATTCAACAGGACATCTTCCGCTTCCAAAGATAAAGCTTACGATGATAGAAGACATAGAAACTATGACGATGAAAGTGACAGGCATTTTGCTCGACGAAATTCTCGCTCGCTTTCTCCCCGCTCTCCTCGTTTTCGTCGGGATGACTCTTATTCATACCGGGATAGAGAGGAATCGCGCCGTAATCGCCGGTATAGCCGCAGTCGCAGCCACAGTCGAGAGCGATATCGCCGAGATGACCGTAGCCGCAGCCGTAGTCGAGATCGGCATTCCCGTTATCGGAGCGAAAGGCGCTCTTATGATGATGCCAAAGAACGTCGTCGGGAAGAACGGTATCGGCATGATTATGAATCAACTAGCAGGAGAGACTATGGGAGGAATGGGGACAAAGAAGAAGGAGAATTGTAGCCTATATTAATCTACACTAGAAGCACGAGAGTCATTGGGTGTGCCCACTATGTTATCACAAAACTCATGCACTTACGGATTTTACAGATGTTTCACACCTCGGAAAATAAAAACGAGTTCTTTTTTTAAGTGTACTATTTTAACAAATAAATTCATTGTTTTATTATAATCGATCAGAAACTGGCGCGTTGAGGCAAAAGTAAAACGGTTAAGATCCTTTAATGATAAAAATCGTGAGAAATGATTAAGCTTTTAGCCAAAGCAGAAAATATAAATAAGTTTATGGGAAGATTCTAGTTGTTAATATACGCATTGAATAAACAATTAGCAATATGTCTGAATTGCAAGTCATTGGTGCAAGGTATTGTACGTCGGGTAGACTCTCAGTGCAAGATGAAGTTTTGCCTCTTCTCAATGTCAATAGGCTAACCAAGGCTTGTCAATTCACCACCCTAGCTTCGGCCGTACTGGGACTAAGAGTTTGAAAAAGGCTCTCAATATCCTTGGATTCGGTCCTACACATCATATGTCGGTTTTATCTCCTACTGAAATTGATGAGTTTGCTCGTGTTTACGATGGAGAGCCTGCAGACTGGGACCGCCTTCTATCTGGATACCGTTCGTGTGTGGACTGGCCAACAACTTCATTCTATGAAGAATTAATTAGACAGAATCCCAAGGCAAAAGTTATTTTGACGGTAAGGGACTCGCCTCTATTATGGTAAACATATAATTGTCAGACATGAATGGTTAGAAATGACAATTTGATATATCGTTATTGCGTTGTCTGGCGTTGAAGGTATCAAAGCGTGATTTCGACCATCTTCTACTTCACTCTACGTCCATTCCCCTACAAATATATATACCCCTGGATGTACTATCACTATTATGAGGGAAGATTCGGATTAATGCCCTACCATATCAACCAGCATGATTTTGGAGGTCGCGTGGGAGATCAGCAGTTTGCAATCTCAATGTATAATGAACGAATGCAGAAGGTTAAGCAGCTGGTACCCCCCGAGCAACTACTAATATTTAATGTAGTTATATTTTCTACGTTGTCCACTTTCCGAAATTCTTACTCAACACACTCGTCTTTTCCTTTCTTTCTCTCCTCTTTCTTTTTTTTTTGATTTATAGGTCAAACAAGGGTGGGAGCCGCTATGCAAATTTCTTGGAGTTCCGGTACCCGATCAGCCTTTCCCCCACGACAATGAAAGGGCTATTTTACAATCTCGCAATAGGCGGATGAAGAGATGCATGGACATCTTTATCATCGGAACCCTGGCTTGCAGCCTGGTGGCGATGTGGTGTGTGTCGAAGCAAATTTTGTGGGTTCATTAATCCCTTTATTTCCTTTCATTCTATAAGCTTTCGCCCCATTCATCAAGAGCCCTAAATATAAGTTGCGGGATGGTGCGTTCATTTCTATTAAGTGCGGAATTCACGAGTCTTTCTATTTGCTAGCCTTTTGGAGCATTAACTCTGTAAGGTTTCCAGAACTTCATGGCCATACTAGTACGTATAAGCTACACTTAGAGTCCCGTTGAAACTATTCATTCATTTCAAATAAATTATTTCATTGATCTTTCTGTTATTAAAATACCAAATATAAACCCTAAGGCCACAATTTTCAAAAATGAGAGCATGTGCTCTTAGAATTGCAACGCCAGCTGCCATTTTAGTCATCACAAAAGAAGCTTGATATTAGTGAGTGCTAACTTCCATCCCCCATGTATCATCCAATTAATAAAGTTTACAATAGATAATTTTGTTCACTTAGTTTTAACCTTTTTTATTAGCTCTTAAAACTAGTCCTAAATTTGGCGCTCCCTATGACTGAGCCTCTAACGCCTAGTCAATCGTATAAATTGATTCTAACTCTACGTATGGGAAAAGTGTTCGACTCTTCACCTAGATAATATACAACGTTTCTCTGGATCCCCATTACGGGGACTCTTATAAAACCGAAAATCAGCACTGGAAATTCACATAAAAGAGTAGGCTATAGCGCAAACTCATGATTTATTTTTCATTCTGTAATCGCCTAACTTGATGACAGGTATTTGAACGTCAAGAAAAGATGGCACCACTACAAGTGATTGGTGCGGGGTAATCTATTATATGTGACAGGCGGCTTGTAAGAGCAGAATAATTTATCAACGTGCTCTTCAAAAATGTAGCTTTGGAAGAACAGGCACGCTGTCATTGATGACAGCGTTAGATGAACTAGGATTTGGACCATGTTATCACATGACACATGCGATGGAACGTTCTCATTATCGCGCATTCATTGATGCTTTTGACGGAAAGGATGTGAACTGGGACAAGGTATTTGCAGATTTCTCATCCACAGTCGATTGGCCTGCTGCCACCTTCTATCGACAGCTTATGGCGAAATACCCTGATGCGAAAGTTATATTAACCGTACGAGATAGCAGTGAGATATGGTGAATAAATATGAAACAGCAGTGAAAAAAAAACGCTCAGTTTTATATTGTCTATGGTTTAGGAGTGATAGCATAATAAAAACGATCGCCTGTCTGCGTCCTAACTACAATTCTATAATTGATCAGTGTCTATACGGGCTCATATACGGATTCGATCGGTTATTTTATGTAAAGAAGTTTGATCATTGTGTTTTCGATGGGCGTCTAAAAGACAAAAAACACATTGCTGCTGTCTATGAACGACATTGTGGTGAAGTTAAGCGGATAGTGCCACCAGAAAAACTGCTTATTTTCAATGTAATAATTTTGTATTCACTGCATCCACGTTTCATACTTCAATGAAATCTCAATATAGGTCAAGGATGGTTGGAAGCCTTTGTGTAGTTTCCTTGGCGTTACCAACATACCTGATCGTCCATTTCCAAAGAAAAACGACTCAGGCGAATTCAGAGACACGTTTGTCAGCCCGGGGAAGCAAAAAATGAGATGGGTTCAATGGGGACTCTATTCGATTCTCGTCGTCACCATAGCTTGCGTTATTAGAATAAGCAAAGATGCAATTTATAGTCGGAGTATATTTTAAAAGTTTACTTGGAGTAGCTCTGTGAGCTAAATTATTCCCCGCTCTCTCCCTGACGATCTTCACGAGAAAATAAAATAAAATCAGTTTGGATAAAATTGTGTTTGGCTCAAATGTTGTGAAGAGACTTGCACTCCATAATCTCGATTAAATCTAAATTCACTCTCGTTTATATTGATCAGTTTGTCTATTATAATGGTAGGCTTATTGAGTCATTAGAGAAAAGAGAGGAAGACTTTGCGTGAGTTTGCAATCTGAAAATATGAGCGGTACAAGGAATATATTAAAATTCGACAGTTAGCGAAACGAGATCTGCTCGATCGTAAATTATATATTACATAACTACCCTGGAACCCCTTAGCTAGCTCCGACATTTTGTATTATCCCTAGAATAACCCTACATATATTTCGAAAAGCAAAATGGGATACTGCCCTGAGTAAGGGCAATTATCCAAAAGATCTTCAAACTGATGCGCTATATCCTAGCTGAATGTTAACAGGGTATGAAGAAAAAAAATGCTTTATTAGATTAGCAAGCGTAGTTCAGGGCCATTCCATAATATAAATTAAAGATTTCAAACCTCCACCCTATATAATCCTGAGCTATTTTCTTAATATATCAAACCAGTTTACTCCCAAAATTCAAATTTAAATAAGAAATGGCCCCTCTAAAAGTGATTGGAGCTGGGTAAGTCAAATTAATGTAAAGTATTCAGGTGTAAACTTTTCTTATTCGAGTCATATATTCAGCTTTGGTAGGACGGGTACGCTCTCCTTGATGGTTGCGCTTGATATGCTTGGTTTTGGGCCGTGCTACCATATGAACCGCATCTCACGTGAGCACATTCGAAAATTTCTAAACGCTGCCGATGGTATGGAGATAGACTGGGACGAGCTGTTCAAAGATTTCAACTCTTGCGTCGACTGGCCCACTGTAGCCTTCTATAAAGAACTAATGATAAAATATCCTCATGCAAAAGTAATATTAACTGTACGCGATTCTCCAGAAAAATGGTAAAAAAGCGAAGCTTTGCTTTTTCTATCGCTAGACATTGAGCCATGCTTTCCTAATATTAAAATAATAGGTATGAAAGCGCGAGAAGTACAATTTTCAACGTGCCGCTTACAACAGTTGCAAACCTTGCTATTTGGCTGAGATTCGGCTCCAACTTTCCAAAAATGATCATCAAAATCGTGTTGGAAGGAACATTTAACTGGCATTTTAAAGATAAAGAAAGATCAATTGCCGTATATAATCAACATATCGAGGAAGTTAAACGCGTGGTACCAGAAGAAAGACTTTTAATCTTTAATGTAGGCAATAATCTAATTTCAATCATTAATTATCCTTACGGCCGGCTCAACTTGTATTTCTATGTAGGTAAAAGAAGGTTGGGTGCCATTATGCAAATTCTTAGATGTTCCTGTTCCAAAAGAAGCTTTTCCTAGAGTGAACGACAGAGATGCTTTCCGAGCCCGGATAAGACGTGCAGAAGTTGGCATGTTTTTGATTATTTTGACCTCTTTATACACGCTCTATTGCTTCTATTGCTATTTCATTTGAATAGAGGGTATTTTCTATTTTTTTTATTGTTTAGTCGTATTATAGAATTTAAAACTCATATCAATCAATTCTGTCATATTCCATATTCTCTATGTTGGATTTAAATTATCCACTGTGAGCACGATTATTTAAAGTGGTTAAAATGCTCTTCATATATAGCTAAATTGGTTTATTTTCAGTTTGTGGAAAATACAGAAAGAAAACCGAGGAGACTCCCAGTGCGAAATTTAATTTCCTAATCAATGGGTTAACTTAAATGTATATAGGGGTATTATTTTCGGAACATTTTCTATGTATAACATTTCGTCAGGCTCCGTTTGAGAAGAAGTGGCCAATAGTAGAATAACGCTTCTATATAAACATCAACTCCTAGCTTATTGGCCGTTGGGGCAATATGTATATTCTAGTAAATACCAATTTCCTCTAGCGATGCTTCTTCGCGAGGAAAGATTTACTTTCCCTTGACTTTGGCAACAAAATCGTTAGAATGAAGAGTCTCGTGAAGAATATTTACGAAAAAGGTCCTCTCCGATCAACTTGTTGCAAAGCTTTTGCGACCTGACTACATTCTTGCATTACTCTGTCGCGATCTGCCGGAAAATCCTATTATCATATCTCTCCATGACGGCGTATATTTGACATCGTATTATATCAATACCATCTCAGAAAGCAATTACCACGTGAGGAGGAGTTTTCAACGAAAGTGGATATGTGTGCGCTATTGCTCAGAGTGATACGAGGAGTAAGATTAAAGATGTAAGAGAAAAGAAAAAAGTGCAAAGATGGAGAAATACACAGAATATCTCGTGAGTTACATATATCTTTGGGTACTGCGTTACTAGAGGAAAGTTCATCCATGTTTTAACTGGTCGAAATTTTGTCTTTTCTCATATTTTTTCAGAGTAAATCCTGGAAAATTTCAAACTGCATGAACGTTTGATGAGCAATCATAGTAGGTTGTTAAATATAAATAAGATATTTTTGTAATGATGATCTTTCGGGAGATCTGACCAATATATAAAATAGTATATAGGAATCTCGAGTCACTTCTGAGCTACTTTATCTTTATCCGAGTGATAACCACTGAATAGATAGTCACTAAACCATCTGTAACAAAACACCAAGTTACCTTCATCTTTTCTCTGGATTTGTGCTTGTAGAACCGGAAAAACGATTCCAGGGGACCATTCGTATATCGTAGTCCGATCAGAAAAAGTCAGAGCCTTGGGAGTTTGTTGAATCCGTCCGTCCTATCTCTTGTATATTTATGGAATCTGATATTCAATATACCAACTACAGTTCTCGATATACTTGAATCTATTTTGTAAAGATGACGTATTTTGAATTTCTATGTATTTCCAATTACTCGATTACGCCACCATGAAGCTTCGGTATATCTTTTAGACCGCGAGAGAACAACTTCTTGTTTAGAATTCTCGCTCTTCCATCCATTAATCACTTCCATTAAGCAAACATGACCAACCCAAGCTCCTATCGTTTTAATCACACGATGCTTCGTGTGAAAAACCCGCAAGAATCGCTTGACTTCTACACACGAATTCTCGGAATGAAGCTGATTTCCCAGCATGATTTCCCGGAAGGCAAATTTTCTCTCTATTTCCTTGCTTATAGAAATGAACCACTTCCTGAATCTGAGGAAGAGAGGAGAAAGCTTGCCTTCAGTCTAGAGGGCGTTCTGGAACTCACGCAGTAAGTTTTGAAATGTTCAAACAAAAAGTAGGCATTTATTAATTACGCGTAATTGCATTAATTCTAATTAGCAACTGGGGAACTGAAAATGATGCAGAATTCAAATATCACTCGGGTAATGCTGAACCCAAGGGTTTCGGTCATATTTGTGTCGCTGTTGATGATATTGCGTCCGCGTGCAAGCGTTTCGAGGAACTCGGTGTCCGATTCCAAAAGCGCCTCGATCAAGGCAGCATGAGGAATATTGCTTTTATTCTTGACCCTGATGGCTATTGGGTTGAACTCTTGGAAGTGGGAGGTCCCCAGCTCTAATGTGGACGCGTTTCTGAGTGGATTCTTACATCCATCTTAATTTATTCCGTTTGATGTTAGTCTTCAATGTTCAATATATTGCTCGAAAGATCCTCTTAGAGGATAGCTGTGAGAAAAACTGAATGATTCTATTGTATCGCATAAGTTATGAGCTACCACTTCAACAGCTTGGATTTAATGATGCGCTTGTAAACGCCTAATAATTTGTGCGAATGCCACATAATATCTAGGGGACAAACATAACACTACGAAAAATTAAACACAAAACTACCAGAAATATATAAAAGTAAACAAAAAAAAAACTATAAAAGTAGAAATATTCTAGATTTAAATGGATGTCATTATTTAACTCCTAACGGCAGAACGAGGATTTGATGCAATTAGTTGTGGTAGGTCAACTCTGTTTCCATGCAAATTACTAAATGCTATGTTTCCATTCAAAATTAGACAAAAATAATTATCAATGATATGTGCACTTTTTATACCCTAATGACACAAATTAACATATCCACTTGATAATTTTTATCTGAAGGAAATAGAAAAGTAATCTTTTACTTCAAAATTCAGTATTCCTATAGGAGTCGAATTTCCACTGAGTTATCGCTACTTATTTTCGTAACCGCTTGGTAATGCTTGCTTACTGCTATACAAATGATAGTAGAATAAAATGCAAAGCAGTACTTTCATATTAAACTCTAATTCTTGCACGCTTTGGTTTTTTAAATATAGTGCACAAGTAATGGGAAATTCTCCATAACAAGATTGAAATATAAGGAGCGGAGCAATATAAATTAATTCATTAGGGTTTCTTTTTTTCTTCGAAGTTAAAAAGCGCCTCTTGGCTATCATTGACCTTGATTAGCACGAACTTTACTCACCTTGCTTGAATTGTGACAGCTCCTTCGTCTTTTCCCCTATCTGCAGTCACTGTCAGTTAGTTGCAAAAAGAGTCTCTAAATCTGCTAGTGTGTTGAGTGGGATTTCTCACCATGGGATTTCCACTTATATCATCAGTTTTAAGTGCTAGCCCTGTAATTTAGTTTGAACAAGTCATCTAGTCTGACTGGTACAGTATTTTTTCTTTCTGGCTGGATTGGATACCTGCCATTTATAAGGTAGGAGCTGTCGTTTACGGAAAGAAAGTGCGTTTTCTAATACTGAAGTTTTGGGTGAGATTGCTTTGCAATTTTTTATTAAAAGGAGTGTATTAAAATTATCCTTTTCAGAGCTAGTTAATCATGCTAATAATAAAAAAGAGAAGGAAAGAAGAGGAAAACAATGTGAGAATATTTTTTAGGTAAGGACATTAATTTGGCATTTTTTTTAACAAAGAACCTTTATTGAAAAGTATCCTATCCTGTTAAAAAGCCAGGGTAGCTTCTAGTTACGAAATTTATTTTTTTTCTCCCTTGGGCTGTATTTTTTTTTTATATCCACTTGATGTTTTTTATCTGAAGGGCATGGAAGATTAGACTTCTACGTCAAAATCACCCAGGTACTGCCCTGGCCTCCCATTTTTTGTGGTTGGATTTCTCCTACGTTTATTTGTTT
>NW_027192193.1:394243-409876 GCF_041956535.1 Calcarisporiella thermophila
TGACAAGACAGAGGCAGTACTAGTGGAGGATTAAGACAAGACACGACAGGAAGAAGAGGGTGATTGTAGTGAACCAGAGGGGAAAAGACAGAGATAATACTCATGGAGAACGTAGACACGACAAGCAAGACAAAGAATTAGTGGAGGGTCCAGTCACAATTTTTTGTGCTGGCTACGGGAATCGAACCCTCGCCATCTTGATGGCACCTAGGAGCGCTTAGAGACTCCACCCTCCTTTTCGATTATTGGATAGATCGGGGTTTAAAATCAATGAAAATTTTTGACTAATAATATTCTTTTTGACGAAAATCTCGTCGAGAGCTCGTGTAGCTAAGTTGGTTATAGCGTGGCGCTAATAACGCCAAGGTCACAGGTTCGATCCCTGTCACGAGCATTTTTGATTTATCTCGCATTGATACTTTTGGATATTCTCCCCCCCCATTGCGTATTTTGCGATTTGAGTCAAACCTTCGATGATGAAATCGTCGACAATTTTTTTTTGGTAACTCCTTCCAAGAGTGTCTTGCCCTAGAACTGACTAATTCCTTTAAGTTATTAACATGGCCGAATTTGTGAAGCTTAGGTAAATTTTCCTTTCCTCATGTACCTCGCTTTCTCTGCTTTCTTGATTTTCATATAATAACACTCATTCCATTTAACGGGCAATAGCATTTTCGGCACAGTTTTTGAAGTAACGAACAGGTGAAGCCAAATGATGTTGAATCGTAATGTATATGTATTGTTACTAACCTGCATGCTCTAGATATGTGGATCTCCAACCGATTGGTATGGGAGCATTCGGCCTCGTATGGTAATTGCAAAACCTAGTCGTTTATTGATCTCCATTAATCACATTCTTGATTGCAATTAGTTCATCGCGTGACGCATATTCTGGTCAGAGCGTTGCAATTAAGAAAATAATGAAGCCATTCAGTACCCCTGTTCTGGCGAAACGAACATATCGCGAGCTTAAACTACTGAAGCACCTCCGCCATGACAATGTAGGATTTGAAACATTCTTTTTTGGCGGCCCATCGTTAAGTATATATTTTGCTATAGGTCATCAGTTTGATGGATATTTTCATTTCTCCCTCAGAAGATATGTAAGGATTTAAGTTCATTAAGCCTATTTTATGTTTTCTTAAGCTAATTATGGATGCGTTGCCTTTGGGATGCAGCTATTTTGTTACCGAGTTGCTTGGTACTGATCTCCACCGCCTCCTGACATCGCGCCCCTTAGAAAAGCAGTTCATCCAATACTTCCTCTATCAAATACTGCGCGGTTTGAAATATGTGCATTCGGTATGCGATATTTGGGTCTCGCTGCTCTTTATTTTTCTTTTCATTAACCTACCCTCCTTCGCTTAACAGGCAGGGGTCATACATCGAGATCTGAAGCCAAGCAATATTCTAGTCAATGAGAACTGCGATTTAAAGATATGCGATTTTGGCCTCGCTCGCATTCAGGATCCACAAATGACAGGCTACGTCTCAACACGTTACTACCGTGCGCCAGAGATTATGCTCACTTGGCAGCGGTACGATGTCGCAGGTAATTTTGACAGTTTTGGTGGCACTCTCGCTCCACATTTCATGTTCCTTTCTTATTTTACCCATCGGGCCAACACCCACACCAACAGTCGATATTTGGAGCACTGCTTGCATCTTCTCCGAGATGCTTGAGGGGCGCCCGCTCTTCCCGGGCAAAGACCACGTGCATCAATTCACTTTGATCACAGAGCTCTTGGGCACCCCTCCGGACGACGTCATCCAAACCATCGGAAGCGAAAACACGCTTAAGTTTGTTCAGAGCCTCCCTCACCGAGAGCGTGTATCATTCAAGGAACGGTTCAAGAACGTGGACCCGCTTGCAGTCGATCTACTTGAAAAGATGCTGGTCTACGATCCTCGGAAACGCTTGACTGCGGAGCAGGCCCTCGCACACGAATACCTTGCCGTTTATCACGACCCCGATGACGAGCCCATCTCCACCGAGAAGTTCGACTGGTCATTCAACGATGCGGAATTGCCTGTAGACACGTGGAAAGGTGTGTATTACATAACGACGCTTGCACCCGCTCTTTTCAATGCGGCTAAACTGATGCGCTCTCATTTCTAGTGATGGTCTACAGCGAAATCTTAGACTTCCATAATATCGAGAGCTCAGATATCCAAAGTGTCATAGGGACGCCTTTATCTCAGCCTCAGCCGAGTTTCCCCTCAGTGGTGTGATAGCGCGTGGGCCCGTTGGCCGAAATCTGTTGTTGGACTCGCAATATCCCCTCGTATTATCTAATTTCGTTTACCCAGCATATCCGATTTTGTGGGATTTCAATTGCTTATTAAAAAGGAAATATACTAAAACTCCAGATCGGCCTTGTTAGAATGGCGACTGATGAATGATGAGGAACTTGCGGGCTGCTTGTGTATCGGGTGTCCCTTGCTGTACCCCTGCAGCAAGGAGGCCCCCCCACAGTCCAGGCCTGGCTCTACTGTGGCCTGGCTATAGGTTTACCAGTTAAACTCTGTGTCGCACCTGTTGAATCATTGCTAAGTGAACTTAATCTAGAACTGCTGCGCCCATTTGTTCACAAATGTTAAAAAAAAATTGAATTTGATTCAAAAAAAAAAGGAGCAAAAAAAGAAGGGAGCTACAATTCATTATCTTTTTATTACAATTATTGATTTTTTTTTCCCTCCCCTGTTTATCTACGACATAATAGCGACTCTCTTTTGTTTGATGAATTAAAAGAGCTGCCAAAACCACTCTTCCGTCTTCTGTTTTTCCTTTATCATTAGCGTGATTGGAAGTCCATTCCAATACATAATGAGGTTATCCTATTTTTTCCTGTGCTCTACCTTGGCATTCTTGCTAGCATTCGGCACCAGTAGAGCACTAGCGGACGAAGCCATGGACAGCGGCAGCATCACTACAGATTATGCTGCCCCTCAAACCACCATTTATTCTCCAAGATCGACCGAATCCGCACTGGCTCCACAGCCTAGTAAAGATGTTAAGGGAATACAAGAAGAAAAGGTCTTAGAAATACAGCTGGAGAATAAAATTATCCAAGAGGTAAGCTATACATGTGTGCTTGGACCAATGATGGGTGCAATAAGGGTTGCTAATTAATTGCAAATGCAGGAGGAGAATACATTGCATATCATCATCATATCCTTTTCGGTGCTCGGCTCTGTGCTCATGATTATTCTCCTGACGCTGAGTGTGCTGCTCTTCTACCGTAAAAAGCGAAGAAAGAGAAATAGAGCAGAAGCACAGCGACGCAACGAAGGCGATGAGGCCGCCGGGGATGTGGCTGATACCTTGCCTTCTGATAATAGCTCGCCGGACACAGGCCAACCGACTGAGGCGATTTTGCTGGAGAGAATCAGCCCTCAGGGTGTAGCAGAGGAGGCGGAAAGAGAGATGCGGACCTCTGTCCCGCTCAGGGAACCGTACTTCGAGGAGGATCCCCCGGACTACGAACCAAGCGCGCCGCCATTTTACTTGTTGCCCGGCACCCTGCATCCGCTGGAGCAGGATTATGGTGAGATGGAAATCCATGTGCGACGGTAATCTCGCAGTATATTCCAAGGGCGCCGTGAGCTATAATGCCTGGCTCGAGCAGGAACAGATGGAGAAGCATCGCATTGGCGTTCCTGCTCACGTTATCTTTCAGATCCCCGGCCTCCACCCTGTGCAGCATTTATTGAATTCCTTGTCCTGGGAAATCCTGAGTAGAGTTTGGTGCCTCGGCTGGACGGACCACTTTTTCGGATACCCCCTCTTCGCCCTCCTCTTATGTAAACTTTCTTTGTACATATGCTGTTCCCTATAGTTCTCTACATTAGTATATATCGCCAAAAGTTATCCCTGGAGCCGATCAGCTCCTATGTAGTGTCTCCCTGTGTTGTTGCAATACGCTATCCCCTTCCTTTGTTTTCTCCACCTTATGTTTTCCTTAATCAGAGTAAACGTCCACGAGCACCGAAAAGGTTTTTGGAATGCAAATATGGAAACAACTCTGTCAACTAAGGATTTATTCCCGTATTCAGCGTGAAAAGCATCATGAGAGGGTGGAATCTCGAATGATCCTTTTGGGGAAGTAAAAAAGTGTGTGGCGCAGTCACTTGAACTTTGGAGTCGAGAAAAAGCACAAATTGGCCCCTAGGGAAAGAAGTTTAAACCCGATTTTTCAAAACTGCACCGATTAGGATCAAAGGATCAGCATTGCGCGCCGTATAAGCCAAAGAGATTTGGAAGATTGGATAAACAGAGTCGAACATGAGTCAGTTAACACCTTCGAAACTCACCGTCAATAATCTAAAAGAGCAGCTTCAAGCCAGAGGCATCCCACTTACGGGCCTTAAGCTAAAGAAGGATTTCGTCGCGAGATTGGAAAAGGCCTTAGAGGAGGAGAGGGCACAAGTTGAAGCACAAAATAAAGAAGAGGAGGAACAGCAACCGCCGATTTCAGAGGAACCCGAGTCAAATGAAAAGCCAGCCGAGGATACAGCTATGCAAGAGGCAGCGCCTGAAAAAAATGACGTGCCGAAAGAATCTCCTGAACCGGCTGCAGTGGCGGAGCCACCAGCGCCAGTTGAAAAAGAAGAAAGCTTGCCACAGCCTGAGGAAATGCCTGTTGCTGAAGAAAACGACGCGACTCAGAGTTCCAAAGTTGAAGTGACGAAGGAATCCGTTAAAGAATCCATTAGCACTGGACATGATTCCACAATATCTGAGACAGCCGCCTCTCGATCAGTTACTGTCACAACGATCGAGGAAGCGTCCGCAACTAGTGGCCAAGTAGAGAAACCACAGGGTGACATTGCGACACCCATCGAGGTGGACCTTCCAAGTGCCAAGCGAAAGCATGAAGAAACGGAGACACCCTTGCGTGGGGATGAACCGGAAGGTACTAAGGCTTGCACCTGCTAAAGTTTCAGCCGGTCCATGTTAACTTCAATCCATTTCCATAGCTGAATCCAAAGATAACGAGAAAGCCGCCGAGCCGACCAGCGCCAAAAAAATACGACGCACAGTCTCCACCAACGCGATCAAGATGCTCCAGACCAATCTAACAAAGATAGCAAGCAACGCGCCACAAGAGGAGGAAAATAAGAAGGTCAGTGAATTTTCTGAACAGGTATCGATTCAGGGATAATAGGTGCTGATGTTGAGTGTCTATAGCAGGAGCAAGAGGAGCAAGAGGAGCCAGAGAAAATAGAGCAGGATCAAGAAATGCAGCCAGTCAATGCATCTGAGGGTGAGCTTTGCCTAACTATTGCAGCTATTGGGGCGCCGTTTAACAGCTAGTTTTTTCTTTGCAGTACCAGAATCTCAGCATCCACCAACCACCACTCTCGCTGTCAGGAATTTCGTGCGTCCTCTCCAGGTCAAGCAAGTGGAAGAGCTATTGAATAAGTTTGGCAAAGTGGAGAAATTCTGGATGGATTCTATCAAGACGCACTGCTATGTAACGGTATTTATTTACCCTTCCCTCCTTGTTTCGCTGTAAGGATGCATTCACTATTAGGCTACTAATTGTTTTTTCGCATGCACAATAGTATTCTTCAGTAGATGAGGCGATTCTTGCACGTTCTCGCCTATATAACCTACGATTTCCAACCGAAAGCCATAATCCTCTCCTACCCGACTTCTTAACACCAGAGCGTGCTCAGAGATTAATCGAAGAGGAAGAATCTGCTCAGGCGTCCAATGCACGACGAGTTTCAAAACAGTACGGAGCCCATGGCAGTAGTAAGGAGGGGAATTTAGGAAGACAAGGTGGTGAGTCGTTGCTTTACATTTAGAGCCGAAAAGGGTGGTGAGGTGACTCACTTTTGCATGGGTTTTGTGTTTTGACAGATGCTAAGATCTCGTACCTACCACTGGACAACTTGTTTCCGAAAACGACTGCAACCCCCTCGCTGTATTTCCTTCCTGTGTCGGAGGAGCTGGCGAAGAAAAGACTGGAGGAAATGCGAAGAAAATCAAAGTGACGAGTTATGTGTGTTATAGTTGTGGCGGCATCATGGGCACATGTTTTTATAACTTCAACATTTCAAATTTTCAGTCTTTGTAATATTTTATTTTTTTTTAGATTAATCGGAATATATGCTCTTTCTGACGTGCTTTGTCTATCATCGTTTATCATTAAATTGTGGTAAATAGCTGAATATAAAGCAATAATACAAGAAAAAAAAAGACGCAAGAAAAATAGGTAATAGCTCATGGCGATAAAAACAGAAGGGATAGGGAGAGGAGGAAGGGGGAATAAGAAAGAAAAACTAATCAATAATGCTACATTCTATTTTTTTTTTTTTCATTTATCCCCACTCTTTACTTCTCTGCTGCAGGCCGCCCAATAACTTTTCTAATAAAGCTGGAGATCAGCCCACCCTGCTGCTGTTGCTTCAGCTTGCTTGCATCGATACCTGCCAAAAGGCGGGTGTAATAGTTTGGGTTGCTGGCTGGGTTGAGAATCTTGTCTGAGAGTTGATACTATCCAAAAGGAAATAAGAGGATCAAAGACAAAATTGTTAAAATCGATTTGTCAGGGTCTCGTAATAGATCTGCAATACTCACTCTGTTTTTATATTCGTTGGTCAATAGCTTCTCCAGGGCCTTCAACTCGGATTTTCCCTTTGCCAATGCCTCCTCCAAGTTCAAATCCTGCTCACGAGAATTAGGCCCACGATGAAATGCTTCCTGCACGCGAGCAGCGAGCACTTTGCGGGGATCGCGCGTCGGGCGCAAAGGATCCTTGGGCCAGCGTGCGAGCACACGGAGATAGGAGCGATAGAGGGAGAGAAATTGCTGGTGGATTTGTGTTGACATTTGTATGAAATGCAAATAGGGGAGTAAGGCGGGAAGAGAAACGGTAAATTTGTCCCAAAGAAAAGGATACCAAGCCACTGTGACCTAAGGAGATTTTAAATAAATAAATCATTCTACCGCCGGATCAGCGCAGCGAAAGGAATTGCTAAAAATAATTAGGAGAATCATGTCGAGTATATACAGACTATCGCGATTTCCTCACCGCGTCAGGGTGTCTCCCTTGTTTGTACGATACACACAATCTAGTAAGTTACACCTCTTCTAGCCAGACAAGATTGGAGAGCTCATTCTGCCTCTTTTGATCTCTAGCTGCCAATCCCTCTTCCCCCGACCTCCACGCCTCAGAAAAACTTCGCCCCGTTTCTTCATGTCCCCAGGGCACAGTTCTCAAAGGGCTTAACTATCACAAGGAGGGGTCTGATCCCATTGCCAAGGCGGACGAAGAATATCCCAGCTGGCTGTGGGAGCTCTTAGACGAGGAGAAGACCAAGGCACGTAGCAATGATCCAACAACGAGGCAGTTCCAACGCAAGACAAACCGAGAAGCCATCCGATCTTCGAACTTCATGAAGAATAAGAAGACATAATGGCAACGGGGTGGAATCACGGACGAAATGTAAATTGTTTTTTTATTAATATACTCTGGCATAGATACTCTTCTTTAATGAGCCGTGATATCTTTCTGCTGTTGCTGAAGCGGATACACTCCAGTCCGTTTCCCTTTTATATTAAACTTGGCTCGATGCCCAAGAGAATGAACAAAGAAATGATCATTATCACAAGAGTAAACGTAATATTTCTACATGCTGGAAACCCATTCAAATGGGAAAGGGGGTGCGAGAGTCTGTGAGTTTTCAGTTCTTATCTAGTGTGAATACCGGGCGCACATCGACGGGCACTCCCTTGAGTGCATCCAAGATTCGCTCCAAATCTTCGTCTATCTTGCCATACTGCTCCACAAATTGCTGCACCTTCCCCTTATCGCCATTGCCTTGCAGTACAAGGATATCATGGGTAAGATCTCGGACTGCGTCTTCAATCTTGTCAAAATCAACTGAATATCGACCAGTTGCGTCAAGATGGAAGCCCCCTTTAGCGAGGAGATAGTTAAACTGGATGGCAACCCCGAGCCCATGTGCTTCCCCAATACCGAATCGCATACTATGAATTCAAAGAAGGAGGAGGGAAGGGGAGAGGAGAGGAGAGGAGGGGCGGATAGCCGTATCAATATAAGCTGTTATGTTTAAAAAGAAAATCGCATTTTGAAAACCAACCTCCTGAACGCTGATGCTAAGAATGTGACCCAGAATTGCTCCCGCGTGATATCAGAAATGGTGCCCTGCTTGATCAAAAGATTGGCCGCAAATAATCCGGTGATATCAGCCTTGGCCTCTTCCATGGCGGAATGGAACTCTTGCAGTCTAGCACGCACGGGCACCGGGTGATCGCCCACAGTATAATGTGGCCCATTGGAGTGCGCCACCTCATGTAGGAGAACGTGTGTGAAAAAGGCCTCAAAGGACAAGTGGGCGGCCACCTGGTTCTCATCGACCGCCACCTCTGAAATGGGAATGAGCACTTTATTATACTTGGCCTTTTGCACGTTTTTGATGAGGACCAGCTTGGATCCGCCTTTGGCAATGGCATCCTCGTCATTTGGGAGGTTATAGGCTGCGGTCATCGGTACAGCAACTATAGAAGTCATCCAAGATCCTTAGAGCTAGAGTACACATAAAAAAAAAGCTGCCTTAGGCCAAATTACCATCTCCCCCATTATACACCTCGTTGACAACCACGATGGGAGGCTTCGTCAGGTGCCTATTCTTGTATTCCTCTGGGACAGGCAGGTGGCTAGATTAGAGAGAATCGAAAATAAGCACACCATGGTAATGTGACATAAAGCGTGGTTTCTCTCTCAACATGCCTCTCCACGTATTCTAGGCTTGACGCAAACTTTTCCAGTAATGAAGACGAAGGGAAATCTCGTAGCATCAAATAGAACTCATATGCGGACTTGGACGAGAAAAGCTTATCGGTGTACACCTAATACCGCCCAGAGTTTGTGTAAATGTTAAAAATGCAAGCAAATAACCGGCGTCTTCAACCCAGATCTATACCTCGTAAGGACCACAGGTTATATCGATGGGTGATTTTGGACTAATGCGCAGCCAGTCCAACTCCGAAGGGAGATAATCATTGGAGCGAAAAGCGTCGGCACGCGAGTTCAAAAAAGACCTGAGCGAAGCGTCCTCTACCAGGTCCGCAGCCTCCTTCAGTAGGTTTGCAGCGGGTTCTAAAAGGTCTGCATACTCCTTGGAGTAAGGTGACTGTAGAGGAGTAGACAACTGTGAGAATAGGGATGGGGGGCTAGCGATTGCTAGAATTCTCTAACACACCAAGTAAAGTTGCCCTTGTTCATTGCGCTTCACAACATGATAAAAGCCTGTTGCGTGCTTTCGCTCAATTTCCGAGAGCGTCTTGGTCCATGCTTCAAACTCGGCTTTTGTCATGTCTTCCGGGTAGAAGTTTCCGCCCGGGGGAGGGTGGTTCGGCACCCCCTCAATCCAAGCTTCCTCGCCGGCGACTCGATCCCATGGGCCCTACAACCGCCCAAGAGCCGGAATGAAAAAGCGGGCCCGCTTCAAGTGGGCAAATGAGGGCCTTACCTTGCAGAGCTCAAACATGAGCAATTTATCCTGATCTCCTTCTTTTTTCAGGCGCTCCAATAAAGCTTCATTACCAGACCATGCCTGCCTAATATATAGCTGGTCAAGGAGCTTGCCGACCCGCACAAGCTTTGTCAGAGCAAGTTTGTCGTTGGGGGTGAGATGCGAAAAATCGGCCTCAAGCGTTGCAGGCTCGAACTTTTTGATTCGATCTTGTAGCGATGACATGGGTGAATTATGTCTTGAGGTTGACAAGAATGTTCTTGACAGGGGAATACGAACTGTATTACGGGTAAAGACACGAGAAAGCATCAAAATGGGCTGGCAGCTCTGCGCCTCCAATTTTGTGTGAAATTTAGGTGTGAATCATCCAATATGCTTTTGCTAATGGGATGAGTATACCTGGTACACAGAATTGGGACTATTAAGGGAGACGAGCGGCTAAGTTAGGGTTATTAGGCATTTCGCAATGAAAGCCGGAGAGCCGCTTTTCCTGGGCCTCTTTCCACTGAACGAGACTATGTACGGTATTCGATCATAGGCTATGAACCTTGCTCTCAAGGTGTCACTCTTTGGATAGAGGGTCAAATTCGGGTTCCCTCACCGGTCAAGACGGGCCCAAGAGAATGGGCTGCCAAAAATCCCATCCTAGAATAACGTACCAGGAAGTCTGAATGGCGACTATATTCAATCGTAGATTGAAATCGGAGTCACTTTTTTTCCTTCACAGCACGTAAACAAAACACCGGATAATATCACCACCCCCTTAACAATGCCACCCTTTAGGCAAGCAGGCTAACCTCATGGACCAGTCTGCTATTTTTCTGGTTTAGATGATCTTGAATTCTTCGTTTCTAGGAAGGTTGAGTTTCTAGCGGAATTGCGTGCTTGTCCGACCTCTGAACGGGTGCTGCAGTAGCTTCCATTGCGCAACACCTCGAGTGAGAAGGGGAGGGTACGGTGTGGAAGAGCGCGACGTCCATAGGATGTCGACCGGTCAGAGTGGCCCAGCCGCCTTCTAGGAGCTCGGTGCGCTCCATGCGGTATATCTGCCTCTTATACAGACTCGGGATGAAATTAGAATTAGCGGTTCGGGTCGGAGTTCGGAACACCACCAAACTCCTTTAACAAATCCGTATTTCATGAAGAGGAAATCGAGGGAGACATTGGAACACAACTCTTCCAACCACACCCATTCCACATACGCAATAACTACTCATAATTTTTATTTACATTATTTATATTTCAGCAGCAGCAGTAGCAGCAGTAGCAAAAAAAGTTCCGTCCGTCCTCAGTTCTCTCCCCCTCTCTCTTCTTCATAACCAAGTTAATTGCTTTTTTTTTATCCCGTGTTTCGGCTTTGTGATGTCTACACTGAATTCGGCCTTGTCCGAAAAAGAGCAACATGCGGCAGGCAAAGAGTTGACGGATGAGGGCCACTTCAAGCAAGAAGTGCGATCCATTGTCGATGAGTTCACGTATACATTGCAGTTCACCTGGCGAGCTGCCATTGTCGGTGCCCTGCTAGGATCCTTGATCGCCGCTTCGAATATGTATGGTAGGCTATACCGTTCTTCCTCGCCGAGCATAGGAGTGATATCTTATCTGGTATGATCTGTCCTCTCTTTGACGCAATATAGTTGGCCTTAAAGTTGGGGTAAGCTTAGAGAATGATTCTTGCTAAATAAAATGAAACGAAACGATGAGGGTTGACACGCCTCCGAATTGCTCTTTTGCAGTGGACCTTTGGCGCCAATCTCTTTGGGGCCATCTTCTCGTTCGCCATCCTTAAATCGCTCTCTCGCATCCTCCCAAAGCGCTACGGCGGCGGAGACTTTGGGCCTAAAGAGAACTGCACTGCGCAAACGGCGGCAACGGCGGCAGGAGGTTTGTCGAGCGGGTTCGTCACTGCGGTGCCCGCCCTGTACAAGCTCGGCCTTCTCTCGCCCGATTTCCGGCAAGACATCCTGGCCATGTCGCTGTGGACCATTGCCGCCGCGTTCTACGGCCTCTTTTTCGCCGTCCCGTTGAGGAAGCATTTTGTGGTGAACCAGGATTTGCCGTTTCCTTCCGCACGCGCCACCGCGGAGACCATCAAGTCGCTGCACCAGAGCTTGGCGGGCGAGAAGGATGCCATGAGACGGGCGCTGGTGCTTGCGGTTGCGGGGGGAACCAGCTTCGTATGGAGTGTGATTGGCCACTGGATTCCCGGGATCTTTTCCGCGCCGCACATTCTCTTTTGGATCGGAAAAGCGACGGGCAGTGCGGGGCTGATGGCGGCAGACGAGAAGTGGCGCTGGGTGTTCCAGTGGGAGTTTGCATTTATCGGCGCGGGTCTCATGACGCCCGCAAGCACGGTGCTCGCCTTCTTTGGGACCACCGTGATAGTGTATGGAATTGTCGGCCCGCTGATGCTGCAGTCGGGCTATATAGCGGGGGCGTTTGGGTTTGGAGAGAAGCCGACGGCCCAGGTAACCCCCCCCCCACCCCCTTATCCCCTCCTTCCTCCCCCCCCCCATCTCTTAGTGAGCTGACGTATTTGTTTCGCATAGTCGTTTTTCCTATGGCCCGGGGTAGCGCTCATGGTGTTTGCTTCATTCACAGAGCTCTTTTTGAATTATGCAACCCTTTGGCGTGCTCTCAAGCTGGGGGTGCTTGAGGTGGGGCGCAAGGTGGCGAGTCTCTATGCTCGCTTGAAGAGCCGACGAGCGACCGCCACGGAGGCTCGCCCCGAGGAGGATGCGAAGGCAGACGAGAAACTGGGGCTCGACCACAAAGGGGGCCTGGAGGCCGAGGCCGAGGCCGAGGGCGTTCCCGCGCTGTGGTGGCTCTCGGGCATCATTGCCTCCGTCATCCTCACCTGCCTGATCATGGGGCTGTTCTTTGGCATTCCCGTTTACCAGACCCTCATTGCGGTCGTGCTCGCGTTCATCCTCTCCTTTGTCGGCATCCAATCCCTGGGTGAAACCGACATCAACCCCACGGGGTCCATCGGCAAAGTCACGCAGCTGGCGTTTGTGGGATTCCCAGCCCCGACCAAGGAGATTCTCCAGCGCACTGATCTACTTGCGGCGAACATCGCGTCGAGTGCGGCGTCGCAGAGCGCCGACATGGTGGCCGACTTGAAAACGGGGCAGCTGCTTGGTAAGCTAAGGATGCAGTTTCGGATGACGGCGGGCTCCACTCTAACTAGGTTGATGTTGCGTGCAGGGGCTTCTCCGCGCTCACAGTTTTTCGCGCAGCTGGTGGGCTCCGTTTTTGCCGTCGTCGTCGCGATTTCCTTGTTCTTCCTCTACGCCTCCGCCTACCCATGCATCACATCGCGCGAGACGGATCCCAACTGCCCCTTCGACCTGGTCTCTGCGACCATCTGGCGCCAAGTCACGGTGCTCCTCACCGAGAAGCTTGACATTCCCCGGGCGTCGATCATCACCACCATAGTCTTCGCGATCCTGGCTGTGGCCATCACGATTGCAAAGGCAAGATTGTTGCCGGCCCGCGCTGCGCATTACATTCCGAGTCTGACGGCAACTGGTATGGCGATGGTGAACACCAACCCCGCCATTGCAATTGCCATGATGCTTGGATGGGTGAGTGACATTTCATTCGATCCTCCATTCAATAGGAGCCTTCTGTTTATGCAAACGCTGCTTTGGTCTAATAGCTCATCAGCATCACTTGGAGAAAATACGGGGCCGCGAGCCATGAGCGCTATATGTATAGCGTCAGCGCCGGTCTCATTTCAGGGGTCGGCATCGGAGGAATCCTCAAAGCAGTGTTTGAAATTGCCGGTGTGCAGCACAGCTCCGTGACCGCCGGGTGTCTTGTTGCCGCAGACGGAACACCGCGGTGCTGAGGCAGCCCGCTTCCCCCTTCCCCCTCCTCCTTTCCCCACTCGAACATCCTTCACTTCGCATTCGCGTTTTTCTCTTGACATGGTTTTGTGAGGACTTTTGATTTATTTTATCTTTTGCTCTCCTAATGTAAGTTGTATTCGCCTCGTTTTTCTCCTTATGACTATTATTTATTTGTAATTGCCTTTTGTGCCGGAATAAAATAACCTCTTTTCAAGAGTTTTGCCGCGTGGGGTTTGAAGGTTTCCTTGCATCGGAGTTATTTGGGGTGTTCTGTGACATCAAGGGATTCATATGACGTTCTGCCGGTTATTATGGATTGGGCGGCGTTGTAAGAGGGGCTCCAACTCTACCCCTAGTGAGAGGATCCAAAGAGCCCATCTTGTAACAGCCAGCAGATAAGATCGTGGCCCCCCGTTCTTGGGCCCCACCGGCTGTATACTGCCCTCCGTAAAAGAAGTCCTTGCCCTGCCGTATCGTACCATAGGAAACAGAACTTGTGGCTTGTGGGTGGGGAGCAGCCATTACCATGGGGGAAGGGTTAGCCAGCTGAGCGGTCTGAGACGATGTGAGATAGGGGAGGATGCCACCAATATCAAGTGAGAGTCACGGCCCCTCGGCTGTGGAGGGAAACAGATAATTTTCCCCGAGGCCTGGTGCCCTAAGATCATGACACCTGGCCTCTGTGCGAGCTTGCCCTCGCCTGCCAGACCCCCCTCTCCCCCCCGGCCAAGGCCAGAATGCGATTAGGCAAGGTTTCATGAATCGACCACCATCGATCGGATATAAAGAGAGAGGGTTCCTCCCACGAAAAATAGGTTTCTCAAATTCTCCCCCCAATCTGGTCCAATCAGCCGAAGTGAATCCGTATTTAACAGCTCAGCCTTCCAAAGGTGTGCCGCCTGCTTCTCTTCCACGATACCACTCTCTCGATCCCTTCTTGGCTTGCTAAGTGAAGTGGGATGTTTTTCCACCATTGAGTCACTCCATCGTCACAGCTTGAAGGCCTTTTCTCACCCCGCCTCCCCCTTTTCTGAACTCTCTATGAAAGATTTCCATCCGATCCTGCGCTATCCTCCCTCGATTTCCGCTCTCTGGGCCTCTCTATCCGTTCTATTCTCTGCGTTTTACTTTGCCGGCGAGCAGGTTGACGGAGGCTAATTTTCTCTCTCGGCCGCTCCACTCCATTGATGCTTTAGTGTGTTCCCGATTGTGCCGCTTAGTTTGCTTTCATCATCATTTCATCATTATTCCGCCCGCCGCGATTGCTTTTGCTTGGCCCCTTTAATTCCCCTCCGATATGCCCTCCTTCAGCGCAGAACGCCCCCTCTCCCCTCCTCGAGGTAATATGATTCTGCTCGAGATCCCCGCGCTGCCCTTCCGCTTCCTGATCCACGACACTCCCACCGACGTCACCCTCCCCATCTACCTCGATGCATTTGTGGCACACAGGGTCAAGCATGTGCTGCGGGTCTGCCAGCCCGCCTACAGCGTTGCCCCGCTGGCCGCCCGCGGCATCACGGTGCATGATCTCCCCTTCCAGGACGGCGCCGCCCCTCCGAAGGAGGTGATCAAGCAGTGGCTCCAGCTCTTGGACGGGCTGGATGCCGGCGAGACGATTGCGGTGCATTGCGTGGCGGGCCTGGGGCGGGCCTGCGTGATGGTTGCCGTGGCGATGATCGAGATAGGGGGGATGAAGCCCCTCGATGCTGTGGAGTGCGTCCGCAGGCACAGGCGCGGCGCCTTCAACAAGCATCAGATCGAGTATCTCGACGGCTACAAGTGCGTCGGCCGGCCCTTGAGGCGCTCTGGCTCGCCCCCGGTGCGCAACCCTTTTGCCTGGGTGTTCAAGCGCAAGCAGCTGGAGGGCGCCACCGCCCTCAGCCTCCACGTCCATATGAGTTGACTACATGAAGGAGCTCGTGGGACCGGCTGGCTGCGGATGGCCCATTCTTCTTGTGTTAATAAAGTCAAGTGTGTTTACCCCATCTGGAACATTCTAGTTCGAGAAACAAAGTTGGTTGTGCCACCCAATTTGACCTGTGCACAAACTACGCCGTTTTCACCTGAAATTCATTTGTAGTCTTTGGGGGGGCGAGACGAGTTGGATGGGTTCAAGCGGGAGGGGAGCAGAACCAATTTATTTTGAGCTGGCCATGAAGCAGGCTGGAGATGAAGAGAGAGGAGGGTATAACGATATAGCGTTTATCTGAGATGAGAGAGAGAGAGAGAGAGAGAGAGAGAGAAGAGAAAGTAGGAAAAGAAAATATAA
>NW_027192193.1:410097-414950 GCF_041956535.1 Calcarisporiella thermophila
AGAGAGAGAGAGAGAGAGAGAGAGAGAGAGAGAGAGAAAGAGAAATGGGAAAAGAAAAATATTAACATGTCAAAGTATATTATAAGTGGAAAATGGTGAAGGGAGTAGTAAAAAAAAACAAGGGGGGGGAGGGAATTGGAGGGAGAAATGAAAAAAAAAAACACATTCTATAAAGCGCAACGAGACAGACACAGAGAGACAGAAAGGAAAAAGAAAATGCAAACCTCACAAGAGAAAGACTATTTACAAATTCACACTGGTAACAATCCATAAGAAATGCTTGCGTTGTTTTCGATTTTTACATGCGGTATCTTAGCGGCTCGACACAGCCAGAGGCGGCGTCATATACCTGCCAGAGGGGGGTCTGGATGGGCACGGTGTGCAGCAGGGAGTACAGCCGGGGCAGGAAAGAGTTGATGAGGGTGGGCGGCCACATCGGGCCCGCGGCCGGCTGCGATGGCGTGGCCAGCTGGGGCTGAGAGGGGTACAGGGAGGCGGGGGCCGAGGGCGCGGGGTTCATGGCCCGGGCGAACCGCATCTTCTTGGGGGCATCGAAGCAGGGCAGGAGGGCCTGGTGGGCGCTGCGCTTGGCTCCCAGCAGCGGGTCCGGGGAGCGGTGCAGCGGGGTGGAGGCGATGCCGTGGAGCGGCGAGGTGGCCGGGGGGGTGATGGGCGAGGGCGATGCGCGCGGCAGGGCCCTGCGGAGCTGCGGGGGCTGCTGCTGGTGGGCGGAGAAGTGGCGGGCGGCCCACTGTTCCAGCTTGTGGGTCCACAGGTGGTACTCGGTGTCGGGGACGTGGAGGCGGTGGCCGAGGGCCTGCAGAAACTCGATCTCCATGATCACGATTTCGCGCTGGGGGAGGCCCGAGACGCTGGCCCAGGTGTGGGCGGTGTAGGTCGAGTCGTCGAGGTACTTGTTGGCGAGCATCAGGGCCACGGTGAACAGCCGGTACTCGCAGCCGGGCATGCCCTGCACGCGCGTGGCGCGGCGGTAGCGCTGGGCGTAGAGCAGCGCCAGCAGGACCACGGGGCGGGTGACCTGGGTCGAGCCCAGCAGCCGCTGGCAGAACTGGGTCAGCAGCATCAGGGCTTCGCGCTCGGAGCGCTGCGCGACCGCGGGGGGGTGCTGTGTGCCGTACCAGATGAGGCATGTGACGGTGGCGGCGAAGAGGGCGAGCGGCACAGGCTCGGCCTTGGCGGGCAGCGGCTGGACGGTGGGCGACACCGGCGGCGAGATGAGCGCGGGCCGCGCGGCAGCGATGGCGCGGGTGGCGCCTGCGCCGGCGCGGAATGCCGCGGATGCCATGGCGGGCGCGGGGGGCATGATCATGATGGAGGGGTTGAGATGCGATGCGGCGATGGGATCCGGGGTGCAGGCGAGGTGGGGGGGGAGGAGGGCGGGGTCTAGCGATCCCAGGGGGGCGCATGTGGAGTGGAAGGCTGTCCTATCCATGGTGCAGGGTGTGCGGTGGGGAGAGCGCAGGAGGGGGGCGGGGGGAGGAGGGAGAGGAGCAGTGGAAAAGAGAATGAAAAAGGAAAAAGGCAGTGAGAAAGAAGTATTTATAAAAAAGGGGTAAGGAAATCTTGGAAATTTTAGAATCAAAGTAGATTCTACATTGTTTTGCATTGTTTCTGTGAAACAAGACAAAGGCTAGATGACTATAATGAGTAGCCATTCAAATTACAAAGAAAACCCAAAATTTAGATTAATATTCATCTCCCTCAATAACAAGTTTCTGCCAGCGGGGCCAATCATTTGCCGCCTGGTTTCTAATCTTGAGTGACAATGACGCTGATGACTTGCCGAGCTCGCGCATTATTATTTTTCAAACTGAGTCCTTTCTAAAGTGGGAACCCGTCTTACAAGCAGGAGCACAGGTGAAAAAAAAAAAATTGCGTTTTCCTATGGAACCTTATGCCCTCGGTGTGCTGGGGGACGGGGCGTCCGCACCCCAATCGCCGGCCCACCAGCGCGGCCTGGGCGAGGGCGAGGGCGAGGGCGAGGGGGGGGGAGAGGTTAGGGCGGCGGGCGCAAGTAGGTTAGGGGGAGGAGGGTGTGGAACCACTGAGTCGTCATCAAGCGAAGATTGTTCTGTGTTTGAATGTGGTACATTGCAAATTTAAATCGTTAA
Organism: Calcarisporiella thermophila; assembly: GCF_041956535.1. Classification (NCBI taxonomy): domain Eukaryota; kingdom Fungi; phylum Calcarisporiellomycota; class Calcarisporiellomycetes; order Calcarisporiellales; family Calcarisporiellaceae; genus Calcarisporiella; species Calcarisporiella thermophila. Next base: position 412,230 of record NW_027192193.1, read on the forward strand.
TTTTCTTTTTTGGCTCTTATTTTGCCGATATTTGCAGGCGCTTACATTGCGTCTGCCCTCTCCTGCTGCTGCTGCTGCTGCTGCTCCCCGCCCTCCCACTTGCCCATCGCCTCGCCAACTTTCAGGCTGCATCGCCGATTAGAAAAAAAAAAAAAAAAGTACTGAAAAAATTCCGTCAATCGCGCGCAGTGGAAGGCTGGCTTTATTTTCACCCACCGCGGCTCTCATTTGCTGATCCTCATCTGCTAACCATTTCTTCCATAAATAACACTGCTAAATTAATGATTGCGACAAGCCCTTCAAAATGGAAAAAAGGGGTGGCAAACCGCGTGGTGTTATTGTAATGTTCCACTCGCATATGCTTATTCGTTTTTTTTTTTCTGTTGGGCCCCCTCTGGCCACACGAACAGCCGAGCAAGGCTGTCCAAGTCCGCAGGCCTCCGGCGTCTTGCCACGTCTCAGCCATAGGAGTTAGTAATGTGGGCTTGGGCGAGGATGATTAGTGTTCCGCTTTTCGCAAAATTGTTTTAGAGGTGTTGGAGCTCTGCACAGTGGACACCGCAACAATCAAAGCTCAGCTTTAGCCCTCGCCCTGCACCATCCCCCCTAATTTGCAACGCGACTGGCATGTCGGCCTGACTGGCTGGGAAACCGGAAACCAAACAAGCGCGCGCCCATCCCCAAACCTTCTCTGCCGCCCCCCTCCTTGCATATCCATCAATAAGCAATCTTCGCTTTGCGTCAAGCCTTGGACGCCTCCGCCCGCCTAGAGTTCGGGCCCGTGACTATTAATAACCCCTCCTCCACGCTGCCCGCTTTCCCCAGCTTGTTCTGATGGGACTGCGCAGCAAACTCTAAGCGGGCCTGCGTGCTCCCATGGGGTGGGGGGGCCGGCTGCAAGGATGCACAAATTGCCTGCTTGGTTGGTCGGGCCACTCGCCCGCGCGGCCTCCTTCCAGAAATGACTGCCTCATGCCGAAAAGGACAAGAGCCAGGGGGCTTGGGCGCGCGCCCTAGCGCGTGCAGTTCCTCCTCCTCCCTCTGCGCGCGGTGGGACCGCCCCCATTTGCGCGGCCTTTCCTTTTCCTCCCCCTCGCCCTCAGCATGGTGAGTCCTGAGGCACCGTGAGTAAATATGCCACAAAGCTTCCTCCACCCGCCCATCCAGCTCCCACCCACTCGTCGTCTGAAACCCTCGGATTTAGTCGCTCGTGTCCCGAGCTATTCTCCGGCCCAATGACAGGGGCCCGCGCCATTGGCTTCTCAGATGGAACAAGGTCACACCCATCCAACCGCGGGCCTTGCTCCATGCCCGCTTGCGGATTTTTTCCTAATCGGGGCGCGATAAGCCTCCTCTCCCTCTCATCCTGCAAGCACCCTTCCCCCCCCCCCCCCGCCGCCTGCTTTCACGCGCTTGGCCTGAATGCAACCGCGGTGATTCGCATCCTCCTCAAACACCGGATCGCGCTGTGGAGCGGCTGGGTCTGGCCGGAACCTTCTCGCCTCCTTCCTTATCCTCCTAAATTGCTCCCGTCCTCCCCTCAGCATAAGCCCTCAAGATCGGATCTAACTTCCCAAAAAGGCTATGGCTCGCAGGCTTTTTTTGTTTTCTTCTCTCTCTTGCCGAAATGGCAGGAAATTCTTGGTCAAACCTGAGACACCCCTCTCTTTAGTCACCGCCCCATATGAAATTCCGATCTTCGCACATCCCATTGTTTTGCATAAGAGACGACTTGATAGCAAGCGAATATGGGCAAGATCGCGTCGATGGCTTTCCCATCCTGTTTCTCCAGACCCGGCAGAGAGAGTCAGGTGGGCAATGCCTCCTATCCCTCCGAAACAGGCCATCACCCTAGCACGTCGTTCGATCTGCGAGGATGGGAAAGCTGACTTGCAATAGCTTGCGGCCTTGTCGCGGTGTGACATAGGCAGCTGGGACACGTCACCACGATGCTGTGCCTCCTATCGCCGCGGAGTAAAATGGTGCAACCAAGCTTCATTTGCGGCTTGGGGGGGCGGGCCTATACTGATTAGTGTTGAGAATTTGTGTTTTATTTTTCCGACAAAGCTGTCGGATATGTCGGATATTTTTGAAATTTCGTGTTTTATGTGTTTTATTTTTTTCCAAAATAATCCTTAGTTTCACCTCTTTACGCGAAAAAGAAATGCGTCTCCTCATTTTTTTAAAAAACCTTTCCTTTTCACATGAGAACAATCATTTCACTTTCTTATGGTATTAGTTTTTATTTAATTTTAAAGCTCGACTTTCATGTCGTTTACTTTGTTGGATTTAGTTGAAAATGAGTCGTAAAAAAAGCACTCTCTGGGAATACGTCGATACAATTAAACAGAAACAACAATATTCACTTGTCCGTTGTAATAACTGTGGGATAACATTTTGGACGAATGGTGCGAACAGAATCAGAATGCATTTGTCCAGATGCCTGCAAACCGATCTTAATGACAACACTCCCGAGTTAGCAAACTCGGATATAATGCCGTCTACTTCAACCTCACAGACCATAATTCCAGAAAAGCATAAGCATGTGTTAACGGGGGATATCGAGGAAAGTATAACTGAGATTGGCGAGTTGCTCGCAAAAGCTTTCTTTTCTGGAGGTGTGCCGTTCAATTTTATTGAAAATGATTATTTTCAACAATTTTTGAGCCGAGTATGCCCTAGCTGCAACATTATTTCACGCTATCGGCTTGCAAATCCGCT
>NW_027192193.1:416808-446804 GCF_041956535.1 Calcarisporiella thermophila
ATATGACAATATAGACTTCTAGATATACATTTTTACTGTGGCTTAATCCACGTGGCGGCAATCCAATCATATTACTGAGACCATAAAACCGTGTTTTTTGTCGGATGTGTTTTATCATACAAAATATCCCACACGCATAAAAAACAAAAAATACTGTGTTTTATCCTGTGTTTTTACAACCCTAATGCTGATGTTCTGTTTCTCTTGGATGGGTCTCGCAACCAGTGAGATCCAAGCGGGCTTAGCGCCGTTGACGTCAGCAGAAATCTTTCGATTGGATATTCGAGGCTGCGGTAGGTCTAGCCGGATTTCCATCCACGTGCAGATTCGAATCGACCTAGGTTCCAGAAGAAAACCAGAATGGATTGAAAGTATCAGAGTGGGAATTGGGTTGAAGCCACAGGAACGGAGATCCATGCAGTCGATGGCCAACAAGTGTTCTCGGAAAGACCCCCATAGAGCTGGATCCAAGGTCGGCTGCTATTTCACAGGGGCTGTGAAAGGGGAGACGTGTTCATCAGGTGTAATGAGGATATAAACTCCACCCCCCCTCCTCCCCTTATCACAAGATAATGTTGATAATAATAGACTCATAAGAAGCTATCAAATGATCATTCAACCCAAGTCTTCCCTCTCTCGAGAATCGGGTGATGGATCCAATGAGTAATATTAGGTTGAAGAGGACCCTATGACACAATAGGGTTCTTCATGAAGAGGTGTTGCTTGGGAACTAAGCTTAAGGCCTTTTTGGTTTGGTTGCTTGCGAGTTTTTTGGGCCTACACGGAAAAAGGGAGGGGGGGAGTCATTGGGGGGTTGCACTCTAGCATCCTGTCCAACCTCAGACACAGTGGTATTTCTGTGACAAGGTGGACACGAGAAAAAGTTGTCTAACCTAGCACCGCCTGCCGGAGTCTCATCATCAGCCCGAGGACTTAATGAGCGTCCCTCGTACATGGCCCGCTACTCCTATGGGGCACCGTGCAGAGGATCGATCTCCAGCCTCATCCTCCCCCCCTCACTGCATAACTTTGGCGGATGGCTCATTGCAACAAAGGGTCATATGGTAGGGCACGATAAGGTTTACTTTTAAACTCTTTCAATAAAACTACCAAACTACATGGGCCCATTCTATACGAGGTAGTCCTAAGTTAGGTCAGCACAACCTTAATTTTACGTGATGGCCTATCGGGCGAATAAGAAGCATCTTGATCCCGCTAATAGAATAATGAATCCAAGGCTCCCCTCTGGTAACAATGCTGGCGCGATTCTAGGGAGAGGGAACGGCGCTGGCCACACCAAGGCCTTGCCGGTGCAAATGGGGGAAGCGTGGTGAAATCCAAATCAGGGCTGCTTTGTGGTGATGGGCTATTTTTGCCAAGAGGAGGTCAGCAAGAAAGATGATAATTTGTTTTAAGCTCGTTGGGATGCTTGATTTGTTTTATCCAACCACCTTCACTCTGAGATAAAAAGAGGAGAAGATAGAAAACATAGTTATCTATACATGTGTATTTATATACCATCCGTTCCATCCCAAACTCCCCCCTCCTACACCACCATTACCACTACCACTTCCACCACCACCACCTCCTCCTCTCTCTTCCATTATCTACCTTTATCATTTCAACTCAGTGCGGACCTCTCTTGCTACGCTCTCCGTTCCCAGACACCAAATGGTTATAAACACTCTCCTCACCCATTGCTTGCTGGCTCTGTCCGTCGTGGGCTCGCTCGCGGCGCCCCCTTTGCCTCCCGCGGAGACAGAGCTTGCCCCCCTCCGCATACCAAAGCAGGCCAACCGCCTCCTCAAGGACCAGTACATCGTCGTACTCAAACAGGACCAACCCGGCAAAGTCGAAATCAAAGATCAAGCGATTAGGCGAGGCATAAAACACATCTACTCCATCGAGAACAACTTTAAGGGGTACGCGGGCAAATTCGACAAGGAAGCCTTGGAGAAAATCCGAAGCGACCCTCTGGTAAACAGGGGCCATCCGTAGCCCAGCCCCATACCTTCTATTGACTTTCACTCTATTAACGAAAAAAAAAAGGTCAAATATGTAGAGCACGACGCACAGGTGACCACCCAGGATGTGCAATCGGGTGCTCCCTGGGGGCTTGCCCGCATTTCGCACCGCGAGCCTCTTACCGGTGGGACGAACGACAAATACATCCACGATCCTTCGGGTGGTACCGGTATTACCGCCTACGTGATAGGTGGATCTCCACTGTCCCCTCCTCCTCGATAGGGACCGTTCTGATCTCCATTCTCTTCTTCCCTCCCCTTTCTAGACACCGGCATCGACATCCAGCACCCCGAGTTTGAGGGGCGCGCCAAGTGGGGGGCCACATTCGCTAGCGACGGGGACGTCGACGGCAACGGGCACGGAACTCACGTGGCCGGCACCATTGGGTCAAAAACTTACGGGGTTGCAAAGAAGGCGAACCTGGTGGCCGTGAAGGTGCTCAACGCGCAAGGCTCGGGCACATACAGGTAAGTTCCCCCCCTCCCCCCTCCTCATTCTCATCACAACCGTGTGCAGAAGCAAATCGAAGCGGAAATAACGCGGCAGTAATCCTCTCCCCTCCCCTTTTCTCCTCTACCGCTATCACTAGTGACGTTATTGCTGGGATCAACTGGGCAGCAAACGACGCAAAGAACAACGGCGCCAACAAGTCGGTCGCAAATATGTCTCTGGGAGGAGGTGCTTCAGATTCGGTCGACGAGGCCGTGAACTCGGCCGTCGACTCGGGCCTTCACATGGCTGGTAAGCTAAGCAGGACGCTCAGAGAGAGGGCCACAAAGCTAACCATCTCTACCCCCTACATCAGTGGCGGCCGGCAATAGCAACGACGATGCTTGCAAGTACTCCCCCGCTCGTGCTAGCAAGGCCATCGGTGTCGCGGCGTCGGACTCCAGAGACCAGAAGGCCTCGTTCAGCAACCACGGCAAGTGCGTGCACATCATCGCCCCCGGGGTGCAAGTTCTCTCAACCTGGACCAATGGCGGTACAAAAAGCATCTCCGGCACCTCCATGGCCAGCCCCCACATTGCCGGCCTTATCGCGTACTTCCTGTCCATTGAGCCGCGGGACCCCGCCGCGATGAAGGAGTTCCTGCGGTCGGTGGCCGTCAAAGACGCCATCCGCGGCTTCAATACAGTCACCCCCAACTATCTCGGCTTCAACAACAACCAGGGATCCCTGAGGAGGATGGCGTAGGCGAAACAGCAAGGTTGAGTATTTCTTGGATGGTTGTGTTTTTGCTTCCGACGGGAGGGGCTTGGATGTTCTTTTTGCCGCGGGTATCCCCCTCCTAGTGGAGGAGGGAGAGAGGGTTTCCAATCCTATTTATCAACATTTGATTTTATCTTCTACTACTTTATACTGTATATAAGAACCTATACACGGGTTTGAATGTAAGCATGTATGTCTGTGTGTATGTACCAACGTAGCCCTACCGAGCAGGCACCTAATAAACAATGAACTTAGGCTAGGGATTTCGCTGCCCTCTTACCCCTCTCTCTGCCTTGCGACCTCGCAGCAACCCACCTCTTTGCAAGATAAGGTTTGGCCTTCCGCCATTTAAGCGTGATGGGATGAAACAAGGTTCCGAGCTAAAAGCATCCATAACCTAGTGGTCATGCATGCCCCTTTGCACCACCCTCTTGATGGCTGCGAGTTTAAACTCTCCTTAATTCTGTGTTGCTTCAATTTGTCGGCCTGAATAAGTTTTATATTAAATATTATCCAAGCAGATATAGCAAGTTATGTAAGACTTATGCCGATTGAAGAAAAGTTTGATATCTGTCGAATTAGGGTTCAGGAGGATGATCGATTCCTTGGTTCAGTAGGGGGGGGGGGTGTGAGGGCATTTGGCCGGCATGGCAGCAAGGGGGGGAGGGGGGCGCTCCCACCCTCCACTCATTTTTTACGTTAACCGTGGGGGAAGGCTATATGCACCGATGGCATTGGGATTTGCAGGGGAGTGGAAATCCTATCCGCGAGAGAAGGATAAAAAAAAACTAAATCAACTATTAAACTTGGAATATCGGATCTCTCTCTCTCCCTTGGCTCCCCGAACCTAGGCTTCTTTGTCCTCCGTCCCCCCCTCCCCCCTCTTCTAACCTGTGACTAACTCTTCTGAGTTATACATTACGCTCAAGTTTGATTTCCTTTTGCTTTAGCCGTTTGGACGGCCCGCGTTGGAGCGGAAGAAACTATCTCCTAGCGAGCAAGCCATGCCGCAACTCAACTCACTTTTCTCTGGAATGAGACAAGCACTCCCTTGTACATCATGTGGTAGTAGCGTCTTGCCGCTTTCCCCAGTTTACGAATTTCACCGTGCAATGGTGTTAGCCAATGTGATTTAGTCAGCAAACAGAAGTTTTCGTAATTAACATCGTACTTGTGGCCCAAAGAAAAATCTAAACCATCCACAGATCATCTTAATTTTGATATGATTACCTTTTGCTGCACGGCAACCGTATAGTCGAACAGACCACTCAAGGAGGTGGGCAATAATTGCCAGGTTTTATGCTCAAACTTAACCTCCATTTTTCTTTTGTCACGAAAGCAAACAAGTAGGAAAACAAGAAAGTGGGGCTTGAGGATGATTAGAAAAAAAAGGTTAGGGATCTATTAGATCATAAACTCTATGTATTTCTAGGTCGGTGCATCTTTTCCTCTACCTTTAAAGCTCGGGGCAAACCTCTATAAATAGCTGGCACTCTCTCTCTACACTCCTCCTCATCCCATCATAAGCTTCAACTCTCTTCTCCTTTCTCCTTCCCCCCCCCCCCCTCCATCCTTAAACCTGAACTGTCCCTCCCGACATGCTCTTTAAAACCGTCTTCCTTTTGGCAGCTTGCATCTCCGCCTCCCTGGCTCAGACCGCCGAGGTAGAGAGCGAACTTGCACCCTTGGTGGTGCCCAAGACTCGCGTCCTCAATGGCAACTACATCGTCGTCTACAAGGATGACGCCTCCTTCGCCGAGAACGAGATCCAGGATCAAGCGATCAAGGCTGGAGTCAAGCACGTCTACAACCTCAACGCCTTCAAGGGATACTCCGGCAAGTTCGACGCTGAGACCTTGAAGAAGATCCGCCGGGATCCTAAGGTAGGGGGGGAGGGTGAAGGACGGAGTGGGAAAAAGGCAGTGCATTGACATTTGCTCGTCTATTTTTTGAATAATCCTAGGTCAAATTCGTCGAGCTTGACGCGGAGGTCTCCATCAACGACGTTCAGTCCGGGGCCCCCTGGGGTCTTGCACGCATTTCACACCGCGCCAAACTCGATGCCAACACGAAGGACAAGTACATCTACGACGCCAACAGCGGCAATGGCGTGACCGCCTATGTTATTGACACCGGTGTGTACATTCAGCACCCCGAGTTCCAAGGCCGCGCCCGCTGGGGTGCCACCTTTGCCTCGGACGGTAACACTGACGGACACGGCCATGGTACCCACGTGGCCGGCACGATTGCTTCCAAGACCTACGGTGTTGCCAAGAAGGCCAGCATCGTTGCAGTGAAGGTGCTTAACGCGCAGGGCAGTGGCACCAACAGTGACGTGATTGCTGGAATCAACTGGGCCGCGAATGACTCGAAGAAGAACAAGAAACACACCTCGGTTGCCAACATGTCGCTTGGTGGTGGTGCCTCCACCGCCGTCGACAACGCCGTCAACAGCGCCGTCGATGCTGGTCTTAGCATTGTGGTTGCCGCCGGTAACAACAATGGTGATGCCTGCAACAACTCCCCAGCTCGTGCTTCCAAGGCCGTCACCGTTGCCGCCTCAGACGTCAATGACAAGAAGGCCAGCTTCAGCAATTACGGTCGCTGCGTCCACATTATCGGCCCTGGTGTAAATGTCCTCTCGACCTGGAAGAACGGTGGCACCAACACCATCTCCGGAACCTCTATGGCCTCTCCTCACATTGCTGGTTTGGCCGCCCATTTCCTTTCCCAGCAGCCCCGTGACCCCATCGCTCTCCGCACCTTCTTGCAGCAGGTAAGGGACCCAGCAAAACCCCTCTAGGATTCGCTCTCTCTAACTGTGCATTTTTTTTTTGAAAAGGTCGCGACTAAGGACGCAATCTCCGGCTTCCCCGCTGGTACTCCCAACCTCCTAGGCTACAACAACAACGGAGCCGCCGCTGCTGCCTAAATTATATCTAATTTCACTTTCTTGTGCTCTTGATTGCTTGCTCTAGTAAAACAAACATGTATACGAGAGTTGATCTCCCTATTTTATCTAGTGTATTTCTCTATTGTTGACACCTTCGCAAAAATCAATAAAACGAGGTGGTTGATTTAATAACGGATGTTGCTTTCATTCTGCCCTTACCTTTTGAAAATCACTCTTAACCTTCACATTTCTTTTCGCCTGCGTCTACACCACGGCCACTATTTATATCAGTGCCCTTCCGTTCCGAATTACATGGTGATTTAGTGTTAGAATTAATTTTATTTTGGAGCATCATGGGAAGTAAAACAAAAGAGAGTATGAAATGGAATGATCACCCATTGGATATACTTTAATATAGGTTGATCTGCAGACGCACCGCTATTAATGGATATGCCATTAGATAATAGATAATAGATCAGATATCAATAACTTGGTATTTCATTTTCATAGACACATTTTATATGACTTGTTTTGTCCCGGCGGATACTCGAACCAGGGCAATATTGCAGCCGAAGAGGATGAATGCAATAAAGCAAGGAGCCAGGTATGAAGCGGTAGTCTTGGCGTGAAACTATTCGACAGACAATAGCACTCTTTCCAAGTATGTGAGTGTATTAGCCTCGAGCCAGTGCAATGTACACTACGGCTGCAGAGTGCTATTGTGTTTAGCTCCATATCAATTGTGCAGTATGGCTCAAGTGTAAGTCAAAGTGTGGCAATTGCTCCCAATATGGGAAATAGAATGAGTCAGTGTGCTCTGAAAATGTCTAGGCTAATTTTCTGTGTAAATGAAATGTAAAGTTCATTTTTCGTGACATGGAGTTTTAATTAAATAAAGGAGTATGAGAAATAGACCAAGTTATCTTCTAGTAAAGACTTTAAAGACCATTCTTGAGCTTGGTAGTGTTAAAGTTCGAAAAGGGAGAAGCAACCACCAATGCTAAAAAACGCAATTCATGTCCCAAATAATGCCGCCGACGATCTACCCGTATAACGCAATTGCATTGCCTCTTCTGTAGACGTTCCCAGAGCGGATGAACTTTCCTGCCAAAAGAACCAAAATACGCATCATATCTCGGGTATTCCAGTGGCTTCATCTCGTGCAGTGGATTTCGCCCCGCCCTCACCCGGTGGAACCATGCGGTCGTCTATCTAATGTACACCAACTTGAGAGAAGTTTTTGAAGAATTGGCGATATTTCAAATAATGGCTCCCTTGACTCGAGCGTCTTCTGGCCATAAAGAACAATTTGTGCGATAGTGCCTTCAATATCCTAGCCATGGAAATGGTCAGGACCAAACAAATTTAAATAGCCTGCATGCAGCCTATTCAACCTTCACTTCAATACCATTGATGTTTGTATAATCTGAGCCTATTGTAATTGCGACGAGTTTGCGGAGATCATGGGTTGCCATTTAGTACCCAATGATGCCATGGGATAATTATACTAAGGTCTTTAGGTGATTTGTTAAGCTTATGTAAATCGGAAAAAGTTCTTGTCAGACGGTTTTTCTAGGCTGCCGTGCTTTCTCATTATATTGTACTGTAATTGCTATGGGCTCTCTGTTATTCTGTCTTTAATTTTTCTACCAACGAAATGCTCACTCGTAGCGGGATCTGTTTTAATTTTGGGAGCCAACTGCAAACGCAATCTATAACCTAAGAATTGGCTCAGAGGATGCCGTGTTTTAGTCGCTTTCAAGTTTGAGCTCACTCGGTTTAAACAGTGTCATTTGCCTTTGGTTGTGACCATTACTTGATTGCCCCTCCTTTAACCTCAAAAGGCTGACCTCGGTAACTGACTAATGAACATGCCAACTCGACGCTTCCTTGCGCGACCCCGTATTACCAGCCAAACCTTTTGTCATGTGCCCTAGTTTTAATGTGGCAGCACCACAACAAATATTACACATCGCGTTTTAAAGGGTAGAGAATTTGGTAAGCAAACCTAAATGTTTTCGTAAGTGTTCCCTTGGTTCAAATGCACTGTAAAATTTATCCCTGGTTATGGTAAGTTTGTGATCAAATATTATTCCTCGGAATAATCCTTCAAACCTCAATTAAGGTTCTATACCTCCACGAATCTCCGTTAGTAATGGAAAATAGGTCAAGCCTCAAGTCCCGCCATGGAGGTGAGATAACAAAAGAGTTAGCCATGACCCATACTGGGTTTTCTCCTTCAGCTATAGATCGACTATATAAATGACGGCACACACTACCGTTTTCTGCGATTCATCATACCCCTTCCTAATTTTTCCCTCGCCGACCTCAACCCCCACTCCTTAATAAAATACCCTCTTCTTAATGGCTTTCAAGGCTATTATCTTCAACTGCGTGTTAGCCCTGTCGCTGGCCTCAGCCTTGGCTGCTTCCCCCCAGGAGGCCCAAGTCGAGGGAAATCTTGCGCCCCTTTTGAAACCGTTTTCAGCGGAGAAGCTGATTGAGGATCACTACATTGTGGTTTTGAAGGAGGATAAGGCCGACAAGGTCGAGATTAAGGATCAGGCCATCAAAGCCGGTGTCAAGCATGTTTTCGGAATCAGGAACTTCAAAGGGTATGCGGGTAAATTTGACGCAAACACCCTAAAGAAGATTCGCCAGGACCCAAATGTAAGCTTTAGGCTATTGGTCACAAAAAATAGAGTTCGTGTTGATGAATCTTTCTCCAGGTGAAATATGTCGAGCACGATGGGATCGCAACCAGGGGCGAGATCAAGACCCAGACCGGTGCTCCCTGGGGGCTGGCGCGGGTTTCCCATCGCAGTCGCCTCAACGATAACACCGAGGACAAATATATCTACGATTCTCAGTGCGGGGAAGGAATTACGGCTTACGTCCTTGGTAAGCGATAGTTGATCTGAGCAAATTCGTTCTCCAATAAAGCCCCGCTAATCTTGAATAAATATTAGACACTGGGATCTTAACGAGCCATCCCGAATTCGAAGGCCGTGCTCGCTGGGGAGCAACCTTTGCCCCCGATGGGGACAGGGATTTGAATGGCCACGGTACCCATGTTGCTGGTACAATTGGGTCCAAGACTTATGGTGTCGCGAAAAAAGTCAAGCTGGTTGCCGTAAAGGTACTTGATAAAAACGGCTCGGGATCTTGGAGGTAAAGTGGTCTTTCGGATGTTTTGAATTTTTGAGAACTAGAAAGTTCATTTTTCACTTCTGAAATAGCAATATTATTGCCGGGGTTAACTGGGCTGCTAACGACCAAAAGGTAATTTATTTCCAAGACATAACCCAACAATGCAGTTGAATATGTATCTCTATTTATTTCCAGAATAACAAAAAGTATTCATCCGTCGCCAACATGTCGATTCAGGGTGGAAAGACAAATGCACTCAATGATGCTGTGAACAATGTAGGTGCTAAACCCTCCCCCCCCCCCCTCCAACACTCCCTTCCTAAACAAAGTGCAATTTGCGCTCTAGGCTGTCGATGCGGGTCTTGCTATGATTGTGTGCTCCGGCAACTACAACGATGATGCGTGCAAATATTCTCCCGCCAGTGCGGACAAGGGAACTTGTGTTGCCGCTTCAGATATTAATGACAAAAAGGCCTCTTTCAGCAATTATGGGTCCTGTGTAGATGTCGTTGGCCCTGGAGTCAATATTTTGTCCACCTGGAACGACGGTAGAACCAAATACGAATCTGGATGCTCTATGGCCACTCCCCATGTGGCAGGACTTGCTGCTTGCTTCCTGACTCAAAAGCCGATTGACCCGTTGGCACTTCGTTCGCTCCTGAAACAGGTATGGAACTAGGCCAACTTATAAGGACTCCGTATTACGGCTCATAACCAGTGACTCTTGAATAGGTTGCGACCAAGAATGCGCTCAGCGGTTTCAACTCCGCTACTCCTAATCTACTTGTTTTCAACAATGTGACCAACAATGCCCTGGCTCTCTAAGCTCAGCTATTGACGGATGCCGATGATTCCTTCTTGTAATCGCCTGGGAAGCGGCAGAGAGTCCTTTAACCGTTACTAGTGCCTTAATATCAGCTCTATTATATAAATACCATATTTTTGTAGCTTTTCTTAGTTTCAAAATTGTATTAGAATGTATCGTAATAAGATGGTGAGCATTCTTTGTTCTGCCCCCACTTCTTCTCACTAGAAATAATCTGCTGGCAGAAGCCAGTTTCTTAATCGTTGACCATGAATTCTAAAGACAGTTCGAGATACTTCTTATCGTTCCCGAGGATGCTTCCCCAAAACTTTTATGCGTTCCACACAACACAGATGACCACTCCTAATTGAAGCTTGACAGAAACGAGCATTCCGCTCTTACAAATCGGTTATGGAAAAAATGGGTTGACGTGAATATAGTTTCCACGAAGGCTTAACATCTAATGGAAAAGATGTACCCTGGATCTAAGAAAGAGTAAGCTCGAATTTAGTAAGCACAAAAGAGAGATGTCGTAATTAGTCTCACATTCGCTCCTAAAGAGAAGAAGAGTCACCAATAACTTCTATTTGGAGAGGAGGCCTACCGGTGAGAATATTAGGGGGCACTTAGTATTATGTGATATTGTGGAGTGACATGTATACCGGCATGAAGGCAACATGGATGTTGGAGAGGAGGAAATAGAAACCTTTTGATTATGTTGCTATTATAGTTTATTGCATTTAATTCAAAAATATTTAAAAAATTGATATATAAGCTATCGTCCCCATCCCATTTCAAGGCCTAACCCTTCGTTAAGCACCCACTCTATCCTTATCTTCACTCTAACATTTGATAGCACTTTGTAATGCTCGTCAAATCTATTTTGGGCAATTGCCTAGTGGCAATATTTATCTCGGCCGCCTTAGCGATACCCGCTCAACAAGCTGAGGAGGAGGCTAATATGGCTCCCCTCATAGTTCCGACGAGCGAGAAAAAGAGCTTGATTCAAGATAGCTATATTGTGGTGCTGCATCCCGACAAAGTCGATAAAGTCGAGATCAAGGACCAGGCTATCAAGTCTGGAATCAAACACATATACGAGCTTCAGGACTTCAAGGGATATGCCGGCAAGTTTGATGCAGAGGTTCTGAAAAAAATTCGCAAGGACCCGAGGGTAAGATCCCAATCCCAAACCCATTTACGACTATAAACCCCCAGTTTGATACGAAATCGTTATTGTCTAGGTAAAATACGTGGAGCACGACTTTGAGTTTTCTGGGGGCGAAATCTTGACTCAAAACAACGCGCCTTGGGGGCTGGCGCGGGTATCCCATCGCCCAAAACTCAATGATACCACCAATAGCAAATATATCTATGACTCTCGCTGCGGAGAAGGAGTCACAGCCTATGTTATCGGTACTTTATATAAGACCATTTTATGAAGGTTTATATTGACACGTCTACTACATAGATTCTGGTATCTATACAAGCCACCCTGAATTTGAAGGTCGTGCTCGTTGGGGTGCAACCTTTGCCCCGGATGGTGACAAAGATCTAAATGGTCATGGTACCCATGTCGCTGGTACAATTGGGTCCAAGACTTATGGTGTTGCAAAAAAAGTCAAACTTGTTGCAGTCAAAGTGTTGAATGCCAGGAACACTGGTTCGAACAGGTAGTTTTATTGTGCTAAATGGAGTTCATTATGTTCCTTAAACTATTTTGTATGCAGCAATATTATTGCCGGAGTCAATTGGGCTGCCAAAGATCAAAAGGTAAATCATTTCCTAGACATGACGCAACAACGCAGTTGAAAAAGTTTTGTCTGTTATTTCCAGAATAACAAAAAGTATTCGTCCGTCGCCAACATGTCGATTCAGGGTGGCAAGTCGCCTGCGCTTAATGACGCTGTGAACAATGTAAGTGTTAAGCTCCCTCCCTAATAACTTGCAATTGCCTGCCTGAATAAAGTACATTTGTCTAGGCTGTCAGGGAGGGTCTTGCTATGATTGTGTGCTCCGGCAACTACAACAATAATGCTTGCAATTATTCTCCCGCCAGTGCTGTAAATGGAACTTGCGTTGCCGCTACAGACATAAATGACAAAAAGGCCTCTTTCAGCAACTATGGGCCCTGTGTACATATCCATGGCCCTGGAGTCGATATCCTCTCCACCTGGAACAACGGTGGTACGAGAAAAAGTTCTGGATGCTCCATGGCCACTCCTCATGTAACTGGGGTAGCCGCTTGCTTCCTGACTCAAAAACCGATAGACCCATTGGCGCTTCGCTCGCTCTTGAAAGAGGTATGGAATTAGGCTAATTTATGAGGACTTTATTTGGTAGTTCATAGCGATCGTTTCTTCAATAGGTTGCGACCAGACTCCCTAACCCAGACTTCCCCCCCAATACTACTAATCTAATGGTTTTCAACAACGTGACTGCCGCCGCTCTAGCAGTCTAAACTTAGCGAGCCACGAGTGCTTTGCAGTTAGTTTTCAACAAGTATATTTGGAAGAGTACTATTGAGTCGTAATCTTTTGAGCCACATTTTATCAAAATATATATCGTATTTATATAGCAGAATGTATTGCTGTGCCATATTGTTGTTGTCAGCCCACAATACGGTTCCGAAAAGTTAAATGCCCATTGAACATCCCCCAGATTCCATGAATCTATTAAAATTTTAAGAGTGCTATGACAAAGAATTAGGGAGATAGTTTTGTGTTAGTCTGCACGGCATAGATCTTTGGTGAGCTG
This sequence comes from Calcarisporiella thermophila, assembly GCF_041956535.1. Taxonomy (NCBI): domain Eukaryota; kingdom Fungi; phylum Calcarisporiellomycota; class Calcarisporiellomycetes; order Calcarisporiellales; family Calcarisporiellaceae; genus Calcarisporiella; species Calcarisporiella thermophila. The sequence continues at coordinate 429,648 of NW_027192193.1, forward strand.
ATTTTAAAAGTCAAATTCAGAGTTTCTGTGATCAATGATAGACACTTATTATTATTAATCGCATTTCAATGTCAAAAATTCATATAAAGTTAATAATATTAAAGGGGAACACTGGAATTCGGATGTAAACACATAACTTTATTGGTAGTGATCCTTAATAGTTTCTTGTGAACCGACTTTAAAACAAGATGGAAACAATGTCTCTTTACGATAGGCAGGTAAAAAAGTTAGAGCAACTCATCCTATGCTGTACTCGTAAGCATGCAATTTTGGGTATGCTGAGTGTATTACATCGAGCTATCGTCTGAAAATGTGATCAAGTTATGTATATAAAATGTGAGATCGTTAAAATTGGATAAAAGTAAACCTCTATCTATCTATTTAGCATGTATCTAATCTCTTCATGCTAAAGCAGCTATGGAGAAATATTCACGCCAATTTCGTATCAGCCTGCGAAGAAAAGTTAAGCAGTAATATTTTGCTCACTCTTGGGAGAAATAACGTGCTATACTGTACAGGACGCGCGCAGCACTCTTGTCATAGGAGATACAAGCTACTCAAGCGCTAAGTAAGCCAGCTTTGTTGTTGGCAATGAATTAAGAAAATTATCATGCGAAATATATGAATCTTGGCACTCTGTTTTTCAAGGTGTGTAAAGTTTAAATTGGACATCTCAAGAGCAAAGAACAAATTAAAGTATAACATTGAACATTACAAAATTTGGGCTTTTAATTAATAGCTACAGCGAAATTTCATGCATCTTTTGCCATTCAGTAGTTGTCAAGAAGAAAAAGCTCATTACTTAATCAGCCAGCGAGCAATATTGAGAGATAATGCTTAATTAAAAAAAGCTTCGCTTAGTTGGACTCGCACGCTATCTTGTTTATTGATGCAGACTTTGCCCCACTAGTGGCTGCTGAAGAATTTCAACATTTCAAAAAAAAAAAATATCTGTAATTATTCGACTTGCGTTATGGGAAAACCCGTTTAGGCCATAGGGGCTCTGACATTAACATTCTGGGCTGAATTCAGAAATTAGGAGGGCTACAATGTGAATCGGGGCCGCATTGCATTCTAATTGGATATATGAAGTGACACGAAAATTATTATGGGAACCTTCACGGTTACTACCTCTATCACTGGTTTGGCTGCGTGCCTTCAAACTGAGAGCCTAGTGGATCTTTATGCCCTGGCTAATTTTCTTCAAACGAGTGTATGTCCACAGAAAATGGATTCCATTTACGCAAAGGGCTGTTCATATTTCGTGAGAACTCGTTAGCATTCTGAGTTGCGCTAAAATAATATCTGATTCACAATTTTGCAATCAGAGCTATTCTAATATATGAGAATTTGGGTTTTTCCTTCCGGCCACTCAATCCGTAATTAGTAACCCGTAAATCCTTTATTGAAGATTGAGAGTTTGCCACAATTTATTTTTGTAGTCAACTTATTACTCACACATGAACAGAGATTAAGCATACTCGACGAGTACCCCCAGTGCCTCTTTTCTTAGTTACTGACTCCAACCGATTCGGATTCTCGACCGTTCACACTTCATCCGATGTAGTTTGGCTGCTGTTGAAATTCAAAGTGCGATCATGATTGATAAACATTTTGCTATTGAAGTCACACTCTTTAGCCCATGTTTGAACGCTAAAACTCTGTAGTGGTGTACGGTTAGACTAAGACGACAGCTCATCCACTTGTGTATACGCGGGATTTCGGATATCTTTGAACACTTCGGGCTGGAACTAGAATGGGAATTCCCAAAGGATTGTAAAAGCTTTGAAATGTTTATCCGGACTTGATGGCCTTATCGAGTCCCGTAAGGCAATTAACGGGTGCTCTGGCGGTGGGTCCTTCTTAAGGAAACAGCGGTAGGAGTTGAGCTAGAGTGCTTGAATACTAAGCGGACGTGTGAATTAATGATAGCGGCGAACATTGGCGTGAGAGTGAGAAATTTGGAAAGAAATGTGTTCAGATCACGTGCATTCCGATCTCAGTTAGGGGTGCTTTCAATTTCCGTCTCTACAACACAGCTCGTATTTCTCCGCAAAATATACAGTTTATTCTTCCTTCGGGCGATGGAGGGAGAAAAAGAAAAAAATCATCAAAGCTTCCAGTTCAAAAAAAAAATTTACCAAGTGATTACAAAAAAAAAGAGGAAGAGAAATAAATACTTGCATCATTTAAGATATAATTAAAAGACAACGAAAAGAAGTTAGAGAAAGAAAAACAGATGGTTTGAAATGTGTGTGGGTATTATATAAAAGAAAAGAATCCCAATTGAAATATTAATTATTTAAATAAGCTAAAACCTAAATAACAAAAAAGAGGACCTGCCGAAGAAAGGAAAAAAAGAAAATAACGAATGCTCATCACCATTGTTCTATTCCAAACACCATCCCCATATTGTTCTCTTGTGGAGCATCAGGAGAGGATGGGACAGACCATTGAGTCTGATCAAGGAACCAGTCATTCCACATGGGAGGTTCAGGCTTCGGAAGAAGCAGCGGTTTTGATGGCATGGAGGCTGCCCGACGAGCACGTACAGATTCGAACTGGCCGCTGCTGTTCTGGCCATTTGCATCAACATTCAGTGCCTGTTCTGTGGAGCTCTTATTGGGTACGCTCTCGTTCTCTTCATCTCCATGTGCACTAATATCGGTTTTATCAGTATCTTGCTGTGCGACGGAGGGAGTCGACGGACAGCTGGAGCGTCTACCCTCTTCCTCAAACTCCTCCAACCCCTCTTCTCCAGAGCCAGATATACCCATATCGCTCAACGATTGCATCTTCCTGGATTTTTTGTGAAGCTGCTTCATCTTCGCACGCTTGTTCTGAAACCAGATCTGCACTGACCGAGGGGGCAAGTCCAGGTGCCTAGCGATATGCAATCGAAGCTGGGTGTTTGGGCTTGGGTTAGCAGCGAAAATCTCTTGTAATATAGCAAGCTGCTCGGGGGTTGTGCGAGTGCGTTTGCGAGATTTCGTGACTCCGGCTACGGTATGAGGCAGTGATTGATGCTGGGAGAAGAAGTAGGGCAAGTGAGGGGTAGAGGGCGGATATGTGAAGTGTTGATAGTAGGGAGGGGGGGTCGTTGGCGTAGGAGGATGGGCATAGATATTGGCGGTTAAGGGAGTGGGGGGGGTATAGGGCATGGGATCGACTAGTTTGGAGGGGATCTCGCATGGAGTAGGCATCTCAAGAGGAGGAGTGGTGGGCCAGGTAGCAGGCATCATCTGCCTGCCAGAGTCACTAAAGTATGAAAACGGATCCATGCACTCTCGCCCCATATGTGGAGGGGGCGCTATGGTAGCGGGCAAGATGGTAGGAAAAGCTTGCATTGTGATAGTGGAGGAGAAGTATTTAGAGTTGATCAGAATTGTGTCGATCAATTGCTACGACTGAGAAAAAGGTTTATTGTATAATTAGGCGACGAGAGAGAATATAATTTATACGAATTTTTTTTACGAGAAAAAAAACGCAAAGATAGAAGGAAAAAAGGTCCCTTATAAAATGTTTCGCAAGTCTAAATTTCGATACCGCCGCTTCGGCCATCCTCCTAACCCAGAAATTGGGAGAATATTGTAAGAATAGGGAGTGTGTATTTGAAGCAAGGATTTGATGGCGGCAAATAGAGGACGCTTGTGCTGCGTAATACAATCGACTTGGGGCCACCGTCACTGTATCACCCTCCAATAAAGTGGGAGGTATTGGCTTTTTTTATGAGAAGCAAGGTTTCAGGTTTGGGTTTAATAGGTCCTCCTCCCATTGATTGCTTTTTAGCTATGTATTTCTTTCATATGTCATCACACCGTTTGGTTGATGCGTGAATAGAGCCACGCTTTTTTTTTCCTGCGCTTTATTTTTTTAGACTGGAGGTGATTTTCGAGTGAGTTTGAGTAAAAAGCGAAAGACCCTTGTTGCACACTTGATCACTTGTCCTCAAGCTTGAGAAAAGTGCCAAGTACAGATGAATATAAAACATCCAAAATATCTCGAATCATGTAGGCGAACGGATAACCCCGACAGTGGAAGTTTAGGTGGGTTCGTGGACGGTTGCTCTAATATTTTAGTGATCGAGTAACACAATTTCAGGAGAAAGTTGAAAGACAGGGGAGAAGAAAGAGGAAGGCGAGGTTGATCTGTGCGAAGCCAAGATCCATGTCAACCGCGCATCTCTGTTAAAGGAATAAAGGCCGTAGGAGCCTCAATGGCACGGGGGAGCGAGAGTCTAGACTCGTGGGCTGATTCGATTTTGCTTAAGCTGATGAAATTCTTGACGAATCTGAAACCGTCTGGTATTCAAAGGAGGAAAAAAATTTGAATGGCAGAAACCAGCCGAGGAAGGGGCCTTGAGACATTGACTCTACTACCTACATGCTTTTTTTTCCTGTTACCAATGGGTGTCGTGCCGTTGTTTTGCGGTGAAATTGGATTGCAGACCTTCAGCTTGTTTCATTAAACTTGTCTTTGTCATGATTTTTTACTTTAGTGATTCATTTTCGTTACGCATCGTTCTTTTGGCTGCATGATTTCAAGGTGTGAATTGGAGATCCCACGAGGCTAGCGCAGGCATGCGTGCGTCATATGAAAGGAAGCAATTCCGCCGACTCCAAGCCATTTTTTCTTTATGTAGGTCCGCTTTCATTGCCGCCCTTCAGGGGAGCCGCCGTCTCGTGAGAAGGTTGAATCATTCCTTCCAAATTCAATGGCCCCTAAGCAAGAAATTTCATATGCATTGGCCACGCAAACTCAAAATTATTGACCAATTCTACCAGTGGGCAGTAGCGATCCAATCCTTTCCTCTCAATGCTCCACTCTCCGGGGTTATTAGACCGGCCGTGCTTGTTAGCTCTAATTTACGCACGATCTTTTTAGATGAAAAGCACCAATCTCTTGCAGAAGGGAAGATTAGGCAATAAATAAAGCGAGAGCAAGATTAATATTAACAAAGTTCACGGGCAGTAGAGGAGGGGAGGAGAGGAGGGGGGGGGGGGTAAATCAAGCCAATAAATGAAAAAATGCTAGAATAAATAACAAGGATAATTTCAATGTATAGAAATTAGAGAGGATATAAACTTCTCAATATAAAACAAGCATTATGTGTATGTAACATGTGTAAAGGACTGGCTCAGAGCCGGCTATCACTAACTCTATTCTTCCAACTCTTCGATTCCATCCGTCGCATGGCATTGGTATCCCTAAGAAAATCGCAAGGGAAGAATTAAGCACTCAATCCATCTTCACAATCGTCAATTTTATTCTCATTACCTTGGGCTCTATAGAAGCAACGCAACTAAAGAATTGAATCGGACCTAGTCCTTTCTTATTTGGCGGATTCCACTTGAGTGTCAATTGTGGTCCGATTGGCTCATCGGTCGTTGTCACTAGTGCGGCACCATTATTCTCACCTTGACATCCATCCACAGTGGCAAATCCATCTCCAGGAACTTCCCAAACCCCAACATGCTCAAGAGTGAGGGTAGTTGCGATGATAACGAGATGATTGAACTGACGCTTGCCCCCATCGATAATAATGGGGACTGCTGGGCCTCCTGGTTGCCACTTATTGTAAGGGAGTGTTACACTCCACGTAACTCCAAGATCCATCTGAGCACCAAAATATTTCTTCGCATCCATAGTTGTTACATCTAAATTCAATATAATAATAAGAAACCGAATCACAGTGAGCCAAAAATCTTACATTCTAAGTTCTATTCCTACCTGCATTACAAGTGTCTGCCATATTCAGTCGATTTGTGCCAATAGTGGTATTAAGAAGAGGAGCAGCAAAACATAGCTGGAAGCAAAATACCAGTAAAATGTATTTTAACATTGTGGAATGATGTGCTAAGGATAGTAAGGCAATAACCAAAACTGAGTATTGAGAGCCTTCTCTTATATTACTGTCGAGCTGTCTAACCTAAAAATATACACAATCCGTGTAACACAGCCGTGTCCTATCATTGCTTTTGCCAAGCAGGTTGGTGGCTTGTCCTCCTGCCTTATTCTATTTTTATTTTGAAAAGTGACACCAGCTGGGCCCTATTCCTCTAAATAACCCCGTTATTTACCAACAGTTTTAAGTATGGAATTAAGTCACTCTGGATTTGTGATCCGAGAACAGAAGGAGTCGGCTAGTAGAGAGCTATCTGCGCAATATGTCACTGGTCCTCCATGGATTCATTAAAATTAAAAATAGATAATTAAAGAGCCGAAGCTTCGGGTTTGTTGTCGCCCGGTTTCTCAGATATCCGAGCCTCTTTTTCCTTAATATATTATTCCAGGTCGATCGGGCTTGGATACAAACTCGGTATAAATCAAAAATAGCTTCCTCCCTCCCTTTTTCGGTGAAGAGTTGATGTCATGAAGCTGTTTTTAGAGTTGTCCGGTTTATAATAGCTTCTAACCTATTCTTGTCCTGAGATAAAACTACTGTAGTAAATGCTATAGAGCACAGGGTAATGTGGGAACACTTCTCATACTACTATTGATGTTCTTCCTCCGACCAGCAGAGAACTTCAGATGTGAATAATTTACCTATCGGTCCGCCAATATCGAAATGTATACCTCTCGTTATCATGACATTCTAACGAAGATGCTGATTGTATCTATTCAACACAGCCGAATTCTGTTTACAAATTGTATTGATTAAAGTCAACTGAAAACCACTATATCAACATGTCTCTCCTTAAGCAAGTATAATAGGCCTTCCCCCTTTCTCTTCTCTAGTTGTCTGTTACGTACCACAATTCTTTTTCTACGCTATATGTCATGGAAGATGGAGAGTTGTCTCTATGAGGCGTATCGTATTTTACAACGGGCTAAAAATTTTAACGGATTTAAGCCATACTTTATACTAAGGTCTTCTAGACAAATGAAGTCCGGCTTATTGCCATAATCCAAGTATTGCATCGGAACACTCAAAATTTTGAAGCTTTCCCAGTCCCTCTCAAAATGGAATCCAAGAACCTAGGCATTTTTACTGGTTAAAATATATTGCCAAATATACTAAAGGATATTATATTAAAATTTTAAGTGCAATGTTCTCAGTGCTAATGAAAATGCTTGGCTTCTGCGGAATGCATTAAAAATAAAGAGAGAGATAACAAATTAATAGAAAATAAGAGCACCAAACGAAAATAGAGCTATAAGAATGGTGTTTCTTTCTAAAAAGTCTCCTCCTCATCTTGTTCACCTTCAACCGGAGGCTCAAAACCCTCCTCTGTGTTATAAAGGATAGCTTGAATTTCGGCAAGGGTTTGCGAGGAAGGATCCGCCTCGAGCTGCTGCTGCACAATAACCTCGATCTGACGTAATTTTCCAAAATAGAAGTCGCGCTCGTTCTCGAGGCTCTCCGAAGTGAGCTTTAAATCATCGAGCTGTGCGCTGAGCTCTTCTATCATTCGCATGGACTGTTGTGAGTCGGCCCTGGAGCCTGGCGCAGAAGTTCTTCCAGCGGCCGTTACAAGCCCACGGCTAGCTTGACGCGTGGCTATAAAATTATAATAGCTGTGACATTTAGAGAAGATATTTTTTATAGTAAACCAAGTATCGAGCACATACCACCGGCGCCATTCCGAGACGTGGGTCGACCTGCCACAGGTTTCACATCTTGAACTCCTTGTCCTTTTCTTCTTGCGAACGCGTCGTACTCTCCACCAGGATAGAATTGATCCCAATATCGCTTGATCCATTGAAGAAATTCAAGATTATCTTGCATCTTGCATTTCACGAGACGGTCTATTGGAATAGGCTAGATATATCTATTAGATGTTGTGATTGCATCCCATTAGATGAATAATACCTTATCTATCTTATGCTTGTCAAATGCGCGCTGCAATACTTTGAAATTGTCCAGAAATTCGTATTCATGTTTAGTCGTGAATTTGATCTTGTTCATGGGAAGGTCACCGTAGATGGAATCGATGATCTGGCAGTAGGCGGCACCTATATAGAAACACATTTTTACGCGTCATCAGTGGTGATCGAAAAAGCAATTTGGTTTGGGCAGTATTACCGGTTCCGCATTGTTCAATCTTTGAATAATTCAGTTGGAGTAGATTGTTTAGCCATTGCAATAGTTCTGTTCGCGATTCCCCCATGGTAGATGATTAAAAAAGTTCTTTCTGGTATTTTTTTGTGCGCCCCTAGTGAGACTGTCGAGAGTGTGGAATTCAAATCCAAATTTTTCAGCTGCACGGAGCTGTATCTCTCGTAATCCGACTAATTTAACAGCTGGGTTTTTGCCTCTGTTTCATATTTTTCTTTGCTTCCTCTTCTTTCATCGTTCCTTTCTTTTTCGATTTCGCTCTGGAAGTCATCGGAAAGAGTAAAGACAAAGAAAGAAAAGGGCTAAGAAAAGAAAGCAGGCAAAAGAAAAACCATCTCATTCCTATATTTTACGATTAATGACGCGCTCTGCACACTCCCAATATTGAAGGAGACCCGAGCCGCAATATATATACATATCATTGTTTAGAGCTAGGCAAACTCTTCTTTTCCCCTTCTTTCTTCCCGCCTATGTCTACTTCATTGCTCCCTGATAATGAGCTAAATTCTGCCGAGAAGCCACAGCCGCAAGCTAACGAAAATGTTCAGGCAATATTCGACTCTCCTGTTACCGAACGCCAGGCCATTTCTCCTCTGCCCCCACCACCCTATTCACCGGTTCCCGAGGCAGGGGATCGCCTGGTATTGGAAATAAATGGAACTGAAAAAATCAATCATTTGGAGGATATGGTCTCCTCGATGCGCACTGTGCTAACAGACCAAGCGTGTGCAATGAACGAGCTAAATTCTCAGTTATCAGAGTAAGCCATTATTTTAGTTGTTTGATATTGCTGAGCATAGTTATTAAGATGTTATTTCATTTAAAGTATCCATTCCTTACTGTCCAAACTTGAATTTTGCCGTGATCATAAGCGGGAAAATTTTCAAAGTTCAGGAGATACGTGTTGCTCAAAACTACATTCTCCCGTGTCAGCCCCACTAGCTTTCTCGTCCCTACTGCAGCACGACAAAAGCGAACAGGATTCGTTATTAGCGGGAAACGATAATGAGTCATCTGACGATGAAGTCTACTCGAGGATTTGCAACCAATTAGATTCACTCATCTTAGATGCTCACAAATCCCTTCAAGAAGGTCCATCATCTTTTTCTCACGATGATGTTACTCCGGTGGATTGGAGAGGAGGCTCATCAAGTGACTTTCGCGTTCTGCGTGAGAATCACTGTGCCCTCGTTAACTCGATTCGACGCGTGGATTCGAGTCTGCGTACAGTGGATCGCTTGACTCGAGAATTAACCATTCCCGGCGCAGAGGATGAATCACTATTGTCAGCTCCCTGTGAGGACAAAGGAGAGACAGTAAATGCTAAACGAGTAGTTCGCGCACGTCGAAGAGTGGAGTTTCGCCGTATACCTCCCGCCTCCCCTCAGCCACACTATCAGCGGACACAAAGGCCAGCATTCGTGGAGTCGAGGGAGCAGCAGCACACTGGGTGGCTGTTTGTTAGTCTAGTTTGTTGGACACTTGTGCTTACGTTGAGCGGGCTACTATTTAACTCGTGGCAAGTGGAGTTGGTACGGGAGCGAATTATGCGCTTGGTGCTACAGGCTGCTTCGGCAAGTGGAAAGCAGTTGACGGTGACGGCTCGAGGGGAGAGGAAGTTATTGAGAGCGGCAGATGCCACTGATGCAGACGAATGGGTGGATATTTCTAAACCCATGGAGGCCGCAAACGTGCATTTAGCCCAGGTGCGGAATTTGCGAAGGCCCCTCCTAAAACATAGATCGATTCCCCGCCTTCGGCGCCAGCTGTTACTTATGTCTGCGGGAACCACGCCAAAAATGAATACCTCAGGGAGAGAGCGCTACCGTGGTGCCAATGCGCCAGATAATTCCCCTTCTACTATGGCGAAGAGAAGAAGACTCTCAATATAGCGCTATGAATTATTCTCTTGTATTATGCTCGCTTTAAAATCTAGTTACTACCGCTTTTAACTGTACATTTTCCCCCCTTTTCGTCCTAATACCACCCTACAATTATCTGCTGCACTTTCTTTCCCGTTGATATTGAGATTGAATGTCTTCGTTTCAATACGCTTGGTTATTTTCTTTTGACTGACTTTTTTGTTAACTGTTGCCCAGTGTTTTTATGGCTATAAACGTAATAGTCAAGATAATAGAATAAACGAGATTGAATCCAAAACACAGGGGCTACACAGATTCTGAAATCGTTTTTTTTTTTTGCCGCCAAATTTATCAATTTTGCCTTTTATTAATTGATTTTAAATTTTTCTCGCGGCCACACTAGTTTCTTCTTTCTTCACGCACAAAGCGGCATTAACCATTTTTCAAGTTCACTCATAGTCTTTTATACTAATCTGCTTTAGCTTGTATTATTTTATGTTAATTGAAGTAACATCCAAAAATGACAGACATTCATTCTCATACTTTACCTGTCCATAGTCCCAAAACGGCAGCGACCGGGGTTAATGACATGACCGCCTCCGAATCCATTGGCCCCAATAACACCTCCAAACTCGAATTGCAGCAACAGGAAGCGAAACAGCAACCAGGGATAATGCGGGACGCCAACTCCACGGTGGCGCTGGAGGGAAATGAGTCCGAGGAAGACGAGCTGAGCCTAAATCACCAACGGGGCAATGGGCTGAACTCAGGATTGACAGCTTCTGCTGCAGGCGATGTCGGGACAAAAAACGAATTTGCCAACCGTCGTAGCGGAAAAGTGTTTAGCGAGGGCCAATATGTACCCCCTCCTCTTGACGCCGACAAATCAGTGGCATTAGAATCGCTTCAGGGAATTATATCCACTCTGCGCACAATTCCGCCTCAGCCCGACGGAAAGAAAGCAAACGCGCAACAGCAGCGAGTAGAGATCGGTGATGGAAGAATTGATGCTGCTCTTGGTTCCGAATCCTCAGAACACGCGCCTCCTACAACGAATAAGGGAAGAGGAAAAAGAAGAAGTGGACTGCAGGAAGGCGTGAGCTTTAAAAACCTAAATGCAGAAGAGGACAGCGATCAGCAATCCAGACACCAAGCAATTGCAGAGACGGAAGCAAAATTAGTGGGGTCATACGCCTCTCCCTCGTCTTCTTCCCATGTGAACGAGGATGGAGGAAGCTCCTCTCAACGGAGAAGATCCTCTTCACAAGGATTAAATGCAAATTATATTTACGGTTCCCAACAATCTCAACAATCTAGACGACGCTCAGCGAACATATACTCGGAGAGAAAAACCATGGCGCCTCATGCACAAGCGCAAGCATACAGCCAGGAAAGAGGAAGACCTCGAAGATACACTACATCAATGGCAGCGCCCCCTCCTCCTGCCCAACTTGGGGGCATGGGTGGGAGCAGACCCTCATCGCATTTACCACCTCTGGCAGAGATGGACGCTATATTGGGTGCAGCGAGGAAGAGGTACACTTGGCAATCGCCCGGGTCTTTGGGATACGAAGAAAACTGGAGAGCTAGTACAGGTAATGGGTCGCTTCGTTTATTTCATTCCGAATCACACATGGCCGTCCTAAGGATTATCTGATGTTTATATTCATCTTGTTTGACGCTCTTCTTATATTTGACTTGGCAATCTACTTAGGAGAACCTTATATGCCCCGCCTCTCTGTTTACGGATATCCTGACTATTATTCACTGCCGCTCTCTTCACAGCAGCCACTCCATTTCCAACTCCAGTCAGGTCAACCGCTACGTCGTCCTCTTTTCATTGCCCATCTTCCTCAGTCTGCTGTGATTCCTCTCCTCAAGTCTAAACACCTCCTCCGCGGCACTTTGCACATCAATTACAGAAACCGCTCCGATGCATACGTCACATCTCCCGATCTAGATGCAGATATCTATATCTGTGGATCACGTGACAGAAACCGGGCGCTAGAAGGAGATGTCGTGGCTGTCAGGCTGGTGGACACGGATAAAGTGTTACGAGAGAAGAGAGAAAAGGAGGAGGCCAAGTCGATCAAATATGGTGGCAGAGCAACTGGGGAGGTTCGAGTGAGGACCGAGGAAGATGAACTGCCTGAGATATTGTGCACGGAAGTGTGTAATGTGGAAATGGAACGTCCGAGATATTGCGGAGTGGTTGTGGCGGTGCTCGAACGCTCACCGGGACAAATGTTTTCTGGAACCTTGGGATTATCGAGGCCAAGCACGGTTAAAACTCGAGAGGAAAATGGTGGTGGTGGAGGAGGAGGAAAGGGCGAGGAGGATGCAGATGAGGAGGATGAGAGAGGTTCCAGACCCAACGAAGAATACAGCGGCCGAGGCGGCAATAGACGTCAATCTTTTGGCGCGGGAAAAGAAAACGAACGTCCAAGGATTGTATGGTTTAGGCCTTCAGATAAGCGAGTGCCACTTCTCGCTATACCTGTGGACCAGGCCCCGCCCGGATTTGTAGAAAATGCGGACGCATTTGCCACGACTCTTTTCCTCGCCTCCATTAAGCGCTGGCCTATAACATCTCTTCATCCATTCGGATCCCTTGAGCGCGAATTGGGAAAGGTGGGCAATCTCAGCGTTGAGTTGCGTGCTTTACTTGCAGATCACAACGTGGTCGACACGCCATTCAGTAACTCAGCATTGGCATGCATTCCCCTAAATGTCACCAACGCGCAGCAATGGCAAATCCCTGATGAAGAAGAAAAATACCGTCAGGATTTGCGTGAACTCTCCAGTTTCACTATCGCCGACGATGCTTCGCGCCAAACGCAAGCTTTCTCCGCCCGCTGGGTTGCTAACGGAAATCTCGAGGTTGGAATACACATAGTGGATGCCGCCTATTTTATTCGTCCGGGAAGCGCACTAGACAAGGAAATAAAATCAAGAGGAATCGAGATCACCCTTTATAATAAGAAAAGGATTCCGATGGTGCCACAACAATTGGCCAATGGTGTCCTCAACCTTGTACCCGGTGAAGATCGCCTCACAATGTCAGTACTCTGCACCTTAACTCCAGAGGGCGAAGTTATCGAAACTACAGCAGAGCAAAGTATAGTGCGCACTCGCACTCGATTAACACTCGAACAGTGCCAGGGCGTGATTGATGGGGGAACACTGTTGGAGAATTGCCCGGAGAAGGAGGAGGTTGAGGATGGGGTTAGGAGAATATGGCAGGTATTGAAAAAGCAAAGAAGTGAAAGAATACGGCAGGGAGCGGCTCTCATTGAGCAGGAACGTGTTGAGTGCACGGTTGACGAGGGTGGGCGTGTGATCAACTGTGAGGTGAAAGAGAAGCTAGACGCCGAGAGAATGCTTGAGGAGGTAGCCTGGATAGTTTTCTACAATAATATCCTCTAAACTCTAATCCTTTTTTCCTTCAATAGCTGATGTTGCTAGCAAACTTTTTCGTCGCGCAAAAAATTTCTTCACATCTTCCGGACCAAGCCCTTCTCATAAGTCAACCTCCTCCCTCTTCTCGAAAGCGAGACGAGTTCCTCAGCATTTGCCGTGAAATCGATTACGTCGATTTGCCTCTGTCTTTCGCGGACCACATGCTTACACCTAAGGACATCATGAACATCCTCTCACAAGTGTCGCCTGAGCAGAAGCAGGGCATGTTGACCTTGGCTACTAAGCTCCTGGAACCTACACATTATTTCTGCACTGGTACAACCGATATATCTAAATATCAATACTTTGCAAACAACCAGCCGCTCTACACACATGCAACCGACCCTGTGGGCCGCTATGCAGACTTGGTAGTACAAAGGCAACTAGAAGCTGCATTAGCCGATAAAAGCTTCACAGTTGACAGGGAAGGAATGTCCCGCGTTGCCGAAGTTTGTTCTGCTCGAGAACGTTCTATGCATGAAATGAGGGCTGCAACGCATCAGATACTCATCTGTCAGTTCTTACGAGACAGAAAGAGTCCAGTGAACTGCGAGGCAACAGTGCTTTCGTTTGATTCGGACGCTGTCGAGGTCTTGGTCCCTCGATACGGTATAGAAAAGAGGCTCTATTTGGATCAAATGCCTTCAGTGGAACATACGAAAATCGGTGGGGGTGAACTTAAAATCTGGTGGCGGGGAGAAGAAGAGCACCCTCAGGTGCTGAGGATACTAGGAAAAGTCAAGGTTAAGCTATTCGCAGTTGTGGGGAAATATCCGCCGGTAGTCAAAGTGGAACTCTTGAATCCGAGAGTCTAAAGATCTTGCATATGTATATAATGTTAAGTATAAATATGTGTATATATGGCCGTAAATGAACAGGTACCGAATTGTATACAGTTGCAGCTCCATTAAGATGTATATAAAAACTCCCTTTTTCAGTTGTTTTATATAGTATAGTCCATTATTTTTTATTTGAATTTGTTAGTATCAAAGAAATGAATTTTATTTATTTTGTAATGCTCTTAATACATAGGACATAAGAATTTTATTTAAAACGATTAAACAAATTTGACTAGCTAAAGTAAGAGTAGTGAGCAAAGGTTGCTTGCAGAGGAAGTACTACTCTAAATCGTTTGGATGCGAGGGGAATAGCATTGGCCCTTATACGTACTTGTGTCAGCCAAATTTAATCTACTGTGGGTGGTGGTTCTGCGGCCCCTATAACATTGAGATTTTGGATTTATAACTTTTTACTCATATGAATGATAAACTGAAGCCACAGCGTAAGCATTGATGACGTTGTTCACAATCATCTTCCGCGGAAACTGTGTCGTTGATGTAGTTCCAAATTCTAAAGGCAAGCCCCGAGGGTGGCGTTCAAATTCGAGCAAAAGCATAATCCTGGCGAGATTGTGCAAGTGTTATAGAATACGGATTGGGTTCGTGTAAATAGGGGAGCTAGACGCCAAGCGGATGAAAGATCAAGTACAAGTGGAGAATGCATTCGTTATGCAGAGATGCTTTGAAATGTAACATGCAGTGTGACATACGAGTTTATAGCATAAATTCATGTATATCCTCGCGGATTTTCGATGCATGATGTGCATGTATTAATGCATGGCCACCCAAGCCGCACTGGGTGGCAACTGCATCCGTTAGGAATGCATCTAATATAATGATCTGCGTCTCCTCTTATTTAAATTATGCAGGCAAACTGTGTAATCATCTGCCACAAAAATCAAATGATTGATTTCTACTTGTCACTCAGCAATTGCCTGTCCCAATATAGACGTAGAATATTGATCGAAAAATAAAAACTAATTTCAATACATACGTTTTATTGAAAACAAAAGAAATGAAAGAAGGATGAAAAAAAAAAGAGAGGGGCGAGGGAATATGTTCAGAAAATTATATTAGCGAGATGAGAATAATATTAATATAAAGATGATCGAGAAAAAAATATGAAAATATAGGACGGAGAAGGAGGTGTAGTCATAGTAATAACATTAGGTATAAAGAAAATCTCACACTATTCACACGAAACTCAACGAGAAAGGGCAAGATAACAAGCACAAAAAATTAAGGGGAATAATATCATCCAATGCAAAGGATACCAAAATGATATGTTTTAATTGAGGAATAAGCGTGCTATAGGCGCTTACCAGGTATTGCAAAGAAGAGGAGTGTAAGTAGGAGAGCTGGCAACGCGGATATCAGCCACCATCGCCGTGCACGTTTAGAGAGCAAGCGCTCGGCGCTTGGGTCTTGGATACGAACGAAATGGAAGAGTTGGGTCTCACTAATGATCAAATATGATTAATGACAAATCCATAAAGCCCTTTTCAAAGATATTCACCTCAATCTCAAAATGATCACGGTAAGTGGGCATAGCTCAGTGTAACTTGCGGCGATATTGTATGTTCCGATCCAAAAGGGAATTAGGCACTATAGGAAAACAAGGCCGTGTTAATGATTAGCAGAGCTGGAACTGTAAGGGGCTCAGTTACCCAAAATCGAGTAGTTCTTGGATGGATATCCAGAAATATCAGTGAAAATTCCACAGTGAAAGCGCAAAACAGTGCAAATAGGCCAACACCCCCTCGAATCAGTGCATGTAAAGGTGTCAAGTTCGAACGAGTTTGCCTCGCTATGAACCTAGGATAGCCATCCCTTTCCAAGTGATCATACACCTTTCGCTTAATTTCCTGAAAGGAAGCCTCGATATCTTCGAGATCTGCATTCTGAATGCGTTCATAGGCCAGATGGCGCATCCACCCTGGAAGGAAAGAAAGATTGCACTCTGCGTGAGGAGCCAGGTAAAGCTGATATAAACGTTCAGCGCATCCACGTATCTGCTTTGAGGTAAGCATTCCAGTAGGGCTGAGAAAATTATAGAGGGATTCAACGGTGGAGGGTTTTCTTTCCATCACCCGCCATAAGCCATAATCGTCATCTTCCACTCCCTCCTCTTCTAGCTGTGGAGTATGCAGTGTCAGAGGTTGTGTGTCCATTGAGACGCCCAAGCCAAATATATCTTCTGCTCCGACACTCAGATTTGTTGTCGAATTGTAGGATGGACGCTTCTTTCGGAACATTCGAAAAATTTGTTCCAGCTCGCGGATGTGAAGCAAAAACATTAATTCGTGCGCGTGATTATCAGCATGATAGTGTTGCAAAAATAAGCGGAAACTATAGAGGCAAAGTGGGGTGCGTGTGCGCCGTAGTAAAACATCGTGCAATGTGGGTAAACCATTAGGATCATAGAGATTATATTGCCGATAAGGCTCATCAATGATTATGTTGATTGAGGGGTGGCCCTTTTCCAATATGGTGTTGCTCCATTGTTGGCTCATTATTCAAGAAAAGTGCAAAAGCAGTGCTATTGCTCTCGCTCTTGCTCGTGCTGTTGAAAAAAATTGAAAAAAATTGAAAAAAATTGACAGAGTGCTGATTGCAGATATGGTATTGTAATAAAAAAAGAAAATAGTAGAGGCGAAAGTTACAACTTCATTCTATGTAATCATCCAACTCCTCACCAATTCATGAAAATATGAAACATCATAATCGAATAATGACAGCTAAAGAGAGTGTTAAATTATTAGGGTATATTTTGATGCTAGATTATGGGAATAGAAGGATATTTAATTATAAAAAAAAAGAAAGTCGATAAGTGAAATATGAGAAGTTGAAGGAGGAAAAATGCGAAGAATTTTGTTTCGTTTTTCAGTGTGCAACCTCGCGCGTCAACCAATTTTTCAAAGTCCGGTCAAGTTGGGAG